>NW_024962256.1:2369978-2844344 GCF_019238085.1 Lagopus leucura
GGAAGGACGGAAGGAAGGACGGAAGGAAGGACGGAAGGAAGGACGGACGGAAGGACGGACGGAAGGACGGACGGAAGGAAGGAAGAAAAAGACTCTAAAAGACAGATTCAAGAAAAATTTACCGTCCAGGAAGAAAGGATTTTTTTCAAGGAGCAGAGAACAGACTGACTAAATTATAACCTTAGTCCCGGCAGCAATCAACTAAAGTGGGAAAGCAAGGGACTTGGAAAGTGAAATCAGAAGAAAGAAATGAGTTAGGGGAAAATGAGAAATAGATAAAAAATGATGAGCATTCAAAATGGGTACATTCAAATGAAGAATGTTTTTGTTAAAAGTCTCAGAAATTTTCAGTGTGCAAAATATGAGGCTGTGTTGGCCATAGGAACTGGAATCACAAAAGGGAAATTACTACTGAAAGCTTATTCTACACACAGTGTTTATTCAAACAAATGTATTGCCATTCCAATCAACTCTTCAGGGATTCCACAAAAGATTTCCATACCCAGTGCAAGATTTGACTAGACAAATATGTTCCAGAAAGCAAAAGAGAGGAAAAAAAATTGAGTTGAAACTAGAGAAAACACACAGGAACAAAAAACTAGGTAATCTGCAAAACCTGTACAAAAATCCTTTGCCATGTGACAAGAAGCACAGTTCAATATCAGCTTAAAATGCACCTCTATTGAAAATCCTGTACATACATGCTATGAGTCCTAAAGAAAATCTTTCAATGAACAGGTCCATACTGAGCTCCTATTGAGCTCCGCATTGTAAACAGTACAGTAGAACTAAAAACAAAAAGCATAAGCAGCAATAGTCTTAAATGTTTCTGAAAGGATTGTGGTGAGCTTACTGAAAGATAATAAAACACTGCAATAAATTATCTGTTGTGGTGGTCCCTTTGGCCTCTAAATACTTAAGAGATATCTCAAGACCTACTTACATGCATGACATGAATTGAGTATCATTTAGGAAGATAGGAACTGTGTTTAGCAGGTATGTGCTTCTAGTAGCATCAGTTGTTTAATTCTTAATGCTTTTTTATGGATACCTGACTCTTATGGTTAATAGATTCAGATAACAGTAAAGTCACGCTGATTAACATATGGCAAACTCCTAAGTTTGTAAAACTATTTCTGCTATGCAGGAGAAACTCCAAATAGAAAAAGCATGTGCTCTGCAACCAATCCTGCACTCTCTTACCCATCACTATTTCTTTATTATTATTATTTTTAAAGAAAATAACCACAAATTCCTCCAAATAAGTCCCATTAATCAGAAGCCACAAAATGACATTTTTGCAAGTGTTCTCAAGGCTCTCCCTCAGCTGTGCTCCTGCACACCCAGAGTTGGTGGTAGGAAATATCAAATACTGTCAGCAAACCAAAAGAAGCACAGTGTGCATCCCGGGACAAACTTATACCTGATATATCCTATGAGGTGAGGTTCCACCTGGGGTCAGTGAACAATTAGCAACCTCTGAAGAATTCACACTTTTTTTTTTTTTTTTTTTTTCTTTAGAATAAACCACCACTGGTGAAAGGGATGAACATACTTTTGGGCGTTCTTACTTATGTTACTTATTGTCCATGCCATAAAAAAATGGATTCAATGCAGATCCCCTCCAGATGCATGTACAAAAATGATAAAACATCAATTAACAAGACACAAAATTAACTAAGAACCAGTTTGAGTAAATTCCTTCACACCAACAAAATGAAATTCAACCTTCTCAAACTACTGGCCTCCAGCAAAAGCCTGTATGAGTAGATAAGGCTTACAATATGTCAAGGAAGCTTATAAAATAAGTTTTGGATCAATAGAAAGAGAAAGAAAATCGCAGGACTGAAGACACCTACTTGGAAGGATTAGTGTACGCACTGGAACCATTACAGAAGGCACTGGGAAGGATACTGAGCTCTTCTGTGGTACCTCCTGGGACCTGTAGATGAAATATCCTGAATGCCTTTGCAAATGAAGCATCTTGAGAGTAATACATTTTCTATGATGCATCATCAGATTTTCTCTGGAAGGAAACAATCTATCTGTTGCTCATGAGAGTAGGAACATTACTGGAGATGCATCAAGTGCTGGAGCTGTACTCTGGATAAGAGAATGACAGCTTGGAGGCTCTGCCAGCCAAGCAGAACAGCTTCTTGATTTAACTACTTGAGGCTTTGAAATTCAAGTGTTCTGACCTAAACATTACGTTTTTCAAAGCTGAATGATACAAATGTAGCATTTAATTGAAAACTGAGTTTTTACTTAAAAAACACCCACTCTTCAGCTTCTACAGAGATTGTTTGACCAGCACTTACAATAAGAACTAAAAGGGCAAATGCTTGTGCTTTAGCTCCAGATCCCAGTAGGAATGATACCAAAACACAGGAAATATCTCCACTGCCAGGAAAGTCAATAGTGAAGATGCAAACTTCAAAAGAAATCAATACTATGACAACACCCTGTAGAATGGACCTGACCGTTAGAAGTGAAACCTTTTTACCTTCTGACACACATGGTATTTTCAATGCAGCAATTTCAGCAACAAGGAATTATGTCTATCAAAACCATGACATGAGTTTAAAAAAGAAAAGGTTAAAGAAAAATGTTTTGAAAAGGGTTTGTTTGTTTGTTTTTTAAAAATAATAAAGAAAATTCCTCCTAGATTTTTGCTTACAGTTCACACTTTCCAGTGTGGCTATGAGGATTCAAAATCAACTGTTTTTTCAAGGAAAGTGGATGTTACTCCACAGTATTTCAGAGATGACTTCTAGGAAAAGTACTGAAATCAGTGAAGTGCAATGAGTAAATAATGAATATCTGTCATTCTACTTTTTTTTTTTCCACTGTTGTCCATTAGTGTACAAATTCAGCACATTCAGATAGGAAATATGAAGCAGTTTTGTTCCAGCTTGGAAACGCTCATAAAGCTAATTATTCATTTATTCACTGCACATTAGCTTTTTTTTTTTTTTTTTTTTTTTAATTGGATGTAAATAGCCCTCATAAAAGCAGAGGTCAAATGATCACTGTAGAGTGTTTCTGATTCCCAAAATTATCTACAGGTATACCATGTTCTGATTTGCTTTAAATCTTTCCAGTCACTGACTAAACTACACTTAGTATACTTATTCAAAAACCTTATTGAGCCTTCCTGCTAGACGCTTTTTTCCTAAGGGCAGCCTGGATCTCACTCTGCAATAGAAGCCCATTCCACAGCAGACTTACTGCTCAACCCCTTTGTCTGTGCAGTCTCTCAGATATCCCTCTGTCCTTGCATCTTTTCGACACTGGTAATTCCCAGCTGCTTCTGAAGCCACTATTAAAAATTTAAAAAAAAAAAAAAAAAAAAAAAAAACACAATAAAGAAATTAATTAAAATAGAGAAAACACAACCTTTATGTCAGGGACTACCAGTGCTGGTCTACCCTTATGGACACCTGCTGCTGCTGTCAGGTCAGTTGGTTGAGCTGGGCAGAGACCCAAATGCCTACTTTCATGTATGAGATGTATTTTCTAGTGACTGATTGCTTCCTCAATAAATTAGGCAAACGCTTTTCCACTGAAACCAATGACTTATTGAGGAGCCCTTAAAGCAGTAAATCCATTCCTCTGTCATTTTTCTGGACAGTAATGGTTCTGCTTTAGTCACAGAGAAAAATAGAGCTGCCCTTTACATTGATGACATCCTCTTTAAAAGCACAAGTTACAGTTGCTAAAGCAGCACTTTTGTGGACACGATAAAAAGTCATTCTTCTCGGTGTCTTCTCAGTCATTATTGCCCATGAGGACATCAAGCCAGAGATGTTAGCTAACAAAAGAGTTCAGCACACAGTGGAGATCTTGCATTAATAAAGCTGTATTTCCTGAGGACTTTAAACATTTTCAGTTCCCAAGATGATAGGATTCAAGGTTTTTGCATATAGGTGCCCAAATTCTTTCATTTTTGTGTTGGCAGGCACATCAGGAGCTATAAATTTCAAAGGAAAATGCCATGATCCGTCACAAAAACAAAGCACCATCTTGGGTGATAAGGAAATGCAAGAGGTAATCACCAGAGGCACCTGAAAAATCATCTTGTTACCACTTCAAACAGGTGAAGAATTGCATTCAATGATCTCAAGAAACATGCTTTTCTCCTTGGAAATTTCAAGCTGCAGGTTTAAACAACTTAATTATGTACTATAGAAGAACAACAACAACAAAAAAATTATCCCAAAGGTTCTCATTTCTCTAATTTTTCTGCCTCTTATCTTCCATGACCTTCACAGTTTCCTCTAATAGCTCCCTACTTCTGTGTCTGCCTTCCCTTAAGTCTTTTTAAATCCTACTAAGGGTTTGTAGTTTATCAGAAATACATTGTACATGTGTGAAAACACACAAAATTACATTAAATAATGATACAACATTGTCATGGTTCCTTCAGGAAACACCTTGCAGATCCATAAGCAGGAGCAACATTCTCTTCTGTCAGGCATTGCACAGACATATCAGAAAATACAGACCCCCATCATAAAGCCTTAAAAATCCACTGAGATACATTCAGTCTCTACCTTTCAGAGATAATTATTTTCCCTTGAAAAAGATACCAAAATGTTTTCATATTTGCAAAAACAAACAAATAAACAATATATATTTACATATATATATATATATATCAGAGGGAAATTTATTTCAGGACTAAAACAATTTTCTATTATTTTTATGGTTTAAAAATAAGCTGAATGACTTTGAGTACAGTTGAGTTCTCATGAGAGTCACTAGTCTATTTGATTGACAGAGAAAATGATATCCTTTAATTCCCCTTTCCCTCAGAGAGGGAGCGTGTAAGAGAGCAAGCAATGGAAAATGAGAGCAAGTATGGAGCACACTATGAAACCCAAAATGTCCGATCAAGCACAGATTAATCTCCTTCCAGCATGACCTGAAGGCACTTGCTCTGGTGCCTGTGTTGACACATATTTGGCCCAAGCCTGCTCACTGAGATGACTAATTATAACTCTGATATTAAACCTGTAGGTGCCTAATGAAACAGAAACTCAACTGAGGTCACCGGTTCTTGTCAGTACCAAACGAAGCAAGCAGAAATCACTTGTATCCCTCCATCCCTACTGATCGGAGCTGGATTCAAACCAGGAAGGGTGAAAGGCATCTGAAGCTGTTAAGAATCTGCATTTCTGAGAGTCTTGATTAATTAACCTAGAAGCGCTGGTGATTGCTCCTCTGTATCTGCCAGCCAGGTCAGATGAGGCAGGATTTATAAGCACTTCCCCTAATTCATTGTATTGAAATAGACAAAATCTTATTTCTGTCCTGGTGGAGGTTTTAACAAGCAAAATGTTCTTGATTGGCAACAAGGAGATGTCATGTTTATCTTTAAATTAAAAGTCAGTACATGAAGGACCTGTTTAAATACGGACCCAGATCTTAGTGATTTGAGAGATACAGACCTTCCCCTGAGACCACAGTCCATTAGCCATGATGTTGCCTGGGTACATGCATAAAAACACATATTATATTCCCCGTTATCAGCAGACTTCAAAGAGCAAGAGAATGGATGTTGAGCTATTAGGAGGTGGCAGGGATGGACACTGGATAAAAGAGTCCAAAGCAGACCTAGAGTTTGAAACCAAGTATTCTAAACTCAAAGATAATCTGCACAGTCTCTAACATCTAGACAGTTCCAGAGGCACAAAGCAAATGCACTCAGGCAAGCACTACAGATTCAAGACAAATTCAAACACAGAAGATATCCTATTCATCCTTCTCTTCCCTTTGAACTTTCATTTGGATACATTGCCCTTCTTCAATTCTGGTTTGAAATAGTTACTTTCCATTGTTATGCAATGTCTTTCCCTATCTGGACAGTGCCCTACTAACCATTAAAACACAAGGAAAATTCATGAACCTGGGCTTAACGCACTGCTAAGTGGGTCAAATCCCTTTTCAGTAGTAATTTCAAATATACTTTGTGGTCACTGGAGCATAATGCTTACGGAGGGCTCTGACCTCCATTATCTAGAATGAGTTTTTCATGTTCTTAGGCAGTTTCCTTCGACAAAACACCTCTCAGCACATCCAGCAAAACTGATCTCATGCCTTGAGATCTGTCAGGACAAATGTCAAAGATTGCCTATAATATAATAATAGCACTGTATGAAGTTTTCCATGAAGCAACAACATCAGATATTTTTAGAAATTACAATCAAGACTCAGTTCCTACCACACACATAAGATGAAATACATCTGTTTTCGCTAAGATGTGAAGTTAATCTCATCATTAATAATTACTCTCATATTTATCTTAATATTGTTAATTACATGGGACTTGCTGAGTATAAGTACAAAAGTGTATGTAATTTGTCTTTTTTCCAAGAGTTTCCAGCACAATTTACTACTAATTACTTGGTGCTTAATGCAACAACCTCCCCCAAAGAATAATTCCAGCATTATTATTGCATATTAGAACAGTTGCTAAGGCTTCTTATTCTGTATAATATGCTGTTACCAAGTACGGTGAAAAAAACCACCATCCTATAGTCATTTTACATTCTAAATGATATGCTAATCGGCAGCAAAATTTTGATAATTTAGCAAGATAGAGGCTGTCCTTGAACTTTACTTATTAATGATAGATCCTATCTTAATTTTAATGATTTATGAGCATGCTTATATAGTATATTCTCTAGCGTGTGCCTTATCCAGTGCCCATTTGAGGCTTTAGATAGATTTTCTTTGGCTTTAATGTCCTCTTAATAGGCACTTTATGACCTGAGTATTAAAAAGAAACATGTTCTGGCCATAAGCTGCTGGGTATTGTACAGAGCCTTTAGCAAACTTCTGGATAGAGTAGTCCAGCTCTAATACGAGGGAAGAGTAGGTTGTATAAAACAAATCTATGAAGACCTCATAGCATTATTATGTAAGACTTTGAGGTCTTCACTGATGCTATTAGATACAGCCATTGCAGAATAAAATTCTGATGCATGTGATGCCAAAAAAGCCCCAAGCAAACAAACAAACAAACAAACAAACCAACAATCCTCTACCACCACTTTACTAAAATGAAGTTGATATTTGTAAATTGCCCAGACGCAGACATCCTAAACCACTGCCTAGATTTTCCATTGTGTTTTATATGATGATTCACAGGAACTTGATGTTGGTGTGTTGCTGAAATTCTGCATAGGAAGCCCAAAAAATAGAGCTAAATTAGAAATTTGAACAGGGTTGCCCCTCTGAAAACCTTCTGACATTCAGTTGATCTTATGATGTGAAGTTGATTGTTTCTGACTCCCTCCATTAAAGGTCACTGGTTTGTATTCCCTCTCTCACTCTGTCTCTTACACACATGCATGCACACACACTAATATTTTCTCTTATTGCCCGTATATTTTCTGTGGTATAGAGTAAAACCAGACACCAGTTCAGTATATATCAGAGGATACGACACCATTGAGGAGAAGGATTATGCTGAAATGTTGCTATCAGTCAACACTTGTAGCATCTCTGTGTATCTGTTGTTCAAATATCACGTTTTTCCTTGAGTCCTGCCAAGGAAGTTGCTATACATCTTGCATCTTCCAAACACATAAGTTATCCACACTCTGTCAAACACTTCTCAGAGTTACTTTTCCTATGGAAATGTCTTTCTACTCCATTTTCTAGAAACTTCTCCCTCATCCCAAACTGACAGTGTGACTGAACACTGAATAAGCACCGCTTAAAAAGTGCAGTATGAACAATGTAATTAGTTAAAATTGATCGATTAGATTTAAGATGAAATAAGAATAAAAGATAACCACTCATACATTGATTTCACAAAGTGGGAAGAAATGACTATTAGAAAAACATGGGTTTCAATTAGTCAGGCTCATATTCCATTTGATTCTAATTCAGAAATCCACATTTTGTCATAAGTGCAAAGTACACAGCAAGTGAAGTAGAGGTTTTTACATCTGAAAGATGATATGAAGATTGCTTTTTTCAGTTGCATGTAATAGATAATAACTATATATAATAAATAACTTTCATGTATTATATATAATTCATTATATATATTTCAAATATTATATATTGTAATTATGCATTGTATAATTCACATATATTAATCAGGCTTCCCATACCTATTCTTCAATGAGCTCACAGACAGCGTATACAGAACAGTCCAATATTATCCAAGACTCTACCAACAAGGAACTTGAAAAACAGCTCTACTGTGGACAGTTCTTCCTACAGACTTTTCCTATTGTATTTCTTATACCAGTCTCCCTAACCTGCAGTCAGGATGAAGCACAATATCCAGAGAGATGTTCGATTTGCAAGAAATAGAATGAAGATCAGAAATATAACGTGTGATTGTTAGTCCTCTAATAACACTTTTTTTATTACAAAAACTTTTTTTTCCAAAGCAGAAAATTTATCTACTTCTTGAAACGCACTTCACTTCAATATGCCTTTCCTATTCTGCCGAAATTTTCTCAAACTGCTGAAGTCTGAATCAGTTGAACTCAATTCAGATGTGATTGGTAACACCCAAGTTACACAGATTCAGGTAGATCATGATGATTTTTGCTGTTTTTACTCTGACCAACTACGTATTTAAGGGACATTCTGATTCAGAGTTTGCCATCTCCCTCTGCACACAAGTAGGACTTCTTTCCCTGTAACAACTTGCTATTTACTGATTAATGCCATCAGCTACGAGGATGGGGAATTGTGCTTTCATCTGGTTAAACAGGTTTTGTATGTGGGAGGACATGATTTAATACCAATAGCACTGAGAGAGCACCAAGATTCAGTTGCATAAATGCAGATGTGCTGAGCAGGCATAGGGCTGCCTGATATGATTTTCTTACTTACTAGACGTGTTATTCTGGCAGTTGGAAGACCGGTAAGGTACCCTAGGAAGAAATTACATAACATATTTGTTTAGGAAACTGAGTCCCACCTAAGTTTAACTCAGTGGAGAGAAGAGAAAAAAAAGTCTAATATGAGGAGGTATCTTGGATAACCTTCTTTTTAGATGTATAAAGCTCAGACTTTTATGATTCTCCTAACTTTTGAGAGATCACATCAGAGGATGTAGAGAAGAAGAACGCTAATTGCTAATTCCCAGATTCCTTCCAGAAAATAATCAATGCCATTTTGAAAAACCCTCCTGCATAATTTTTAAGATTCTTCTGTCGTCGGGTGGTCTAAAGTTCTCTCAGGATAGAAAAAAAAAAAAAAAAAAAAAAGTAATTTCTATCAAATAGAGTGTATTCTTTGTTGAAAAAAAAAAAAAAAATAAAAGTCACAGAAAAGTGTTCCTTTCATCAGAGGTACTTGCTCTTAGTGAGCACCTCAAACTCCACACATAAGTACTGCTGTTTTACCACAGGCTTCATTCGAGAAGCGCTCACACTGTCAGCAGTGCATTACACAGTTGTATTTTCCCTCTGGTGGAAACCAAGTGATCCTGAGCAAATGGAAAGCTCTGATCCCTGGTCTGCAATGACTGCTGTCTGTAACACCTCTAACTGCATCTTCCCGCAAAGCGAATATACATCACATCACCTTGGATCATTGCTATGGCTTCAGACTATAATGAAAAAATCTAATTTGCAATTCAAATGGAAAAGCAATTTTGGGACGGGGAATGTTGGAATTATTTCTGTTTACCTCGAAATACCCAGCCTCATCAAGAGTTTTTGCTTAGAGAAGAGTAAGCAAGTGCTGCTGTCTTATCACAAGAAAAGATAAATCCTGCTCTGCTATGGATGAAAGAGAGGTAACTCTGTTCAATACTTGCCCTCACAGCATCTTTTACAAAATACTTTTGCATTGCTAAGGCTACTGGCCCTGCCACTGTGATAAGCCACACATGCAAATTCTGTCATCCCAGATTGCCTGTTCTTCAAGCACCTGATAGTCCTGGCCTCCCAAGCCAGGGCAGAATTCTTAATGCGCAACCAGTCTTCAAGGGAGAAACCACAGTCGTGAAAGGCTTGGTAAATAAGCTAGAAGACAGAAATTGCATTCGGAGGTACAGAAGTCATGGTAGACAGATCAGGACCCAGATATGGCTGCATAGCACACAGTGTCAGAATATTCTTGCATTCAAGCTCACTACAACTTTTCCCTTATATACAAGTTAAGCAACATAGTGACATACCATTTTTTTATTGAGAAGCTAAAGCATCTTGCCAAAGAATTCCCCTAATGCCTTCATATCAGCCAACCTTTCCTTTCCTTTCAGTCATGTTATTATTTACAATATTAATTCAGTCATCTCTTTTACGTACAGAATTTTTTCCCCAGGAGAATGTTTCATTTGATTTCCAGCCTGATATTTCCACCAACTCTCACTTCTTTGGTACTGCAACAATTACATTTGCTGTTCTGTATCTCTATTTTTGTGTAGTTCCGTCATGTAGTCTAAATTTCCAACTTTCTCTAGAGACTTCTGATTAAACAAAGCCCCTGGAAACAGCCCACATTACTGACTAATATGAGCAGGGTCTTTCCTTTTCTAGTGCTTTATTATTTCATGGATTTTGCAGTTAGGTCTGTGGTTGGAAAATTTCAAAGTTGTGTTCCTTTTGATGTAGCAAGGGCAGACAAGGCCAGCGGCTGAAGTGTGAAAGCTGTTTATCTGATCAACAAAGAGTAGCAGCATCCAGACAAGATCACCGGCCAACTGAGAGAGTCAGAGTTCTGCTCATAACCTATCAATAGAGTTGATAGAAATGAAGGGGAAAATATTACCCAAAACCTAGATTTGAGCAATATGGAAGGAGTTAGACTCCTTTTCAAATATGTTTTTCCAACTAATATTCTTGTGTGGCTTAAAATTATCCTGACAGAAAAACAATTGAGGCAGCTTTTAAACTAATGATACAATCCCATGGATAATTTCCCCTAAATAGCTATGAGATGTGACTGAGTGAATCATACATCATCGAAGGAAGCAATTTCCCTCAATGAGTTCTACCTGCTGGATATCACAGTGCATTACAGATTGAGTAAAAGCTTTCATCTGAAATCAGATTCAAACTGTCTTTGCAGCAAAATTTAAACCCTGAGGGTTAGAGAGCTACAAATATATTTAATACCTCCCTGCAAGTTGGAGGTTCCATGTGTTCCTCCCTGTGCTGGACAAGTTACTTGTGAAGCAACTACAGGATCTACATAGTTCCAGCCTGCCTTCACAAACGTTACTGACCTTAATATGCAATTTGCTCCTCTTTGATATATTGCCCAGCATCTCACAGGTTGGTTTTTCGTTTGTTTGTGGGTTTTTTGTTGTTTTTATTTTTTTTGTGAGTGTAGGGTGCTGGTTGTTTTTGTTTGTTTGTTTTTCCACAGCACTCCCTACCTTTTTTTAATTCTGTTTTATTTATTTAACTCCTCACGCTGTCGCAACATCAGGTTTTCAGGTTTTTCTTCAGTAACAAAAATTAGACCCTCCTTCTTACAGGTCAAATCTTCACTTTTGGGAATGGAAACAAAATAGAAATGCGTAATCCATTCTGGAGGTAAATATGAAGATGTCTTAGGCACTGAATCTAAAGTACAATGTAACTTAATTGCATATGCAGTAAGGATTTGATTTAAAGCTTTTTGATTCTAGAAGACTCCTGCTGATTTCTGAAAGATCCAGAGCAGGTTCTGAAATGGAAATTAGTGCAGCACAGCTGATGGAGAATACAGATTAAGAAGAGTTACTGGAAATCACAAACTAGACATCTGCTGGGTTACATCTAATGGAGAACTTTCAGCTAATTCTTCTTTTGGTTACCTTGAGGATCAAACTCACAGCATACAAGTAATCATCTTTGCGTATTCCTGTGCTGAGAAAATGGAAATCTAGGTTCTAACTAGTAAAGGCAGCAAAATAAGAACTTTTGATTGTGTTCATAAATTCATAAGTATGATACTGCCAGTGTTCTTAAAATGTTCTGGATCCTACATAAATCCTATTTGGAGTATCTTATGGAAAAATTCTCAACTAATAGCTCCAAAGCTCATCTCAAAATTATAGGAAAATTATTTCATTATGGCAACTCGTGGGAGATAAAATACATGTTTATTTTCATGCTGAAGGCAGTATATACTTAATTGCACAGGTCTGTATTCTTTCTATTGTTTAAAACAATCCCACAGAGTTTGGTAACAGCATGTCATTTTTCTCACTTGGATCCAGAACCTGGAGAGTCAACACTATGATGTTTGTCCTCTGCTTCATAAATTACCTTCACCAGCATTTACTTTCCATTCTGCCATCCACAGACAAATCTCAGCAGCTCCCCTGCACAGAAAAAGTGTTGTGGGGATGAAAAACCTTCCAAACTACAATTACGAGGTAGCAACCATGGATGTTGGTCACTATGACTAGATACACGTGAACAGACTGTGCAAAATCACCAGTACCAACTTCAGGGCCACAGCTCTGCTTAGTGGACCAGCATACACATACCTGGCATTTAGTGAAACAAAACAAGAAGCTATTTGAGTTTCTATAGGTTGAATTGCAAGAAAATTTGAGGAGGGCAAGGACAAAAGATAAATACAGTGGAAAAAATAAGATACAGTCAGAAAGAAAGAAAAATCAGAGACTCAAGGAAACTGAGCCCAAGGTACTGTAAATGCACCTTTCACACTATGCATTTCAACAGCCATGATAGAAAAAACACAAGAAGTTTGCATCTTTGATGGCCTGCAAACTTCCCTCCTGGCCATTCAGTTCAAGTCACAAATAAGCAGGAATTTATGTTTGTGGACTAGCCCCAGTAAATAGAACTGTAAAAATAATTCTCAGTCATTTGTTTGTGTAACTTTTTTTCTATGGTTAGCATTTATTTTAGATGACTTTTTTTTTTTTTTTTTTTTTTTTTTTCCCCCTTGGCCTGAGAAGGGATTTTTTTCTCCAAGCTTTTTATCAAACTGACAGGTGATATTGCTTTAAATTGGGCACTACATCGTCAACAGAGGCTTTCTCATTTCAGACCTAAGGCATCAGTTGGGTGGATGAGAAGTGATTTTGCCCTTTATTTACTAAATGCAGACTGGGATTTCAGGAGTAGGGAGAGCAGGAAAAGAGGAAAGTAATGCCCTGGATGAAAATGGGAATGAATAAGAGAGGACAGGAGTAGAACAACATGGTATGAAGCATGCAGGAATTTATAGTGGAGTAATTACATGACATCCATCTTATTGCCTGTGAACCATTCTCCCAAGCACAGCTTTTGAATCCATTTTGTTCCTTGTCATTTCTCCTTCCCAGCAGAAAAGGTGACACAGAGTTAGAGGATGTTCCTGGCAGATCTCTGCGCACTGCAGATGTAGCTAACATGGTTACAGATCAGGCGTGAAATCTGATTTCAGACTGAAGCCCTGGACTTCCCACTTTCTCTGGCATATAATTCCAGCCTGGGGATCAGGAGGAAATAGTTAAATGCAGAAAGACTGGAGACCGTTTGGCTGCTTTGATGGCCTGTCTGGTTATTCCTGAAAACCTTGAGAATCTAAGAGTACACTAGACAGAAAAGATAATAATAAGCTATCAATGACACTACATTGAGAGAGAGAAGAGTTCTTGAGGATAACTAATATACGTAGTTTACTCTGAATGTAATGCTCCCTAATTTTCCTGAAAACTATAAACAATACAAAGAGCGCAATAGCACTATTTGATAGAGCACATTCTCAGCTACAAAATGCTCTTTTTCTACAGCCACCCCCATTAGCTATGCATTTTTGTCAGGATAAACAAGAGCCTGCATGCTGCATTCATATAAATCTGGATGGCCAACTGGAAATTAGCTTGTCTTTCATGGCACTATCACCACTGCTGAAAGGCACCACCCACACCTCATTGTACTTATACCTACTGCTTGGTATCCATAAACATTGAACATTTTATGCATGGAGGAATTCAACGGCATCTTTTTGCTTTATACACACTTCCATGTCAGGTGCCGTCTTGTCAGACTGCCCCTCTGCTGCCATCTTTCACATGGCAAAAAAATGTAATGGGTGCTCATGGGAAGGTTCAACCTCTACTGCCATACCACCATCACCTCCCTCTGGTGTGATGGGCCAACATAATAGAATAGGAGGCATTACTTCTGAAGCAGCCCTGCTACATATCTGTTATGCTGGAATAGATAACACCTCATTTGGAAAATAGCTCTTCAGTAATGTGTCAACAATTATTAACCTTAACATTTGATTGCATGAGTCTAATATTTAACATAACAGGCACGTACATGGGGAGCACAGGTAAAAAACTGGAGTTTGTCTGCATTGACTTTGCAGAGCCAGAGTGGGGTCTGTAAGGATCTATCACAGCTCCAGCACACTGAGGAGCCTAAAGAGCCACAGAGCAGCACCCAGAGACATGGCTTCAAGACCTACTCTGGACTAAGAAAACATGGATCTCTCACACCCTATGCCTTCACTGATGCCTGAGAAGCCTCTCAGGTGTCTCCTGAACACAGACACATTCAAGCACATCATCTACTGCTAATAATTTTCTTTAGCTGCACCTCTGCCTTGAGGAGGAGGTGGAAGTTTGGTTCACAGAAACATATCTGATATGCAATGACAAATATATGAGAACAGCATGCATGCATAGCTTACAAAATAATTTTGTAAATTCTGCTAGCCAATATTTACACAGACGTAACACAGGGAAGGGACTTGCTTTTAAGCATGTTCCTCAGAATCATGTGTAAGAGGCTTGCAACTTCCAGTCAAACTATGAATCTACTTGAGTTTTCATGTCCCTGCTCACATTTAAAACAATTCCTATCTATGCTCACTCCTATAACATTTAAGTTTCATATTGAAATTACATATGTGAGCAGAGTACAGATGCTGAGCAGGCAGAGAATTCTGCTGTCTCCATGCACAATTTCCTGCTGCTCAAGCACCAATTAGCCAGAAGGAGGTAAGATGCTTCACTGTCAGAGAAAAATGGGAGCAAAATTCAAGCACAGCAACTGTTGCTGAGAGTGAAGTGAGGAGAAAACGGAGACCTGCCCTTGCTTTGTCTAATAGAAGTGATAAAGTAGCATCCGTGACAACACACTGCTGGAAACTAGAGACAGACGATCAAAATTCATGCCAAAATCATCTTAATGCTGTTCTCTCCCCCTCCTTCCCCTCTTCTATCACTAAATGAATAAAAATCACCTGGCTCTGAAGACAGTCAGGACTGGGTATGATTTAGACAGGCTAAGTTTGTATTTTCCTTGCCTAGTGATCTCAATATTTCCCCACACTCAGTGTTATTTACAGCGTCTGGTACCTGTCTCAGGAAGGACTTTATGATTCATAAAGCAGCCAGGAGTCATCCATGTGAGTAAGTTTCTGAGTAACTTTTGTAATTCTTGCAGCAGGATAACCAACACCTTAGACCTTTGTGATTTGCCCACACAGAGCTGCAGCTCACAGATGCTTTCTTCTGCAGTCCATCAGTGAAACATAAAGCTCTTCACTTTCGCTGTGCCTACCAAAAGTTCCCTCAGTGCAGAGTGGAGCCATAGAGCATCCCATCTATCAGCCAATCAGTGCTGCTTGTTCTCTGAGAGGATTCACCTGCTGTAACCACAGACATCTGCCTGAGCATCAGCGCCCAGTTCTCTCATTTGCTGAGCAGTGCAAAGAACCTTCTCATCTTGCCCTGCTGTGAAGCCTATGGCCACCTTTCAACTCCCCCTGAGAGATGGGAGCAACATCTTACACCTGAGGTAAGCTGACCAAGTCACTCTTATTTTGAAAATGTCCACAGCATGTAAGTGAAAAAGAATAAGTACTTTTCCAACACAATCCAAGAGGAGTTAGTAAGTGACCTTAAAAAGGAACAGTAAAAGGAGCAGAACTGGGATTAGACCACACATGTCCAACTCCCAGCTCCTGCCCCACACCATCATGGCAGCAGCTCCCCCCAGCAAGCAGCTCAGCCTCGGGCCTGGCACACACCCATCACTCAGCTCCAACCAAACATCAGTGTGCTATTAACCTCACCTGGGTGAGAGCAGGGCATAGGGACAGCACAGTGCAGTGCTAATTCAAATAAGGCTCTTGATACGTTGGCTAAACACAATCCAGTGAACAGCAAAAAACATGCAGCTGTACTTTTTATTTTTAAAGAATTTTGAGAACTGGTTTCAAGACTGCCAACAAAAAACATCACTTTTTCGGTTTATTTGGGACTCTGCTTTCAATTGAAATAAATTTACTGTGAATTTTCAAATGGAGTTTATGGAGTTGCCATCAAAAATTTGATCACGTCTCTTTACTAGACTTTCATAAGCCCTGTCTTACCAGAGAGAAATACCCCTAGTTTCAAAGTCAAGCCTTATTCATATCATCTCTTTTTGGCAGTCCACATATTTGTGAACAATTGTTTTCAAAAATGAAGCACAGAAAAGGTAAAATTTCATCAAAAATCTCTGATGAACATCTTGAGAACTCGTTAAGACTTGCAACCACTGCCATCAAACTGGACCCATGTGTTAGTTTCACAAAAACAAAGTCAAATATCCCAGTAGTTCTATGTTTTTGTTATTCTTTTAATGCTTTAAGTAAAAAACAAATAAACTAACAAAAACAAAACAAAACAAAAAGCATTAAAACACTGAGGTAAGTTTTGCTACTTATATATGTTAACCATATTAAATGTTTTATGAAGGATGCTCCGAAAGTAATGTCTCCTATTATGTTGGCCCATGACAGCAGAGGTGGACGTTGGTGGCACAGCAGTAGAGGTTGAACCTTCCCACCAATATTCTGCTAAATTTTGTTGTTGTTTGACAGATTGCAGCAAAGGGGCAGCCTAACACTGAAGCACATATGAAGCAAAGAGGTATCACTGAATTCTTCAGTGCAGAGAAAATTGCGCCCATTGACATCCATCAACACCTGTTCAATGTTTATGGAGATCAAACAGTGGATATGGGCACAGAGACGTGACGGGTGGTGCATTTCAGTAGAGGCAACAGTGTGTCACCTCTGCTGGGTGCAGCCTGCTATAAGCACAGCATGCAGGCTCTTGTACATCATCAGTGAAAATGCCGAGCTAATGGTGGTGACTGTGATGAAAAAGAGTGTTTTGTAGCTGAAAATGCGCTCTATTGAATTGGGTTGTGTCTTTGTATTAGTAGTAGTTTCCACAGAAAGAAAGAGGAGGCATTACTTTTGGAACAACCTCCATAGATGTGGCTTTAGACAATTCCTCTTCACTCAGCACAGCCCAGGCAAGCCAAAAGGATGGACACCCATGGCTGAAACCTTCAAAGCTTATCATGCCTGCTGTCACATATTGCTCCTTCAGTTCAAAGCTGTTTTAGCCAGGTACAATTTTACAAAATTTAGGACACTTCTGCTGGGAATCTCTACCTGGAAGAGCGTGGTGTCAGAATCTGGAGCAAAATGCATATGATGACTCAATACTGACATGCTATTGCAGTGCCTCTCCAAAAGCTAAAAATGGATTTAACTCAGCAGTGAGACTTTTGCTGTCATCATCTGTTGTTGGGCTTTCTGTACACTGCTTTCTGATGATGAGTGCCATTAAAATTGAGAAGCATAGGAATACATGAAGGAACCTGTCACCTGCTGTCTTAGTTGATAGCCTACACCTGTCAGAAACACTAACAGACACTCTATTTCTATCTCAAAAGAAATATCAAGTTTGCCAAAGCTTTTCTTCAAGGTGAGTAAATGATTTCACCTAAAATATCATGAATTAGAGCTTTTCATCTGAGGGTGAGCCAGAGTAGCCATTAGGAATTCACAGCAATTAGCTGCAAAGACAGGTGAAAGATAGTTTCCTAAAACTGAATTTAGAAAGGGAGCATGGGAACAAGGAATGATACATGGCTCCAGAAGATCTGTGATGCTCTCAAATCTTGTGCTGCTCCAACAAATAGAAAATTTAAGCACATACAGCATAAGGAATGGCAAAAGGATTTAGGTAGATGAGATGTCTGGTGTTACGGTAATGATTATGAATAATTGAAATATCATGACAGGCAGAGAGAAAAAGTCATTTTACAAAAGAAAGAAAAAAAAATGCAACCCAGAAAACTAAAAAATCTGAATGCCACAGAAACCCAGCATTGTGAAGGACACAAATGGAATAAGCAGCACTGTGTCATCAAATATTTAAAATGGCCAAACAAAAATAGTTCACCCAATTCAAAATCCAGAATTATCCTCTTATGCATAAGAGAGGCTCGGAGATTATATATGCATGCAGGAGAGCTGCAGGGCACTCAGCACCATTCAGCCTGATTCTATCAGAGAGCTCTCACCCATTTGCTTGTCAGACACCCTTCTTTTCCCAGGTTTAGAAAAAGCATGTTCAGAAATACAAAGGGTGGAAAAGGACAGGAAAAATACATTTATTTCTACCTAGATTACAAGATAACCCATGCACTGAATTTGGCCTCTCTCTGCCATCCCCGAACTTCTATTTAAATTCCACTTTATCACATAGCATCACTGGTTGAACTGGCAGTTATTCCACTAGCTTCTCCTAGATAAATGCTCCTGAACTTTAACAAAACTCTTCAGAGAAATTGAGGCTCCTCCATTGCAAGAAGAAAACAAAGGCACAAGCACAGGTTAGTGTTCATATCTTCTAGAAATTAGATCACAAGAGAAGACATCTCTTCCTGAGCGGCTCAGGTGACAAGAGGACAGAGGGAGATTCTTTGCAAGAGTTTTTAAGAGGAAAATGTATACTTATAGCTGGTGACCCATAATAAGGCCACTTGGAAACTCAGATTGAGAGGAAGGCTGCAAAACAATCTGACCCTTTTTATTTGCCTTCGCTAGGCTCTCCTTTCACACATTCAGTCTGTCCCACACTGAATATCATAATCTCCCACCACAATGACCCACATCCTGAGCTCTCCAAGCAAAGAACCATCTGTTCTGGCCATGAGCAAAAACTATTCAAATGGAGTTTGAATTTCTTCTATACTCAATAAGAATCAGTGCTGTTTATTAAGAGAGTCACAGAGATATAACAACTGACTTATCAAATTCATCAGCACCCATATACTACCTGTTCAAGATGTCCACAGAATTTTTATTTTTTTTTAAACAAAACGTTTAGGAAAAACAGCCCCTCAGGTAACATTTTCAGTTCAGAACATGGAAGATTTGGTAATAAGTGTTAACGTAGTGTTTCCAATAGGAATTTACATATGCATTCCTATAACAAGTTAGATAATTATTTATTCAGTGAATAGATGTCTTCTGCACTCTATTTTACAGGGACTGAACTTTTAAACTGATGCATCTCTTCAGGAACAGAAAAAGGCAGACTCAGGAAAGCACCATTTAATGAGCACAAGCCCATTACTGATGCTTGTACTCAGGAGAAATACAATAAGAAATACTTAAATTGGTGCCATTTCTTTGATGACGATGGAGCAATGCTGCTTGACATCGACTGAGGATCTGATCCTGTTAACCTTCATTGACTCAGAAATACATTTCCCAAAGCACCTAGCTTAGCAGAGAAATGAAATGCAGCTAAGATTGGAGAAGGAAGACGCAGCTCTCATGGGAGTGGAGGGCAAAGAAAAATATAGGCAGAATTTCTGCTCATCTCTGGAATGTCACTGTGGCAGGATATTCTTCAAGCACACAGAGGACAAATATGAGCTGACATAATTACCCACTTGTACAACACACCTTTGCAAATTCTGTGCACTTTCTCATCTCATAAACATAGTTATGATGCTACTCAGGCATTCACCAAATAGAAGGACACTTCATATCCTTACCCTCTGACACTACAGCACCTCCTGCATGACACCTCTTCCATGCTGCAGGACCAATATTCACTGAAGAGATAATTCTAATAGTTAGCACTACACTACCCAAGCAGAAACCACATGGAGTTCAAAAAGATGGCAGACTGGACTAACATGAGGCAGGTTTACATTAAGTGGCTCGATCAGAAATTTGAAAAACTCATAAAACATAAATACGTACAACCATTTCCTCTAACTTTGATCAACATTTAGGAGGAGGAAGTCATCAGATAGAGATACAGGTCACCTTTGGACTCCATCCACACTCCATTCCAGAAGCTAATTTGTTCAGTTACGAAAAAGGAAAAGTCAACTCATAAATCCCATATCTTTCTCCAAACACATAAATAAGCTGTCTCATCCACTGGGAAGCACTCACAACACAAGGCTGAAGCTGTCATTTCTGAAAGACTTTCCAAGTCAAGACCACGTACATCTTTTTACAAGTAATCACAGGTAAGACTTTTGCAAAAAATAAATTAAATAAAACAAGAAAAGTGCCATACAATAGCCTTGAGAGAACATGGAAGACAGAAGAAATGAGGCACACAGTAGAGGAGAGGAACTCAGGGAGGATGGAAACATAGACAGATTTGAATCATTCATAAATGGCAGGACTATGAAAAGATATGAGGGGAAATCCCAGGAATTAGCAGACCACTAAGCCATTTAGACACATCCTAGTATTTAACAGTCATAATTTGCAGGAAATATTGTCTCAAGGCTCCTGTTTCAGAAGTTAACAGGACACTCACAGACTTCTAATATTTTCTTAGCTGGGGGCTACAAACACTAAACAGAAAATATTGCAGTATATCCATACAGAATATTTCAGCCACATTACAGCTTCCTAAGCCACAGCTGTAAAGAAACACCAAGGACAGGTGATCAAAGGTGGTCTTTTATTAATTGGTTCACTTACTGTGAAAGTCCTCCTTTCAGTATGATAAACTAGTGCACAAGCTAGTTACTTCCACTGTAAATGGTTTAACTTTTTTCCTTACTCCACAGCAGGTAGGGATTGAGTGGATATTAAGTTTTATAAAAAGGTATGTCTCAGAACTGCTTTATCCAAGGAACAAGGTCTTTCCTAATTTCAGCATTAGTCTGTAAGCAAATAGCCCCAGTTTAAAAATCTGTTTCATTATAATGGGATTTTTTTTCCTTCACAGTCTTGTTTGTGCATAAGGGAGAAACAGCAATAAAAAAACATGTTCCACAAAAAAGAAATATGATCACAATGTTGGTTAACAACCTAGAAAAATGTTTTCCCTTGTTGCAAAGAGCACAAAACTCTACAGTGTAATAAGTGCAAAAAACTTATCATAGGCCAGAGCTCCTATGCCTCCTGCTGATTTAGGTTTCCTCTCTCTTTGAGAGTAATAACCATAATTCAGATTTTGCTATGACCTTCCAGTGCAGTCATGTCAGCCTACAGACTATCATTAGGAATCCAACAATGATGATTTTTCTCCTAGCAGAAGTATTCAATATGAAAATCCAGACCAAAAGACAATGCCAAGAGTGGTGTTTCTTTCCACTTGCTAGGTCGCAAATTGAGCATTTAAGTACAATCTGCTGGCTCTGCTATGTGCAAGTAATGAAAGGCCAAGGGAATGCTCCTAAGATACAGTCCCCATAAAGCCATTAGAAGAAGAATATTACAAGAATTTGCTCCACTAACTCAGAATATTATTCTTTTACTCACCTTTGGTAGATGTGATTTTCAACATAACTTCTTGTCAAAAAGGGAGGTTCAGGCACATCCAAAGTATCAACCTACCTTGGCAGTGCTGGAGGATAAGTAGAAGCAAACAGGAACTCTGAGTGTGTTGGAAATGACGCGGACATGCAGTGTTCCCTTTGTCCCGGCGAAACAGGCATCTGTACACATGAAAAAAGAGCAAAGAAAACAAGCTCATGCATACAGTCTCAGCAGAATTGTTTTTTCAAATTACAGATGTATTCTTAATAGCGCAACAAATTTCATGAAACTCAGGAAAAAAAAAAAAAATCACTTGAAGCACAAAGATAAGTAGAGTCACCACAATTATTCCATTTCATATATTATTCCATGCTTCCTTTAGGAACATTAACATTTTATAGACACTTAAAGTTGTATTTTGAGCTCACATGAGTGCATATTTTGCTGGATTTAGACACCTACGTCTATGCTTAAGAGAATAATTAATAATTCAGATCATTTATTATCCAGTACCTTCTAGAGCTTGCCTCCACATGTAATTTTATGGAATAAAGATCATACCACAAAGTCTAAGACTGATACTTCGCTGTTTTTTATTTCTTGAAGAAACCAACCAGTACACCTGGAGGATACAACAAAAAGAAAGTACTCCAAAACACAGCTAAAAACAGCTGAAGTAAGTCAGAGAGATAATTAGTAGAATCAGACTCCTGGGCATCAGCTGAAGAATATTCTTCCTCATTTATCAATTTCATTGTGAAATTCTTTCCTGTGTCCCACAGCTTCTAATGCAAACTTGCATTAGAACATTAAACTTGAAAAAACTACTGCCAAAGTCTTTCTGGGCCTCAAAACTCATGTTTTAGCTGTACTATTTGTGCATGATCAAATATTAGGTTATCTTCCTGTCTCTGTTCTCCATCCTTATTATTGTGAATGAATCAGGCATTAAATATCATTTTCCTACTGACTTGCAGAAGACTTCAGTGATTTACTGAGTTCCAAACTTAAAATTGCAGTGCTTACTGGGAGAGCAACTTACCTAAAAACATTACACCCGTGTATGGCGACTATAAAAAGTCACTATTATGGGAGTACAAATCTTACCCTAGTAAGTGGGAACAAGTTCTTTCTCTGAGCTGAAAGAAACAGACAATGAATATCAGCTGTGATAAGGTCTATTCAGGAAACTATTTAGGACAAAAGGACTGTTTAGGAGAAAAGTGCCACTACTAAATTAGGTATCAGTCCAAACCTTAAGAGCAAAAACCAACCAAATCAGTGAGAAATTTTTTAAGGCTTTTTCCTTAATACTTCAGTGATGTTTGGATCAATCCTTCAGAGTCATTCGTCAGAATTACAGTAAGGAATTTCAGTGGTTGTCTGTGTCACATAAATAGCTGCAGAATCTTTCCTTCCAGAAAGCCCTGAACTCAGTGAATATGACTTCAGTACTGTCTGGTGAAATGGAAAAAGGAATCTCCAGAGTTCTACTAGCAGAAATCCATCACAGTTCTGAACTATATGCCTACACAGTGCTTATTGCTTGAAGTTCCTTTTCAAGGCAAACAAAGTTGTTTTCCCCAGTTGCACACTGCGCATCTGCAGAGAGTTAACTGGGATGGGGCCTGGATCCACAAGGCGTGCGAAGGTCTTCTGACAGCACTCAGATGCTGGCTTCAAGTTTGGCTCAGCCAGGAAGAAAGCCATTTTGAAGACATCAGCTGTGGACTCAGTGCATTTCACAAGAATCCAAGTATAAACACTATATAAATTCTCATTAAAACACAACATCTCTAGTGCACTAAATTGAGCCATAGAGATCACTGAAAAAACTGAGATAGGTTCAAAGATACGATCTATTTTTTTGTTTATTCTGACTTGGAATGGGGCCAGTCCAATTTATTTGAGGTCTTTCCACAGGCACTTTTCACAACACTATCAATTGATTCCATTGGCTGAAAGCCTAGCATGATTCCTCTCTCTATCTCCTGAAAGAGTAGTAAGAGAAGATACAGAATCCCATTGTCTCAAAATAGATTGATGCATATGTTCATTTTTCTCAGATTTTCCCTAAAGCCCACCTTGCAAGCAGAAATTCCCTTGGTGGTTCCTAAGTAGACCAATTTGCTATGGCACAGTAAGCAGCAGTGTTTAGGCCAGCAGATTGTTGGCTAGAGACTATGTGTGGGCATGCTGAAAACCATGTTTTTCACCCATATGGCCAACAGATGGGAGAAAAGAAACTTTTTCAAGAGAAACACAAGTCACTTATACTATGGCTGCTTGGAACAACAACAGATGATACTAGTCACTTCTCACCAGGCCCTTCATGCCCTCACAGCTCCTTTCAGATCACATTTCCATCCTCCACCCCCTCTGTACTCATACTCAGCTATAGATATCCACACACACAAGCCAAAAAAAAAAAAAAAAAAAGAAAGAAAAACCACCAATGCTGTAACCTTAAAAAAGAAGCTACTTGGACACAGAACTGAACAAGCATGTGTAAAATAAAATATTGACAGCTCTAAGTTTTACCATAACACACTTCTGGATATGCAGTTTGGATATGCCAAGATACATAATGCAAAAAACCACAAAGTTTCGTATCTACATTGTTGTTTGGGTATTCATTATCTCTGTGTGTATTCAAACCAACTTTTAGAATAGATCTCCCTTCTAAATGAAAGATGATATTGATATTTTAGGTTTTATTATGCATATTCATTAAGGTCTCCTACTTTGAATTTACTAGTAAAGACTGCTGAAAGGGAAACCAATCACATGAAAAAAAATATTAGTAATGCAAAAATCAAAACAATGCATTCCAAAAATGTAATTCATCGTGTGATGTGCACGTATGTAGGTTGATCTGAAAGTAAAACTTCCTATTTATTTCCAGGGAAACTACAACAGATGCAAAGAGCATGATGACACATTCAATGGAGCAAATTCTCAGCTACAAAACACTGTTTTTCAACACAGTCACCATTGTTAGCTATGTGTTTTCACCAACAATGAACAACAGACTGGGTGCCATGCTCAAAAACATCTGCACTAGCAGAGGCGACCCACTGTTACTGTTGCACATATTATCAGATTCAACCCCCCAGCATTCCTTCCTTCTGCCACCACCGTCGTAAATGCAACATTCACCTTCTTAAAACAGACAAGTTATCATGGACTTCTGCAGAACCATAGCGAAGCCTGCACTGATTTTCCTTCTGCATATTTATGCAAGACATTCCCTTCCACTGAAGGGTTTACAAAGCTCATAAATCTTTTGTTAAAGCAGCATACAAAAGACCACTTACAGGGTACTTGTTTCTTTACCAAAACGGACTATGATGGAAGTGTCATTATACTTAGCACACTCTGGTGATTTGGGGCATAATAAGGACTGTGGAAAAGCTATGAACTCACGGCTTTGGAGAGTTCAAAATGATGAGGAAATTTCTCTGTATACATGATACCTAGCACAAGAGCATCCGTACAGCTTTGTAGCAAAGGTGCGACTTACAGCGTTCTTTCTCTAATAAGAGTTCTGTCTCTATAGCAGTTTATAAGAGACTATAAAAACAGCATTCTTCCAGCGTTTAACATTTTGCAGATTCTGTGACACAGACACAATGTCTCTGCATCTAGCAGCCATTTTACTTTTGTTATCCTATTTTGTACAGCTACAATATTTCTATTATGCACTCTCCAGTCTGAGAATCACTGGATGATACTCTGAAATGAGAACACCTGCTAAAATCCTTGACCACCAGAATTATGCAGGATACAGGAGCAAATTCTTTCTGGGAGTAAAATGATTTTGTTCCTGTAGGAAAGAACAAAAAAAAAAAAGTGTTTTTTTGTTTGTTTGTTTTTTGGCCCTGTGCAGGACTTGGCATCATGGAAACCAATGCCAGACTTGAGTTCTGAGGAACTACAGCAGTACAAATACTACGACAGTGCAGAGGAGAGCTGTTGTCAACTGTGGAGTGCAACTCCTAGAATCCTACAGCCAGAGGGAAAAAAAAACAAAAACCCAACACAGTCACTCTTAGGAAACAGAATTTGTGTAGGGCAAGGGTAATAGAAATAAGGGAAGCACCCTTATTCTGTGCTTCCAGGAAGATACCTTTGGTTAATATTGTCTTAGCTTTAAAACTAAAGACACTAGATTGAGAGAGACTTGTTCATTTTGAATTTTGAGGTATCCACGAGTGGCTTTCTCTCTATGACCTTCCCAGACAAAACCTTATTTTTTGATTCCTCCAATTTATTTCTGAAACCCAGGGCTTTCACTTGAAATTCCCTTCATCCTCACATCTGGACAAGTATTCATACTTGCAGGTTATTAAAATACTATAATTGGATAACATTTTCTCAGGCTTCCTTGGTGATTCTGTCAGAAACACGGCAATCCCCATGGCGCTCATTCTTATCTTCAGCAGGGAGAAATAAGTCTGACTTTTCCCTTCCTAATGTGGTTGAATCGTGGAAATCAGGACTAATCTGTGATTGCTCAGCACTACTTTTTCCCTTCAACAGAGATCACATGTTTTCTCAATTTTAGAGAAAAGGTGTGAGCAAGGTCTTCATTCCCCAAGCTTCTACTAAGAGAATTATCTTTGATTTACACTACATTTCTCTTACAAGGCTACTCACCATCCTTACTGTATTCCAAAATACACCTGAACACACAGCAGATTTTTATTTTTTCACCTTATCTTCTCCCTTCAGTTAAATTCCAAAGTCTCCTTGTTCCATTTCTGTTCGCCACTTTTAACATCTCTTCTGAAAGTCACATTTTTTTCCCATTGCTGCTTTTTTTTATTATACCTCTGTCTATCTTAAGTTGTTTTCCAAACCAGCAGTCATTGGGGTTAATCTAAAATCCAGTTTTTCCTCTGCCTGTTGCAAGTTTTTATTCATTCATTCATTCCTGTGTGGGTTCTATTTTTTTATTTGTATTTTTATTTTTGCTTCATCTCTGACTTGAGAACTCACTTTTTGATTGCTGGCATGCAAGTCATTTTTCTCAGTTAATAAAACCCTGGGGAGTTCTGCAGTAATGTCCAAAGTAACTATTGTTTCCTATTGGCATGGCATGTTCCCTTTCTCCATGAAGCCACAATGTCCCTGAGCAGATTTAGAGATGCTGTAGAAACAGATGGGTAAAAGAAAAGGGAAAATCAAAAGAGAAAATCAATAGTTATAAACAGTTATTTGCTTCTTCATCACTCTGCAGTTCTTCCAACAGTAGTAGGGTAGTATCAGACATACATTACCTCCTTTCTGTTACTACATCATCTTTCAGGAAGTTGTATTTATGGAGCAGCCACAGAATTCTGCAAGCAGCCAAATCATTGTATCTTAAATTCCCACCCTGAAATGGCACATAGTAATTGGGATGTTAACTTCTACCTCACCCAATTGTGAGTCAAAACAGGTTTGCTGAGATAGAACTTGGCCTGTCTTACTTTGCAACTGGCCATGCCTGGCGCATCTATGTGTCAGCTCATTTCCACAGAAGTAGCAAACTAATAATTTTCAATCACGGGAAAAGAAGCTCCAGAGCAGAGAGTTCTGTCAGTCTGGTATTGCCTGTTAGAACATTTGCCTTCATCCAAAGGAAACAATTTTTAAGCACACAAACCCAGTTAATGGACAGTCTCACAAAAGCCTCAGAAAAGAGCTACACAGCAGGAACCATTCGTGTATTTCAGCGTAATTTTATCCTGAGTCCACATATTTAATTAATAGTGTCTGCGCAACATGATACTCTGCATTGAGAAAGTAGTGGAAGTTTTTAGTAACAGATCCAAGAAACACCAGAAAAGAAACAGGTGACTTTTTCACATCAAAAAGACACACAACTTAATTTCCAGACATGCTCATCCTTTAACTGCATATCTCCACTTTGAATATTACCCATTGCTTCTTCTGTCCTTCCTCCCTGCAAGGACATCCCCAGGCAGCCAGCGGAGACACTGGCGATATGCTGTCTGTCCCATGCATATGTACCACAGGCTATAGAAACCGGTGTTCTTTAGTAAAACATACTGCTGATTTTCTTTGTTGTGACATACGCACTGTCTGTTAGACACTTTACCATAGAGAGGCAGTGTAAAAATACCCAGTCTTCCTCATCCACACTTAAAATCTTCATATACCTGGTTAAGGTTTGGGGAAAAAAAAAAATAAAAGCTTTTGGTTTCCAAAGTAATGGCATTTTCTTCATTGCTTTGCTTCATCTGTGTAGTATATGATACAAAACCAGGTACAAAATTAAGGAATTAAATGTTTAGAGCAGATATGTAGCAAATGGGTCGTACATGCATTTGAATGAACCTTAACAGAAGTTTAAAATAATTGTCAGCATAGCAATAAGGATCACATGTTCATATAATATTTTCACTGTCAGAGCTTTAGATTTAATCCATACTCTGGCAAAACAAAACACAATATCACACAATGAAAGATACAGCTGCTCACTGGTATTCAAATACCATAAACAGTAGTAGGCACTGTGGGTTGAACAGCAGACTGGTGAAGGCAGGTTTGTCTCTCATCCTGACCACATAAGAACTAGCATGATGCACACAGCTGTAATGATAAGTACTGCCATTGTGAGCTGTCTATAAGCATCTATTTCCTTGAGTTTCAGTTAACCTGGAACTAGATTTTCCATAGGACATAAAACTACATTACACATAAGCAGCTTTCTATGCTGCTTTCTGTGCCAACAGCAAGAAAGACAGAAATGGGAAAGTCAACCAAACTACCATAGGATGGCAAGGTCTTTATTCTAAAGTATTCTCTGTTTCTGAAGCAAGTGATCTATCTCCTGAAAGCTGATTCATACCCTACAAATTTTGATTGCATACCTCTATTGCATCAAGAGATGAATTCTAAAAAAGCACAGAAAAATGCAAGTAATTTTAAGTACCGTGCAAAGGTAATCCTCAGAAAGCGCATGCCTAAACTTCCTATCTGGTAAATGGGGAGAAATGCCTTCACATGCATCTGGAAGGAAGTTCTGTAAATCAAAAAACACTTAATTCCCAGTGCTACCTGTACTTAGCTGTTGTGTTGTGTGTGATTTCCTTTGCCTCCTCCTGAGATTCAGAGACAAACTTGCAGAAAAATGAACCTGACATAAAAGAACTTAGATTTTCATCAACAGCAACAATTAGCAACAAACCTCTGATTACCAAAAGTTCAAATCTATCCACTTGGCTTTTGGTGGCATTCAGCTTGAACTACACTACAACTACACTGGTTTCATTGCATTCATCTATCATCTTCTCTGCAAAGCAGAAGACAGACTGATGGGTGTCTCAGGATCTGCTGTAGAAAGATGCTACATGCATCCCTTAATTCAACTTAATGTACTGCAGTGGATCTGTTCTCTTCCACAGATTAATGAAAAATGAAGTGGTGTTATACTTCTTTTCCTTGAGAATCAATGAGGCTAACTTGGCAATGGTGTCCCTGACAGAGTAAGAACATTTGTGATGTCAAGGGTGAAATATTTATGCTTCCATGGAAGGCACTTCAGAAACAATCTTTTATTTACTCAGTGTTCTCCAGATTTCCCTCTGACTTTACAGACTGAGATTTGAGCCTACGTGCTAAAACGCTGCCCATTGGATATTTATTCTTTCAAAATCACATCCCACAACAGCACTTTGCTTCACAGCACTTTGTTTTCTTAAACTGACAGGTAAACTAGGGAAAAAGAAAGTCATATACTCATACATTGTACACATATACGATTAAGTCTACATAAATACATATTTGTGTATTTATGTGCAGCATACATATCTCAATATACATCTGCTTCTAAGGAAGCAGTCAAATCCAAACATCTACTGAGCATGCATTTATGAATGAAAAACATTCAAATTAGTCATAACTGTGAAGATTTTCATTTTTTTCCCCCACAAGTTTTTCATTTTATGCCAAGTATTCTGAATTATTTGTTGCCTTCAAACCAGGAAAATATACCCTTTTAGAAACTGCTAAAGATTTTTTTAAACATTAAAACCTAGCCCAACATCTTTCCAGCTATTATGAACTATATTAAAGAATGATTTTATTACTTCTTCAAGTAATAGGTATATTAATAGTGCTCTATAACTTGTAGATGATTTGTTTTGCCTGGAAACTTGAAAATCAGAACTTGAATAGAGGGATAAAGAGAATGTTTTTTTTCTAATGAGACCAGATACAGAGAGGGAAAGGAACTGCAAAGAGAGTACTGGACATCAGTCTCAAGACAGAATGATATTGAAGGTAGGAACCATCTATCCTCTGTAGGGCACTTTCAAACTTCTGCTTGACATCCAGGATCATCAAGCTTGAGATAGTTTGGCAAAAACAACAGGTTTACTCCAAAGCAAGAGGGAAAGTTTTAATGCCCTCTGTGAGAAGTCTGCTGATGGTATCATATGTGTCTGTTGAATTAGCCATTTTTTAATATAAAAGTTCCTAAATTATTAACTTTTTCTAAAGTGATATTTGATGGGAAAAGTAATATCCGTATGAAGTATTAAGTGTTTTTATGAAAGAGCTGTATAAATCTGACAGAGCATAATAATTATGCTGTCAAATATACAAGATTCCATTTTCCCCAAACCATCTAGATCACCAAATTTCACTTTCACAGACTGCCGTCAGGGCAGAAAGATTTATTTTGGCTCTTAAAACTCAGAAGATGCTTTTGCTGAAAGCACACACATCTAAGGGTTAATTCTCTTTTTCTTTTTTTTTCCCAGTACTGCTGAAGCTCGTTAGGTTTCGAATGATGGCTTTCTCTGATCACAGGCAGCGAAACGTTGGCTGGTGTTTATTTATTCTTATATTATCAACTTGCCCAAGAGGAAGAATGTTTGTGGTTTTAGAAGACAGACCATTTGCAGCACATAGGACCCTTCCCACTGCCCCAGCATCCAACGATATTCCTTCCTGTGAAGTGAGAAGCCTTTTCTTTTCCTCTGTCTATCATGTGTCCAGGCGATGATGAAATTTTGTCTTTGTAGCGCAACTTGGATGAGTCACTATAATACTTACTTAAGGACAGTGTGGTCAACTAATATCCAATTTGGCCAAAATCTCTTTATTTCCCTCAGGAAATTAGCAAATCCATCTCGAAAACTTCAAATTACACATGGAAAAATGTACTTTTACGAAGGACTACCTAACTGGATTCTTAGATGAGTTAGAGTGCATATGGAAACTATCATTTCTAATTGCCTTGGATTTCAGCGTGCTTAGTTTCATCCACATGATTGAAATACAGGAAGTTTTTGCATTAACTATTTTAGGAAGTTATGCAAGCCATTAATTCTTTCATTTGTGTCATTTATAATGGAATCTAAATCCTTTTGGTACAAGATTTATCTAGAACACATTAATTTGTATATGTCTTCAACAAAACTGAGTAGTGATGTACAGTCTCTTCGCAGACACCAAGGAAATGAAGGAGACATGTTTAAGTACTGAAATAGAGATTCATTCTGAGGTGACTTTGCAGTACAAGTTTCAAGTCACTACAGCTCTTTGGCCTTGCTTCTTAACATTATCAGGCTAGTATTGCTAACACTCCTATAAAATAAAAGGGTTCTTTTAAGCTCTAATAAAGAACTGCTTTTGGTAGACATTTGGGATCATAAAGGGATAAAGAAGCTCTGTAAACATGAAGAGTTGTCACTGAAGAACTGGCTGAAGGTCAATGCCTTCAGAAACTGCCCTCCAAAGACAAGCTCTAGTACACTCCCAAAGGACAGTTCCATTTCCATAGATAGGGATCTCAGATCCCCCCAGGTTAATTGCCGTTTTTGAGAATACAAGAGCTTACTAGTCATGAAATACTTACCATATCAACTGCTTCTCCATCCTTTATTTAACTTAATTGCAACTGAATTTTCACTATACGTGATATTCAAAATACACAGCTCTCACTAGCATCACAAAATTATGCACACATCAAATAAGAAGACATCAATCACATTTTAATTTCATGTTCAGGTAAATTTAATAAACCATCTCCCCAAGATGACATTTGGTGGGACTAGAAAGAGTCTGAATTAATCTACTTCCTGCAGAGTAAAACCACTTAAGTATGTACACGTCATGTCAGCATTTACAAAAAAAGTGTCAAATTGTCAGTTCTACTAATAAGACAAAACAATTTATGTTTCTGAAATTTAATGGTATGATTTTTGGTCTCTCAGATCTTGAAGTTACATTTATTTAAATTAAGGATTGCAACATAAAAGTCCTTACACTTCCCTTCAGGCTTATTTAACAAAAACTTCCATCATGCTACAAATTTTCTAAAGAGTTACAATAACAGATATCCCTTCTTTCATAGTAATTCACATTGCAATTATCATTGCACAGTAAGTAATTGCCATTAGTAACAAATACGGTGATTTTTTTCTTCTATGTGAAAAATACAAGATCATCTTAGAAGCATGATATAACGCCAATTATTCCCAAGCTTTGTATAAAAGGGGAGTCAGAATTAGCAACGGAGGAATTTTAGGGCAGTAAAACATAGGGATAAGTCTCCACAAATGGAAAATAAGTGGCCTGACCCCAGCAGTATCTAAGATTGCATTTGCATTAACTTTTTAATATACAGCAAACCTCCTCATCAGCCCAATTTAACAGCATTTTCATTTGCATCACCACACAGCCTTGGAGCACATGACTCAGATTAAGCCAAGCCACTTCAGCTCAATCGACAGCATGAAAGATGATTCAAAGCAAAATGCCCTGAAACATCTGCAAGATCTACATACCTCTTCCTCACCCTTTTCCACAACACATCCACCATTCTTGCATTGCACTTCTTGCTAGTGAACAGCTTCTCTATTTTTTTTTCTTTAATATTATACCACCAAGTTTGTCCGCAATGCATGAACCTGAGGCAAAAGTGCCTCTTCAGCTACTAAAGCACCCAAATTCCTATCTTGCCATGTACTTTTGTACATATTAGTGGGTAATTCCGTAATCTGTTCAGTCCTGAATCGGAGCAAGGTAACCATATTTCAACATTTTTCATTAAATGGAGAAAAAGACTCTTTTTTTCTGGAAAACCCAAACCAAAATGTTTGTTCTCAGTAACACCAATAAAAAAAGAGGAAAATAGCTGAAACATTATTTAATATCAAACGCAAAACTTCCTGACCATATTATTAGAACCTTGATTGAATTCACGATAGGACATGATTCAGGCAAGGAAAAATGAGTAAAAAAAAGTCAGAAGATTGTGTCATAAAAACATGCAGTCACATTTCACTGAGAAAATATTTCAGCCATATTTTTTTAAAAAAAGGTTATCTGGCATGCTTGAATGTCATTTTTCCAATAAACCATTTGAAGAATATGATTTCTCCTCATCATTTCCCTGTTCCTTGGTTTTACTTGATTCTGTCTTGGTTATCAGGTCAGAATTTACATTCCAAAAGTCTGGAGATAATTTGGAGAACCTCAAAGTATAGAGCTCAACTTGTCCTGATGCCCAAGGCTGACATAATTTATCACACGCTGTTGTTCAGGTGACAGCGATGTAATACTGTCAACACGTAGAAAGACCCACATCTCCCCAGATAGAAGCCAGAGTGACATTTTCAAATGAATGTGTCAACAGCAATGCATTATTCATGTTGTGATCAGACATCCTATTGAGAAGCAAAAACAATACTTTATTACTTAGAGGGTGAATGACAAAATAGCAGCAGACTGTTTTTTGGAGACATCCCATAGAGAGGTCATTTCTCTACTGGCTATTTAGGGAAATTGAATCCCTTTGCCATCAGGAAGATGAGTTCTTGAGTGATTCATAAGCTAAAATGGGTTAGGTTTGCTGTGGGTGTTACTCCAGATGAAACTGCTCAAATGATGTTGGCTGACAAAGCCTTGTTCTTGAGGCAAAGCCAGAGCAGCCTACATCCCACAGGTGTTTGAGAGGACAGCTGTGATGTGTCTGAAAGGTCTTGTTACATCTTTAAGACAGCATGAAAAAGTTGAACCAGACAGGTCCATCCTCAGCATTCAGAAATATGGCTCCATCCTACCCCTCGAGCATCCCCCAGCCTAACTTTGGCCATGACATGAGTGAAATGGCTGCTCAGGAGCAGCTATCTCTGTCCTAGCATCTTCCCTACACCTAAGGAGCCCTTACTGGAAGTGGAAGAAACACATTTAGTTTCCAGAACAAAACAGGGTGACCAAAAGATTATGGATGCTGAGGCTTGATGAAAAAAAAAAAAAAAAAAAAAAAAAAAAAAAATTGTAAAATGTTAATTTTAGGGACACTTCAACTGAACTGTCATATCTTTGGGGAGATTCAGCTACACTTCTTTTTGTTTATTATTTTAATGACAATAGAAAGGAAAAGAAGAGTTTTGTGGCTCAGAATTTTGTCCGCTCTTGCTACTTGCCTTCCTACTTGAAATCAATCACGTTTGATTCCATTTATACCCCTAGAAACTAATTGTGACAATACCAGAGGAAAAGAAGGTCTTTTCATTAAAACCTGATGCTGAAAATTGGAGTGACTTGGTTTCAATTACGATTCTACCATTTATCCTTGAGGTGACTTGTGGCTGATCACAAAATGAGTTTTTTCTTCCACTTCACAGTTATTTTGTCCAAAAATTAAAAATTATTGTTCCCATCTAGAACTTTCTTTAGTAATGTTTGAGTTGTCAGCCAGAACTTCTCTGTGTTGTACCCCCTCTTCCAGGAGGCAATGGATACACATAATTGTAATGCTAAATGAAGACCCACTGCTATAAAGGCCGGTAATGGAGTGGAGAATCAGACCTAGTATTTTAATTATTTACTAAAATGCTGCAAAGAGTCTAGAGATGTGACAGCAAATGGCAGATTTGGCTGAGAAATACATGAACTGCCAAGCCACAAAATTCCCATTTTTCTGCAAATGCACTCTGTGTAATAATTACTAAACATATTGAGCCCTCTCGCATATAAGCAGAGCTTTCTCTAATGGGAATGTTTTCAAAGTGAGGCTAAAGTACATCTTTATGTCTGGGAGGATAATAGGACAAACTTCTTTTCCATTGCAGATAAAGAAGATGTGTTTTAGACTTGCTCAAGGGAAATTTCCAGCTGGCCAATTACAGCTAGCAAAGATCTCCTCTATAAAATGGTATTCCACCGGGGTCAACTGGCTAGTAAATGTGTTTTCTAAAGACGAAAAGTACATAATTACTGAAAAGGACTCCTGGACCTTGCTGGCAGTTAACATTGCTAAAATGGACACTTTTTGGTTAGCACATAAACACAAACAGATGGGCTGGCTCCCAAGATCTAATTATCAGAAGAGGTTCCAGTGCTTTTTGTCTTTCTGCTTAGGAAAAACAAAGCAAAACAAAACAAAACAAAACAATAAAAACAACAACAACAAAAAAAAAAAAAGAAGACAAAGAAAAGAAAAATTAACAAAAGAAGAAAATGAAGTAAGAAAGCCTTAAATAAGTTTATTTGGCTATACCGTCTAAGCCTTGGCAACAACAGTGGTCTCTGTGTAGAAAAAAAAGAGAATGAGAAAAGGGAGATGTTTGTAATCCACCATATAATGAGTAACCATATCAAAAGCATGTTTGTAAATATGCTTAGTCACAGCAGTTTCTTGAACAGCATCAACTTCTTCAGAGTTACACTTCTCAATGATAAAGGGCACACAGTGCCAAAGGGAGATCTGAATAGCAACGCTTCCCAGCTAGAGGGGATCTCAAGAAGTCTGACAAGGGAGTGGATGTGACCAGAATACAATCAATTATTTATATAAACACCCACATTCTTGGGCTGTTCATATTTCCTGCTGAGCATTTCTGAGCAAAAATCAAGGTGTTTTCATGCAGTGTAATTCAAGGGCTGCGCTCAGGTAAATCAGAACTGAACTTTTTCCTACTTCTGTCCGGAAATTAAGGGCAGCAAACTAGAGGACTGGTTCTTTTTTGCCTATCATCCCAGACTTTAAGGTACTGGCAATTTGCATTCTTACAAATCCTAACGAATTAGGGATGACAGTCATCTCATGAACTACATTCTGAGCATAACAACTCCACTAACAATACTGACGTGACACACCTCTTCCAGAAGCTGCTTCCTGTAGACATTGAAGAGGAGCGGGAATAGCTAAAAGCATCCCTTTAACCTCTGTAAATCTTTCATTTTTACAGAAGAAGTTGTGGGATCTCTCTAAATGAATATGCCTGACTTCAACATAAATGGTGTGTGCATAAAAACTTGGGCTAGACCAAGTGCTTGGAAAATTGATGACTGTTCATTTCTTAGGCCTCCTATTAAGGCTTCCACATTCCTCCTAGCATTAGAAGCCAAAAACAGGCTTCCAAGGTATCTCAAAACAAAACTACTTGTAAAATTCTACTTTCCTTCTATGGATTAAAACTGAGGCAGTGCTACATTAGTGCTAAGATATGAAGCAAGGATGGAACAAAGTAAAGAAAATAACATGAAGAAGAAAATTGTCAGTCATGTCACTACTTTCAACTATTGGTCAAGTCAGAGTGTGATGGTGTTTTTAATAAGGTACATCAGCGATCATTTCAGCATTTTGTTCTCTGAATTTCCCATAAATGGCAGATTACATCAGCTTGCTCATGCTGAGAATTTGTGTTGGCAACACTGCTAAATAACAGCTTACTTGCTGCTTTGTCAACATTAGCGTGTTCCTTCCTATTTATTACTCAACTCAGAAGACTTCTCCAAGCAAAAACTCAGATTCTACTTCATAACCCAGAGGCTATTTTTCCCTTTTTTTATTTCTGTTTTTTATTTTCTCCTGGAACTTGATGCTCTTTGTCAAATAAAATTTTAAACTTGTATTTGGGAGAATCCTCCGTGGAAGTCAAAAGATACCAGCATACACGGGAAAAGAAGCACTAAACAAAAAAACAAAGAAACATAAACCAACAACTCTATTAATACTGCATAGCACTGATAGAGTAATAATACAAACGTTTGTATTTTTTTTCCTTAAAGCCATAATTTTATTACTTCAAACAGCAATATTTCCAGTTGCATTCAAGACATAAAAGCAGATCCAAACAGCATATAGAGAGCAGCTTTCTAAAGTATGTGTGCAGTGACTATCATCAAATGCTTTGGATATACTTTGCCCTTTCAAATCCCTTTTGAGTCTCCTAGAAAGGCCAAACCGCTTTTAGGATGAAAACCCTTGATAAGTTTATGAAAGGAATTAAATGATATAGCTGCCTGTGATACCAAGGGACAGTGATGAGTGGTCTAAAAGTTTCCTCTGGTCCTAAATTTATATACACCTCATTTTACCTTTTTTACAGACACTTAGAGGGATTCAACAGAATTTGTCTTGGATATCAGGACATGTCCACAAGCAGAGTGAGATATCAGAGTAAGACTAGCAGCATTATGGACACATATTATGGAACCACACCTGTAGTTGAGATCATTCTCAGCCAGGTAAAAAGCTCATATCAAGATGAATTCGAACACAAGATACAATTCTAAAAAGCCTCAATCACCTAGGTAGTGTGAAAACAACACATGGGCTCTAAGTATAACCTGGACATTTGGTGTGTGATGTCTGTAGAACGCAGGAGAATGAAAGAGAGTTTTGCAACGTCAGCTGAGTCATCTGGGATCATGGTAACCAGAAAAGAAGCAATGAAAGCTGGGTGAGGGGACAAAAGGGGCAGAGAGTCTAGGACAGTCCAGACAGCAGAAAAAATGGGGGGAAAGGAAGAAAAAAAAAAGCACTTGTGCATTAGTTAATTCCACTAACTTAAGTGCATAATCTAATTGCCTATTTATGTCAAAAACTACTTTGAATGCAGACAAGAAGAATAAAGGTATCAACACAGAGAACATCTGGACTCCAGTGCCACATCTTGGCTTAAACAATGTCAGGTTCAGAGATGCCCCTCTTTTTCCTGCAGCAGCTTTATTCTACTGGTCTTCTGATAGAGTTAGGATGGAGAGTAGTAAAAGAAGAAGACAAAGGTTACACTCCAAGGATTGTTTGAGTTGTTCCCCCTTTGAGCTGGATGAATCTGGGAGGAATTCATTTGATTGCCATTTAATTTTTCCACTTCATGACCATTTGGACAGAGCTTAACATTAACACATACTTCAGTAAATCCAGCCCAGTTTGATTTCCCATCTGAAGAAGTAGTTAGATAGCAGAAAATAAGTCAGAGATGGAGAACCGACTCTTCTGACAAATTCAAGTGGTTCTGACTGACACCTAAGCACCACTCTGGAATCTGCAGCTTGGACAAATCAAAGCACCTATTGCCTCAGTAAGGGGAAGAGACAAAGAAATAGCCAGGAACAGTGCTCTCTTCCAGGACACTTTTTCCTTCTCTTTCTTCTGTGATGAAGCTACAATAAGTGTTATTTGTGAAACCAGAGGTTCAGTGGGATGAGGAAGCCTGCCCTAATAACTATCCTTCAGGAGTGGACACGCTCATCAAACATGCCCTGTTAAAAACAGAAGAAAGTTGTTTGCACATGAGAACAATTCCTAGGGCTGCAAATCGATGCAGAAACTTGGAGAGAACTAAGTTTAATTTGTGACTCCCCTCCTGTCCATGCCAACACAGCAGTAGTTAATGCATTAATTGCTGAACAAAAAGTACTGCCATCAAAAACTCATTGATGTTAGCTCTCTCTTTTTTTTTTCTTTTTTTTTCCCCTACATTATTTCTTTCTCCTGGCACTGCTATTTCTCTTTCATCATTGACTTATCTTTCAAGGCTCCAACACCAATAGCAGGGGTATTGCTGCCAAAGAACAATGTCAGGTGGATATGCCAAGACCAGTTCAACCTCTTAATCATATTTTGCTTGCAAGATGAAAAACAGAAACTCATTTACAGGCAACATGAGCTGTGCAAAGATCCACACACCCTAAGCCTTTGTTACAGAAAGGAAAGGTGGGCTGGTGACATGTCAGGGAATACAAAACAAACAAAGTTTGCCTCTTATCCAGATCAGCTTTCAGACTACTCCTACACATCAGACCGTACCACTCATCTGCTCCTCAATCTAGAAGAAACTTCCTTATAAACAGATAAAAAGCAGAGGAAACTTCCATCACATTCTGTAGGAACCAGCACTTTCAGTTCATCTTCTGCATGTAAAGAGTCACCTTCGTTTGAACTTCCCTTTGCCAAACAACACTGTTCCCATCTTTTAAAGGAAGTGTGTGAAGTCTGATTATTCCCAGGTTGTTGGAGACCCAGAAAGCAGTAGAGTCTTTCCACTGCATACATTTCACAAGGTCTAGAGTGTAAATAGAAGGGCTAGAAACCCTCATTTTGCACAACTGAATCTGCTTCCACAGCCTCAGACTCCAGCCAAGGATTTAAGGCAAACTCCAAATTGCAAAGGCTTGTGATAGCAGGATGAGAGCTGGTGCCTTTGTAGATGACAAATATACAAAGATGTAAGCAAAGCCTAGACTGAGAGTAGGCAAAAGCTTTGAGCTTTCCTGTGGAAAGTGACAGAGAAGAGATATTAAGGGCAACCCCTTAATCAATAGAAGGAATGAAAAAGGCAGGCAGCATCTCCCTTAGTTGGATGGTTCAGACAGTGAACTGAGGTATTTCTCTGTCTTAACTGAAATCTCTGTGTAAAGAAGGCTGTTCTTCTGTCATTTCTCCATTAAGAATTTATCTGGGAATAAGTAATGCAGGTTTTCTTTCACCATGCATGGGATCCTGAGCTCTGCCAACTCCTAAATTACAGCAACAGAGTCATGATAACTGACAGTTCCCTGTCTTTTAACATGCCCCAGTCTCAGTCAACAAAAACCAAACAAATAGAAGATGTCATGCAAAGATCAGGTTTCTTGGGCTGTTTATATGCATGCATGTTTGCATCTGTGTGCATATGCTGCAGGCAGTTTGCGTTTAACCAAATGGAAACAAAGTGAGTTAGTGAAAAAGCAGTAGATAGATTGAAATTATGTAATAGACCATTTGGGGAAACAGAAGTATTGTAGTTACATTGAGAGGCGTAGAGTGAGATCTTTATCGCCAGAACACTTAAAACCAAAAGCAATACAAAGCCAGCAGAGAAACCCACAGTCAATGCAGATAAGATAGAGGAGAATTGTGTCTTATTGTACAACTGCACCCCCTTCCAGTGACATAAATAATCCTTTATTTTTCACCTTGGTTCTGTGCCCATGAGAAATGGCGACAATCTATCTGACGGGACTCGGACTGAATGCTGACCTTGCACCTGGCTGGTATATCAGTGTCACCTACTTCATTTTATTATTTTTTAAAACTTGAAACTTTCAACACCATCTGGTTGCTGCGGCCACAGCCCTCTGACACAACTGAAAATGAATGTTTCATTTTCTGAAGAGGAACAAAAATAACAGTCACTTCTTCAAAATGGAGTCACACCTATGAAAACGTTCTTATAAAACTCAATTCCTAGGTGTATAACCAAGATGTTATAATTGCAATATAATCAAAAGAGTAAGGCAAAGTGTATAACCAAGATGTTATAATTGCAATATAATCAAAAGAGTAAGGCAAGGCAAACAGGGATCACAAAAGAGAATAAGTAGAAGAGCTTACCCTTGGGTTGAGCTCACTAGAAGATATCAAAGAGGAGGATCTCCAGAAGAGATCCTTCCCCTGTGGTAGCCAGCTCTTAAATAGGTCCAGGAGGGGTGGAGCCAGGCTCCACCCCTTCCGGTAGCACAGGTGAATTGCCTTCACCTGTGCTCCTCTGGCTGACTCATGGCTCACCTCAGGTGATCAATCAGAGGTTCAGGCCGTGACTCAGCAGTTGCCATACACTAGGTTAAATTATTATCTGTGGAAAATGGGAGAAGGATGGAGAACAAGAAGAACAAAAGACAAGAAAACTACATGGAAAATAGAAGATACTAAGTGTACCTAAATACTGCTGTAGGTGGGGCATTTTTTTCTTCAGTTTTGACAATTGGCAGTTCAAGAGAATGACATTCAAGGAGCTCATGGATCATTCTCACATGGGCATGTGCTGAACTCCCCAAACTGATAGAAGAATGGGCATCGCTACACCATGACTCAAGGAAAAACAAGACAGATTTTTAAGGAAGAATAATTGTGCAGTCACGGTGTTATGCATAAAATGACTATAACATGCAAGCTATAGGAGTATTTCTAGCAATCACTCTTTATGTCAGAATCCATTAAGGTTCAAAACTCTGACTGTGGAGGTTCCCCAAACTTGTGCCTCATATCAGCTGCTATTTTGAAAGATAGTTTTTGGAAAGATTTTGTTTCCATTTTGGGACCAAATATGTAACCATTTCCAGTTGCTTTTCATTAGGGTGCAGATAAAGTGTCAAAGTCTTCCAAAGGTCAGGGGGAAAAAAAAACCACACACACAACAAAAAAACAAGTCCCAAAGAGATGACAAAACTGTAATAAAATCTATCAGTATTCTGGAATGTCTACCAGCAAATTAAATATAATGCCTAAAGACTTCTCATTACCAAGCCTGGGGAACTTTGTCCCTCAAGATTCCTTCCCTTCAGGCTGCCATTCCTTAATGCTGCTTCTGTTTGAAGCAAGAGAGCTGCTTAGATATGTGACAGCATCAGAAAATTACACTTCTTTGGAAAGCTGAAGGGTTATTACTCTTTAAATGCAACATGCTGCAAGATTCTACCTCTCATTTCCAGAACATTTCCACTGGCAAGTCAGCTCTGCATTTGACTGACACCTAGTTAACGTTAAATAGGCCAAGGCACTAACAAAATTCAACAATTAACAAAGGAAAATAAATATTATTATTTTTGCACTTGGTGTGGGGGTTTCATTCCAGTTTAATGCCTCACTTGATTTTTAATGAGCATAAATTTTTATACATGTGCAGTTAGTTGCGATGCAAACTACGAAGACAGCAGAGCATCAGTAGTTGATTACAGACATTCATTTATTTCCAGCACCAATCCCACTAGGAAAGGCAATCTATTTGCCAAAGAATCTTTTAAGCATCCATACCAACCCTCAGCTATTCAAGAGGCAAAATTTGCAACACTTAGCTACTTCAATCTAATTTCCAAAATCCCCACTATCCGCAGCTTTTAAAGCCCAAGAGCATGGATTTTGTATAACCGATCTTGGTGCTGCAGGTTACCTAGGTAGAGAAGTACATTTCTCTCCTGGCAGCGCATCACAAAAACAGATGCTACTGCCTTGGTAGTGAAAGGATTGAAACAATTCCCAAGTCAGCTGGCACAAAATTGTCTCAGCATCACATTCCTACCCACCTTCAATAGATAGTGACAGGAATAGCAACAATAGACAACAAAAAGGTTATTCAATAAAATATGGAGGTGCAAGCAAGAGGCTGAACTAACTTCTTGTTAATTTCTCTTATCTTTGCTCCAAGCACATAGAAACACTCTAGAAAGCCTGAAGCCATAGGAGTTGTGCTTAATATTAGTTGTAGCTTTGGGTAGACTGTTTCCTCTGCAGCAGCTTCACCTGCAGATGCTGCTTTAAATGCAAAGTCTAAATGGGTACCTCCAGCAAGGAGAGCAGAGGGACAGACCACTTGATGCCTCTTTGTTCACTGCTCAGTTGGCTGCTCTAGATCCTTTAATTCCCCAGCTTGTACTGATAGTGGGTCCTTGAACTTAGTTTTGCTCTGCTGAATGTCATGAGGTTCACCTGGGCTCCCTGCTTAGCCAGTCTAGGTCTCTGGTCTTAGTTTGGCGTCATCTGCAAACTTGCTGAGGGTGCACTCTATCCCACTGTCAATGTCACTGATGAAGATGTTACAGAGCACCTATCTCAATACAGACCCCTAAAGGACACCACTCATCTCCATCCAGACATTAAGCCTTCGACCTCTACTCACTGGAAACAACCTTACAAGCAACTTCTCATCTATTAAATGGTCAACCCAACAGTTTGCTCTTTTTTAGGAAGCATAGGTACCTGCTAAAGAATTTTACAGCTTTCTTGCAGTTTTTGAAATTGCAAGAAACAAGTTTTCAGGGTTTTTAGCTAGTTTTCATTTACAGAAAGCCACAATTCTTTTACTCTAAATTCAAGTACAACAAAATTAATCCTGAGTATTTCTAACAGGAGAAAAATCATCTTGCAACAGCAAAAAGACCCAGAAGCAATATGTCAGGACATGACTCTGAGATATCATTTTGTCTGTTCCCTGATCATACAGTATAACTACTGTGTTTATATCAATCTTGATATTTTTTCTAACTTCTTTACATACTTCAGTGAAGTTTCCATAAGCCATTAGCTTAGCTCATTTTAGATGCCAGGATCATTTCTGTGGCCACCCATAATTCTCATTTTTCTTAAAGCACGGAGGCCAATAAGCAAAGCAATCATTACAGCTGAGGGGTTTTCTTAAAATCATTTTACTCACACCACTTCATCTCCTCTGTTTAGGGAAAAGCCCTCTGTCATTTCTGCAATAGTGTGATATTCCTTCTGCTTGCTGGTTTGAAACTTCACAGAAGCCTTACATCCATTCCTGCAGCAAGTCTGCTGAGCCAGGTAATCCACAACTTCTATGTGATACTTTTCATTTGCTCTTACTGAATCACAGACTTTTTACTTGCACACAGTTCCTCTGATTTATGAAGAACATTTTGAATTCTCCTCAGTGCCTGGAGCATCTGCAGACTTTCCCAGTTTCATGCCATCAACAAGCTACACTCCCTACACCAAGAAGATGCTAATAAATTGATAATTTTATTTTATGAATAGGTTATTAACAAAATGTTATTTATTATTGAAAATAATAATGTATAATGCCAGTCCTAAGGCAACTCCCTGTGCACCCAGTGCAATCTATCCTCCCTATTTGATTAGGTGTCACTAGCAGGTTTTCTTTGGGAGCAATTTTCCAGTAAGTAACTCGTTCAACTTACATATGTTCCACTTGGATTTTTTTTCCTAGCCTGCTTCTTTAATTGTTACAAGGAGCCTGTTTTGTTTCCAGGGAATAAAATTATTCTTTAAAATGTTTCATAAAATGATGCTTTTTGCTTTCACCTAAATCCAATAGCCAACATACATGTAGCAGCCTTAATCTTAAGAGATTCCAGAGGTTAAAGATGCTTTCCCTCCTGTTTCCTCTCCCTATAGCTGATTTGAAACATGTTAGTAGCGTAACAAGGTAGTGGGAAAAGTCATTGTGAATGCCTTAGACTGATATAAGAACTGGAGCAGATGTCTCTCTATCTATCAGAAAACCACAGCTGCTTTGAAAATAAATGACAGACTTTTTACAGACTAAAAAGAGATTTACAGCATGAAACAAACAAACAAACAAACAAACGAAAAAAAAAAAACCCAAATCATTCAGTTGCAACTATACAGGCAGGAGGCTAATTAGAGCTAATCTAGAGCAGATTTGCCCTTTTACAAAATGAGAAGCACTCACTTTGCTTGCTGAAAACAGGCTGGCCTTCAGTACTTACTCAGCATTACCCTGAGGTCTGCATTCCCACAGCCCCCAGTCACTGGCTGCAGCTGATGTGGCCTTACTTCTGGGGGTGTGTCATTATATTTAAGCAAGCATCACTAATTTAATCATTAAGGATCTGGCTTATTTTTTTTATTATTTTTTCTACAATTCATTGCTTTTTCCCCTTCAATCTGGTAATATTCTACAGCCATTTGGTGCTACAGCCCCATGTAAACATTCTGCATGAAGACCTAGATAATGACACAGCTAAGCATTCCTCACCACAGCCCTTATCAGTCCTCCATTGGGACTTTGTCCTCTCTGTAATGCTCCATACATTTATCTCATACAAGCAAAATATAACTGGCTAAAACAATACCCAGATAGAAAGGTCATATTTATAAAGCAGAAAATATTGCCTTTCCCCCTCCCAACAATGAAGCATCCAGTAAATCTTTAGTAATGAAGAAACAATAAATTTCTGCCAGTACATGCTGGTCTTACGAGAGAGGAAAGTTAAATTGCTGCCGTCTGGCTTGGTGACATGATCCCCAGACGGCTGGATGAAACTTTCCTGGTTGCTCATTCTCATTCTTTAGCTTCAGTGGAAGATGAATCAGGAACAGATGGGAGGTCCAGCCTCAAATCCATCATCTGCCAGCCCCTTCTCAAGCAAAAATCATTAGGTTGCCTTCAGGATTCATCAGTATTTGCTCACTGGTCTGGACGCCCAAGTTGTGCTGTTTGGGAGCGCTCTGTGAGGCACCACCATCACCATCCTGCCCTGATCCATTTGCTCTGACACCAGGGTGGATCTGAATCAACTGTTCTCAGAATGTTGGTGCAAACACTTGACACACACTTGCTTTATCTTCAGTGTTTGCAGGAGGGAAAAAAAAAAAAGGAAGAAAAAAGCTCCTCTCTTTGGGTCTTTGGGCCATAAAGGGCTGCAATAAATAGAGGAGCTGGACCTGTAGATCTGGTTCTGCCAGCACTAATGATTTTTAAGCACAGGTTGTGATATGAATTTCTGTACAGATTTCCCTGGAGAATAAAACCCTGTGGTAACCAAATATAGGACTGCTCAGGAGAAAAATAAAAGATGAGAAAAAAAGAAAATCATTCACACCTTTACCTAGAAAGGCAGACAGATGTGTTGGAAGCTGACTATGGAAATCAGTCATCTGCCTCCAGTTAATTGTAAGGGACCCTCTAAGCCTATTAGAAAAATCTCTGCCATAAGGAAGATGTCATAAACAGAGTTTCCTCCTCCACAGTTAGCTGTCATAGCTGTTAACTTGTCTCTCCCAAGTTAAAAAGAAATTTCACCTGGTGGAAGAAATGCTTTGTTTATGTCTTCTCCACTATCCATTTAGATGTGATGAATGTGTAAAAGATTTCTAGAGAAGACAAGTCCCCCAGGAATAAAGCAACCAATCATAACAGTGGCATTTTCTTTAAGTTATGGAGTCTTTCATAGTAGCTCTAAGACTTGATTCAGTGAACTAGTAAGGCACGCACTTTTTGTACATGTTTTCATTTCCTTGACTTTCACCAAGGATGCAGTATCATCCCAAAAATTTACAGCACTCTGAAAGACCAAGTTATTAAAAACAGTATACCTAAGGGGGGAAAATTCTGTTGATTTCATCAGATGATTACAACTATGTCTGAATTTTGTTAACATATAGTACACAATTCTAAGGGAGATACTTCTTGGCTTTGGAAACTGATTTCTACGGAAGATCTATGGCTACATTTTTTGCGTCATGCATCAGATCACCCAAGCTGCTTACCCAATTTTAATTATAGAAATCACACAGTTTTCCAAGAGAAGCAGAAGTTACAAAATCTTTCATGATCAGAGTCCCTGTTAGGGACTTGAGAATCCCATTGCATTTGGAAGTAGAGAAATCATCACAACTTCATACAATTGTATAAAATTTTCAGTAGGTATGTCAGGCTCATTACTTTATTGGTTAAGTCCTCCATTACTGTAAATTGCTCTAAATCCTAAAATTATCTGGGTAGACATACTTCTTCCCTACTTTGAGGCAGGACGTGGCTTACCTAGACTACCCCAGAAATAGATTTGTCTAAAAATATATTCCTAATTTGCAGTTTGATATGCATCTCTAATCTGCCTTCCTGCTATTTCAACTAAACCTCATCCAACAGTCTGTAGACAGCAATCAATATGCAGAAATCACTATAACAGTAACCATTTTGTAACCATCCATATGTCTTCAAACACCATCTCCCCTCCTCTTCCAGATAGAACATAGGCAAATTTTCATCATTTTCTCACAGTTCTTTTCCACTTCATTTGTTGGACAAACTTCCTCCAAAACATGCTCTCATTCCCCAGTTCTTTATGTCTGGTACCAAAAGCATGACAGAACCCCTAGAGGCCTCTCTCATTCTAAACTGTCCTGCAGTAGTGTTCTGTCATCTAAATCCCCAAAAGGAAATTACTATCCTGCATGTCTTTGCTCCAAAGTTGCCGTTCACAGTGGGAATGATTTTTTCCTTCTTCCAGAACTTTACATTTTTGAGCCATATTCTGTATCTGCATATTATATCCTTCCTACTAGTACAGTTGCTGAGTCAGATACAATTGAACTTCTTGTACATACCATGCTTTGCGCTTTTCTTCATTGAATTTGATTCTTTGTTATTAAACCCTTAAAGTTTACTCCAGAAATGATCAAGAGCTCTTCCGTCAGTTAGCCATCATCCACCTCTGATGTAGTGGGCCAACATAACAGGAGACAATACTTTCAAAGCAGACCTCGTACCATCAGAAATTTAATCAGCAAATTCCTACTGCACTGAGGTTCTTAATGAAATTTACACAGATTACACAAATTTGAGCCTAAGAACAGCCTTTTGGAAATTTAGCCTATCTCCCCCCTCCAATCTTTCTCCACTCAATATTCTTTTATCCAGTTCTTCCCTCATTTTTCAATTCTATCTTTTTTTTTTTTAAGTCACAGCACTTCACTTAATCCTGTATCACGTCTTCCAGAAGACAGGAAATTAGGAGATATACTTCTTCCTTTTATAGATGCATGTTTATTTTATGAAAGAAATAATCACTTCTACTTGATATATCCAATAGTGGAGAGCAGACTAGTGGTATAATAGTCGTTCAGCTATCTTTTCTTCACCCCAGTTTAAGTGCAATAGAACTTCTCATTCACATCACAAGTCACATCTATTATTGCCCTGAACTGAGTGTTTCATTCTACTAGAGAGCTGACTTCTGCACCAAAAAGTATACAGAGCTCTGGCCCCACATGCTCTTTACTATTCTTGTAATGAAATGACTGGAGAATGTTTCACTGGTTTTCGTATTTCCAAGAAGAAATTATGCTGCCAAATTCATTTATGATGTCAGAAATTTCTTTCAGTGTGAATGGTTACTCCATTCACAAAAAGGTGCATCTGTTCTACGACAATTTCAATAACTTCCCATAATTTCTATTTTATGCATATGAATACAGTTGATGCCTCTTCATGTTATGATCCTTTATATTATGCTACATTATGGCTATTCAATAAAGAACAAGGGTTTTGTTGTTGGTGCAGTTGCTTTTAAAGAAGGCAAGCAACTGGTTCAGAGTGTATCTCTCTGGACTCTGCTAAGGACTATATAGCATTGGGGAATTACAGACTCTGCTTTGAGGGAATGGGATAGATTTTATTTTAAGAAAATGAAATAAAAGGAAAAAAAATAAGTCTTGAATTATTGCAATCTAATATATTTTCCAACAATCTGGCTTGTTCTATTTTCACTCAAAAATGCATGTTTTTGTTTGTATTTTGTTTCCAGACAACATTAGGATTTTAATAAACTAAAATCTGACAAGCATTTGTCAACCTGTGAGTCAAGACAAATCTGAAACTACATAGTGAAAAAACAAGATGCAGTAATAAAGGGATCCCAGAAGGAATTCAGAAGTCATTGCAAAAATAGCAAAGCAGGAATATATTTTGGACCAGGGATCTCTGAACCTTCCCATCCATGCTGCAGTAAGCCTATACTTTTACTGCATCTTTACCACTATTCTATTCTCCAGGTAAACACCAGAACTGCTGAGGTAAATCGCATGAAGTTCTGTTTTTAAAAAACAAAATGTTAGGAAATGTTTCACATAACAAGAACAATCCTCTTGCAATGCATATGTGCGCAGTTTCTGCAGATCTGAAGTGTTCACTATACAAATTAAAATGGTTGTTTAGAGTAGAGATAACAGAATTGAGATGCAAGTCACTTCAGACCACCAATATCTTTATCAATTTAGAGAGTATCAATTTGCTGCCTGAATATAAAGGAAAACCTGATGAGAGCAAAGAGTTATATGTCAAACAGGGATAGAAAAGTCTGCATAAAAATATCTATACATTTGGTTTTTTTATTGACTTTGTATGCATATATACCTATATATGTAGGACACCTCAAAAGTAATACCTTCTATTTATTTCCATGGAAACTACAATTGACATGAAGAGCAATAACACTACATGTTAGAACACATTCTCAGCCACAAAACACCATTTTTCAACATATCCATCACCATTAGCTATGCATTTTCACCAGCAACAAACAAGAGCCTGCATGATGTGCTTGCAATAATCTGCACCAACGGAGGTCATCTCCTGTTTCACACTTGCTACATGACGTCATTGCTTGGAAAGTTTTGCCCACATAGATCACCTTCCATTAGCCTTAACAGATGGAAGCCAGAAGGCACCAAATCCAGATCATACTGAAGATGTGGTAGAACAGTCCAGCCAAGATTGGCAACATGTTCCATAGTAAATGTCAATGGGTGCCATTTTTTTTCCATGAGGACAAATTCTATTACACACCTTTGCCTCACATGCACTTCCATGTCACACACCATTTTAATAGACGGACAGAAAATGTAACAGAATATTGACAAGAAGGTTCTATCTCTACTGCCATCCCACTAATATCCACCTCTGATGTCATGGGCCATCATAAAATATGAGACATTACTTTTGGAGCACTCCTCATATATAATATTTGTATATATGTAATTACCCACCCCTATTAACTTTGAATCCTTTAAGTATAGCATTTAAATACAGCACTGAAGAAAACTGGAACTTAGAACATGAGAAAGAGAAAAGGAGGGGCTCTCCAGTATCAAATACATAATGTCAGTGAAGTGGATAGGCTGTTGTAAGCAAAGGTAAACTGTGGGCATTTCTTTCATCCTCCAGGTTTCTCTTTTGTTTGGCCAGCTATAAATCTATTCCTAATATATCATAAAAACATCCACTGCTTATGTGACCTTCACTGCCTTTGAGTTATTCAGCTGGCTTTAAGGCTAAGACATTTTCCAGGGATGTACTGCTCTTTTAGAAACAGACTCCTTTTTCTGCTGAGTCCTTTTTCATCTTGCAGAAGCTCACTCACAGGACAAAGAGAGAAAAATCAACATGAACACAACTAATTTTGTCATTCAAGCAGCTACTTATAAGAAAGGATGAAGGAAAAACCTGGATAAATGGTTACCTTTAAAACTGCTACGCAGTCTTGTGAAATAGATGTAATTAGTTAGAGATTGATAATATCCACAGGCTGAGACACAGGGTTGATGGAGGCTTTACAAATATACAAATTGGGGTTACCTAATGCTTCTGTATTCATTCAGCAAGTCCTCTCTGGGAATGAGAATTCTGTACAATGAGAGAATTTGACCCTCAGGACGGCTTACAGAATTGCCTGTCGCCTCAATTACCCTGTTCACATATGGAGAGCTCAAAGAAATGCATCACACTGTAATATGATTGTCCCTCCTTCAATCTGGAAAGATCATTATCTCAGAAGTTAATAGTACAATATTTAACCCAGCGGAGTGTATTTAGGATTCCTATTAAACAACAATATTGAACTAAGCAATAACCAGCCCTTGTCTCAGCTATTTATGATTCCTGCAATATATTATAGGCATCGCTGGCTTTCTCGTGTGGCATCTGTAAGATCTTCCAGCTAGTTAAATTCTACAGTACTGATACTAGAAGGAGCAATCACTACATGCCAATTTGCTGCTAATGAAGGAAGCAGATCCAACACCTATGTGACCTTTCTTCATCCATAACACATTCTAATTTTTCTAAAACAAGGGTTTATCTGCTAGGAAGAGAGAAGGAAGGGAGGAAATTTCTGGTGATTTTATTGTTCTGCTCTGAAAGGAAAGCAAGATAAACAAGATAATCATTTCTCCATCTCCACTTTACATCGGATCTCCCCCTGTTACTTACGCCTGCTACAACTGGAAAAACTGAAGTGTACAAAGCCAAACCTCAGTGCCTCTTCATCTTGAGTCAAATCACTCTGCATGCACTGCTGAAAGTTTCTATCTATGTATAACTGCTACTTTTTTCAAAGTCTCATTTTAATTCATTATTCTACAAAAGTGACAACAGAAGACTCATCAGAGAAATCTCATCCAGCAAGGAAAAACTATTGCACTTCTGTTCTCCTTCACATTGATTGTGTATGGACCTCAACCACTGCCAAAGGGCAACACTGGAGGGTTAGCTGGCTCTTCATTCAGCCTAGTGGGCTCTCCCCCTCTCTTTTTGTAAATCCAAATCTTCATGTGTGTGGCAAGGAAGTCCAAATCTGTTCTTCTCCAAGTTAGACACATAAAAAACCTTCCAAAAACATCACACTGCACCACAGAGATAGCCATATATGTCAGGAGGAAGAGTGGGCAATATTCTTTCATCATGATGTACCACCAATACAAATAAAACAATAAAGAAGTGATTAAAGAAGTGCTCAGAAGCACATATATTAGAGCTGGACTGATAAGCTTTTGGCACAGTAAGCTTTCCTTTATTTCTATCACCTTCCCTCACTTGCCAGAAACATTTCCAGGCCCACCCACAACCCAAAATTTCACAGCTGTAATTAAGAGATCTTTGCTAAGGCATCCTACTGCTGAGTGTACCATGGAAATGGCAGATGCAGAAATCTCAGCTGTCATCCTTCTAATGAAAGGCTGCAGTAATGACGAACACAGGCAAATTCATTATGAAAATGAGCATTGATTCCTGATATGGGTGCTAAACAGATCTTGTTTTATCTTATCTCCCTTTCCCTTCTCTAGCAAGCTCATTGCTCTGCTCATCTGTTGCAGCATGGCAGAACTTTTACCTTCAGCTGATTTGAAGTGGGGGTAATTGATTAGTATGTAGGGAGATTGTTTAGGTCTTAATCGGACTGAGGCCAGACATGAGCCCAGGAGAAGGGAAAATGTTATTGAAAGAGCTTGTAGATTTACAGAGAGAAGACAATACAATGAAAATCTAGGAATTACAAAGATAATAATGACAGACTAAGAAAAGCACCAGAGACAGGAATGCTTTCTTCCTGCGAAGATGCAGATTTAAGACACATTGCTGCCTTGTAAGAAGTTCAACGTTTCAAAGAGTAGCCTGGGAAGGAGTTACAATGAGAGCCACAACAATCTGTACTTTTTCCTCCATTTTATTCCTTTTCAGCAGAAGAGTTAGGATGGCAGTTGTATATGGTGCAGTTAAAACTGGGCTTAAGAGTACTGCACAAATAGCCTGGAAGAAGTGTACATGTATGCAGAAATGCACAAGTAAAAATATCATAAAAATTCAACCATTCGACAGAATGACCTTGGAAGGCTGCATTGTACAGAGCTATTTATAGATTTTTAAGGCCAAACAGACCCATGGTGATAATGCAGCCTCAAAGTCCTGGTAATATTAATGACAACACTTCACCCAGCAATTCTTCTACTCAGCTCAATAACTTCTGGAGTACTTAAATCTGCTCTTAGAAAGACATCTCATTGCAATTTAAAGATTGAAAGCCACGGAAAACCTTCCACCAGAGTAGTCAGCCCAGGTTGTTAATTACCCTTGCTCTTAAGAAAATAAATAAATCAGAAACAAAATATATCTTACTTTCATTTTTCATATATCTAGTTTCAATTCCCAGTTGCTGTTTCTTGTTACGAGTTTGTCTAAAATTAATGAGCCCTCTTCCCACCTTTGTACTATACACTGAGTATTCTCCCTGGAGACATCGAAAGAATTATCAAGTTACCTTTTAACCTTATTATATACAAGAGCTGCGAAAACTTTCCTATGATGTCTCCCCATACACTTTTTAATGCTAAACTTCGGAAGCAATTTATTCTCCTTGCCCATACAGGGCTCTCTTGGGGTGTTAGCAATTAGTGCTAGAAATGGTGGCAGTTCTCACACACAGTGATCTGCTAATGTAGGTGGGGGTTGAAATCACCTGCTTGGTTTTATGTATCTCAACACCCAGCCTGTGAAAACAACATTTCCATACTCAGGTCACAGAGTACCTCAGCCTAGACATGAAGATCCAACCCTCAGCTCCCACATCGCCTTTACAGCCATTCCCCAGAGGCACCAGCACAAAGAAAATGCAGACTTAGGAAACAGTTTGAAGGCAGAGCAAAAGTGCAGGGGACATTGTGAAAGAAGAATTCACCTGACATCTCTTATTTTCACAAATCTTGACATCTACCTTTCTGTTTCTCCTTTTGAAAGCTGAATGACATCTCAACCATTAAAGGCAGTAAGTGCATGGGATCAAGCCATAAACTTAGCCACATCAAATACTGTTAGAGGAATGGGAGCTGCCAATCTTATTCATTTTAATGAAGTTTATAACACAGGATATATTCTTAGTCTAGATTCCAGACTGCACTGGTTATCAGGGGGCAATATTAGCTTAGTGTTATTTTTTGCTTTCCTACCTTCCACATTCTCTAATCTTTCCTCTACTATGCAATAAATACATTTTCCTAAACTTCCTCTTTTTTTAAATCTCAGTGTTATTTTATTTACATTGTGACTGAGTTTTATCAAGGACTCAGGAGACAGAGATGCAAAGAGATGTTGAAAAATGTCTTACCAGCATATCTTTCTGAAGCTTCTTATTTTTTTAGAATTTTTTCAGTTATCTAAATAACATCCGCATATGATATATTTTTTGTCTATATAAATGGGAAACATTTTTAATGCAATATTTGTACCTGTTTGACTTCTTCCCAAACGGAGTGAAACTATTTTAAGTCATCAGTGGCAATGCAAGACCATAGCCCCCATCAAAAGTGAAAAGAAATTAGATACTCAGCAGTCTATTGTAGCTCTTACAGCTTTACCTGCTCCCAAAGAAAAACATCATGCCTTATCTAGAAAGAATAGAGTCTGTTCAGTAAATCAGGTTGAAGCAGTAATAAATGAAATAAACTAATCTACTTTTTTTTTTTTTACTAGACAGAAAGCACTGTATGCCAATAATATGCCTATTCACTCATCCTGTGACTACTCCTTTGTGAGAATTATTGTAAAGTTTCAGACCTAAACTAGTTGAACCACAGCTACAGTGCAGTTGTTTTTGAGGTGCATCACTGGAAAATCCATCCAATAGAACTGTGTGATCACAGAATCTCTGGATCCTGTGAAAGAGTAATAGATTTCAGAAGGAAAAGATAAATTCTCTACACTACGGGTATCCAGTCCCTAATCATTACAGGTCTTTAAAGAAGAGATGTGAAATCCTTAAGTATACAAAGGTAGGATTCACACACCAATCTAAGGCATATAAAACTGTATAAACATCATGCATCCATTCTTAACCTAGCACCCAATTTTCCTCCCTGCAAAGAAGCAACAAGTGATATCCAAAGGTCAATTCATTCTAAATCTGGTACCTAAAGAAGTGGATTGAATTCCTAAGTTATTTCCATAGTGGAGAGACAAATCCTAATTAACCTGCTTTTAAAACATACATTTGTGTGCTCATTTAAATTACAAGATTTAAATCCCATTCTTATTGCCATTGATTTAGTTTTTGTATCTCATAGTGATCTCACACTGAGAGGGATTTTACTGAAAAAAAAGGAACACGTCTATAAAATAATTAACACAAATGAAACAAACAAACACACACAATTGCAGAACACTGTGTACTTTCTCCAAGGACAGATGTTAAGTCACAGATCATTTCATCAATCCATTACAATCCCTTTGCTAAGAAAACACAGAAATAAGAAATATATATATATTAATACTTTTAATTAATATATTTATTAATATGTATTTATTTTAGCAATTTATGACACACACACACCTGGATTGGGGGGGAAAATCCCTTCATCATTAAAGAGTTGCTTGCATACATATTTTCACAGATTACTAAAAAAATATACCACATAGAGACTCAGGATGGGAATTCCTTAATAATTTCTATAATCTTAATTGCCATTGATTTTCCATGCAGCTGAGAGTTCTTCATTTCAATGGGGGATACCTTTCACGGGAGTAGAAATGACATGAATCAAATAAAAATGAATGAATCTAAAATTAAGCATTTTTTAGCTTATTTCTGAATAACCCAGTAATTGACAGCTGCATTACTCATCACAGAATCAGGAGAGAGTCTCCTGAGAGCAATCCTTTTTTCTCCTACTCAAAAATGCACATATTTTTCATTTCATTCTTTCCTCTGGGCATAAGGAGTCAAAAAAAAGAATATAGGAATAAGTTTCTTAAACATGTTCATAGTTTGAAAGTGTTGCATGCTTGGTATGAAATTGTCAGTTCCAAATAACTGTCAGCAGACTGTACACATGTATTTGTAGTAACTGAAAAGGTATAAAAAAGTATCTCCAGGGAGAAATAAAACATTAACAGGCACCTCAGCATTATGCACAGAGTACACAGATGTGCAAGAGCATGTCAGTGCAATCCAGCCACATTTACATCATGCAATGTCTTATGCAACATTGGTGTAACAAAGCCAATTCCATAATCTGACAGAAAGCAGAATCTGACTTGAAAACTTAAAACTTTGGGCTATTCCAAATTAAAGCAAAAGATTTGCAGTGGTTCTCAGTGTATTTTACATTGAGCTCCTAAAAGACATTCAGCTGTCACCTGGGTAAAGCCATCTGTAGACCTTGTAAAGGACTCCACAATTGAAGATAGGCTTAGCATGGAGTCCAGTGAAGAAATTCACCATAACTTGGTGACCTTGGAAGACAAAGAAAAATTAATCTGGCCTGGTCTAACTGCATCTGGTGGTCTCTTTGCAGACCATATTCGCTTTTCTCTGTGAATGAGATGAACCCATGACTTAATATGTATCAACTGAATGTTTCAATTCGTCTGGAAGTCAGAAAGGATTAGAAGCTGAAAATGTATAAATAAGCTCTCTAACTGTACAAGGCTTGTGATTAGATGACTAGATACACAGGGTACATTGCAATTCTTGGCATCTGTGATCTTCACAAGCACTGGGGGGGAATGGGTGTAAAAATATCCAAAGGGAGAGCTTAATGTATTCTCAGAGAAAAACAAAAGAAATAATACAAATCAAAGCAATTACTTTAACCTTATTCAATTCCTTTTCCTACTGCCCTTCATATTAATTCTCTGTTGAACCACATGTATTGATCTGGCCCACTGGTGAGCTCTTCTGTTTAGATTTGTCCCACCCTGACTCTTCCAGTTCCTTGACCTCAACCATCCAGCTGTTTATCTCCTCTTAGGCTTGCAATTCCTGAAAGGCTGAGAAGATGTAAATAAGAAGAAAACCACTAGCAAAGCATCACCTTTCAGCTCACTCTTTGCCCTCTCCTGTACTGATACAGAGGGAATTTTAGGGAGAAACATAAAATTCTGCTACATTTTAAGACCTACCATTTGTTTCTTATGTAGTCAAACTAAAAAAAATTCAATACCTGTGTCAGATTATCTGATTTGTGATGACAGAATTATTTTACTGGAATACAAGAATAATTTATTTTTTCTTCATTTAATATATATTTATAATGTGTAACAACTTTCCTTTCTTTCCATTATATATTACTGTATCCCACCTCAGAACAAGAAGCTACAAATACTCCTTGTCATATAGGTATCAATATTTAACACATATGTGTTGGTTTCTCTAGGGATTCTCTTGTCCCTGTGAAAGAGGCCTAGAGCTTCAGTACTAATCAGGCTCCTGACTTTTTCTTAATGGTGTGACAAAGTTGCAGATATTTTGACTTAAGGAAAGCAGAACTTCCTAGTTAGGATCCATGGGATATATAATCAAGTTGGTGTAGCCAGAAAAGGATTCGCATTCAATCAGAGCGTATCTATATTCCCATTATACTGCTATTTGTAGGACTGAGCAGTCATTACAAAAAAATCAAACCTAATTTAAGAGAACAAAATTTACTCGACTTAATTTGACAATGGGATAATTACATTCTTGGAATATGTAATTTGTTTGTGTTTTTTGGTTGTTGGTGGTTTTTTCGTTTGTTTGTTTGTTTGCTTTTGGGATCAGCATATACATGGAGAACACAAATAAGTTTTCAGTCCTACAGTTTCTTTATCAGACCATGCATGGAGATGGAACAACAGTAAAATACAGTATCAGAAAGCAAACTTACTGCACTGCAGTCCTCTAAATTTAAGGGTCCTACTTCAATATAGGCGAAAAAGATCAGTGTTGCCACTGCATTTCAGGTACGAAGTATACAGCTGCAAAGATTCATCCTGCTGGATCAGGACAGAATACTGTTGAAAAGGTGTCTTAATAATTTGCATAAACAATTAACGAACTAGACACTTTTAGTCTCATCTAACATCTCAGGCACGTGAGACATTCAAACCATGATATTAGCATCCACTGTATTTAAAGTCAGATTGACAACTTTGAAAGGCAAACCCAGTTACAGACTCCTAGGTGTGTGCACCAGATCTGACCAGCGTTACCTGCTTGCTCCCTGAAGACTCTCCTGGGAGGCTGCTGTCAGAAGCAGCAATTAGCCTTGACTGAGATGAAATTTGTTATCATGCAGACAGCCTGAGAAAACCTAGACTATGGGACCATTAACTCATTTTACATGGGTAAATGAACAGCTGTCGGTGACAGCTTACAGGCAGTGCCAACAAAGCTGGCTAGAAATTGATGATTTAGGTAGAGGTCTCTTCACCTTGAACCTTCCCTTCATAGTCTAAAGGGGAAGAACAAGATGACAAGAAAGTTCACTCTTTCCTTTGTTAAAGGGGAATAATTCAATGGGTTGTTAATTGAGACTTCAGCTACATTCGTTATCCATCTATTATTATCTCATTTGCTTCAAGGAAGACGTGTTTTTTTTTTTCCCTCAGCAGCACTATAAGACATCTGTCTCATAGGCAGAGATCTGATCAGCCTCTCTTTTGCTGGCTTGGATGCTTGGCAAGAAACACTAGCAAAGCTGGTTTCAGCACAGAAAAGAGTTAAGAATCCCACAGATTGTTTAATAAAGGTAGTGTCATTTTCAATTATACAACACAAACACTCCAATAAATCCTACGTCACATCACCAAGGAAACTCACTGCAATAATTCAGTCAAAGCCAAAGAGAGGATTTCTACAACAGTTTAATAATAACAATGTGTTCTTCTCTGTTGCCCTTTATCCAAGGATATCAGTGGTTTTTACCAATATTAATTCATTTTCAAAACACAACTTCAGAATGTAATTTCAGGAAATTAATTGAGTATGACATTCCTGCATATCCTAAGTGTTGATCCCTTGCCATCTCTCTGCAGAGCGAGACAGATTCCCATGAGCATCTCCAAGTCACACGGTGAGAAATTCCCTCTTTCACCTACGTGCTGTGCAACTAGCATCTTTGATGTAAAAAATGAAAAAACTAAAGTGCAGTATTCTTGCATCTACTTTTCAGTTCATCCAAATTCTCTTTTATGATCCCCAGTAAGAAGTGTACCAGCCTAGAATACAGAGAGCCAAGAGTTACTTAGGCTCCTGGGCATTGAAGAGCCATAAATTGTTGGATTTTTATTTTTTTTTTAACAGTGCCTTTTACCCTGTACATCTGCATGTGGAGTTGATGTGATAAGACAGTGAATCATGATCTCCATTCAAAGCATGGTCAGACAAAGAAGAAAAAACACTGCAATGGGAAGCAAACCAACAAGGCCCACATGATCTTTCTTCTGTCCCCATACATGCCCTAACTTGCACCCCATAATGGCACATTTCCCAGCTTCATTACTCCATTTTCCTGTTCAGGAAAACAGACCGCTTCTGTACACAGCAAAACTAGGACACAAGCTGACTTTCTCCTGCGCTTTTCCATGCCAGAACAGTAGGCAAAAAGTCAAAGTATTGCCTAGGCAGAAACTGACAGCGTTGCAACTAATGGCTGCAGCTCATATTTTTAGTGCTACCTTTTCTTCTTGTTTTCCTTCCTTTATTTCCTTGACCCATGCTTAGGTCACTGAAAGTCTCTTTATTGACTTAGTATCTTTAGCGAGGGTTCATCCTCCCACTCTTCTAGTTATTAGTACTTTTTCTTTCAAGGTAAATATGGATTTTTAAGCGCTGTCCATGGCATGTTCAAATACAAATCCTTACATATTGCAGCGTGAAAGTGGGAAAATAAAATAAATGGACAAAAGAACTATCCTACTGCACACAGCTTGAGAATATTCTGCAAACCAGTGGAAGAGCAGCAACAGCACACACAACTCAGCTTTTAATAAGACATCTGTGTTTTCTCACAAATGTAACTACTGATTTGATCATCTCAGGTAGGCTGAAGATGCATCTTCCTCCCTTCCCATATGCTTCCCTCTGGCCCTTCACCTTACAGAAATATGATGCACAAAAGCGGCACATAACTGAAATGCCACAGTAGATAACATTGCCTTCTTTGGCTACAATCGTAATTGACTGAGTAGGAGAGATATGAGAAGCCAAACACATTTAAGAGTGTTTTAGGACACTAGATCAGGAAAATCCATTTTAAGACTTCCACAAAAAATACACACCTGGCAACTCGTTCCACAGCTATAGGATATTTCATCCAAACTAGCATGTGTTTATTACATAACCACAGTGGCACCCTAGGAGCAGGATCAGTTCTCCTTCAGTGTTAGTTTCTGTGCCAGAAAATGATGTGTCAAAGAAAACAGTTTGATCTTCTGTGCCCAGGACCAGCCATCAGCAAACACTGGAGTGAGAAGGCAAGCAGAAATCGTATTCCCCAAGAATATTCTTCCAAATCCACCAACCTGTAGATTCCAGAACACAGCAGATTTTTGCAATATAGAAGCATCCAGTTCACTTCTGGATCTCTCAGTAGCTCTCAATACCCACAAGGCCTTGAAATGAAATTTGATATTACAGCATACATTGAAGGACAACCTGTACTTTGACAGAAATTTGGCAGCTAGCAGCTTCACTCACTTCCAAGATTACCTCCAATGGTCTTGCAATGGGCAGTACATACACTAAGGTCTGATAAGAGATGAGTGCAACCCGATGGGCTCTCTCTCCTCAGGCAATGTACAATTATGATTATACAGAAGTTTAGCAGTTTCTAGAGTGGTTCCCAAGCCATTTGAGACCAGCAGTATTTGCAAGTCATGCATTTTCCTATTTTTCCACAATACAACTTGGAAGAGGGGAGATGAATACTGTCCAAAATCTGACCCATATGAGCAGCCTTTCACCCTTTTCCCTTCTCTTATGGGTCATAGCACATGAAGGTAATCCACTTCCTCAACAGGACACAGCTGACTGCTTCCTTTGTCAAAGACAACTACCAAGATCCATGACTGAGGTTGCTATCCAATACTAGTACACTTTTATGGCTCTCACTTCCACCGAGTTTGTTGTTTTCCTTTCAGCCCCAGATCACAATGTCTCATGAAGTCCGTGTGGCTGCAGAGCTTTGGATAGGTGAAAAAAAAAAAAATAGGAATAGAATAATTCTTGTTAGATGTAATCTTTGACTGACAGATGTCCATGTGCCTAAGAGCAGAGCTGCATTTCCATTACTCAGGACTTTGTGGAGAGGGGTGGAATATCCAAAGGAAAAATTTTGCAGAAAAATGAGACTGCAGGGCTGTGAAACTGTCACTGCTGGGCTAAGGAGTACTGCATAGTATCGGGAGAGATTTAAAATACAGTAGCAAAACCTGTGCTCAAATCCTGGATCAAAAGAGGGGAGAGCTATAAAATAAAAAAACAGTTCCTCTTCAGAGAGGATAGATTTCTTCTGATTAACTGAGGGCCTATTACTTGTGGCTCGCCCTTCCTCTGAGTGTATACATACTGCATACTGATCTCCTATTGTTCACACATCATTCCATGCATATATACTATATCCTATATATTTTAGAACATACAGAAAATGGCTGAGACATAGCCAAGAGATGGAAAATTATGGATATAATGCATATCTGGCTATTTCTGATGATTTATGTACATATATATATATAATGTACATATACACATACACATGCATAAAATTCCCAGCAACCCAATTTACTTTTTTTTTTTTTTTTTTTAATTCTGAATTAGACCAGGATTGAACGCTAGCAACAGCAGCAAGCAATCTGTCAAAGGGCTTGGCTTTATTACTAAGCTACACTGGTAATAATATTGCCTGAATCCAAAGGCTTGTTTACATGGTCTGCTGTCTCTTTCCATGAACTATTGACCATCTGTGTAAGACTTTCCTGGGCAATGGATTGAACTCAGACATGTGATGATCCCATCCTGGCAATAATGGGAAAAATTTCCTATTTTCCCCCAGAATCAAAGGCTTAATAAAAGTAACTCAACTTGAACTAGATAGTGTTGCCAGGAGCTACAGGTGGGCGAATGTATACCAGGAGATTTTTATGGATGTATTGTTATTTACATAAGGTTCAAAAGGAGGAAAAAGATCGTAAGAATAAGGATTGAAATAGAATGACTTATAGATACCAGTAGGTACAGACATATAGGACAGAAAGTCATTGTAGCCGCAGATGTCAAAGTCACAGATTTCTAGAACCACATCTTAATTTCTGAAGTCTTTTTTAGCATTAACAAGGTATTCTATGTTTGGTAAAGCTGCACTGTGTGTGCAGGCAGGCATGGGAGTTAAGGATTTTATGAGGATTTTATTAAACTTTGAGAGTGTGCTTGCATTACACAGCTCTCCAGTGAACCATGAATTTAACACAATTTGCACAGTGATTGGGGTGAGCTGAGAGCATGCACACAATTTTTGCAGCTTAGCTAACAAACATTCATTCAATAAGGCATATTAAACCAGTGGCTTCCCAATCCCAGTCTAGGTTTGCAGGGGAAGGTTTTGGAGGCTTGGGTGATTGCAGATTGCTGATCTAGTTAAACTGATGTAAGCTGTTCTAAAACTCTCCCACATGAGGCATCTCCAAGATTGAATGATTTGTTTCCATGTTGTTTCTAAAACACGTACACACACCAATACAAAAAGCAGCAGCTGCTGAAGATGCTCTCATTTTCTTGGCATTGCCAAAGGTTACTGTATACTACTTCAGGAAGATCAAAGGAGAGCTTGGATAAATGTCTCAATTGCTTCTGTTTCCAATTTGAGATTTTAGAGTAAAATCCCATTTACTAGACATTCTAATCTAACAGGATGTAAAATACAGCTTCAAAGAGGCAGGTCATGTAAGTTTTGTCACTCTCTAAGCAACAGTGATCTCCAAAACAGGGATAAGGATGCCTAAGAAAGTATCAGTGCTTTTAACTGACTTGCTTTAGTGAAATTTGACTCTGAACCTCAATCATACCCTCTTATCAAATGCATTTACCAAACTTTCAGGTGACTTTAATCAATCTCAAATCACTCCCAAATTTATATCAGCGCAACTTTGCATCTAGGAAAGCTTTTGATGAGCTCTTTACAAGAGCCTTGACTCTACAAGACTCAAGTATACTCTTCATTTAAGCACATTCCTCAAACCTATTGATCTCAATCCACTTCAGTGGATTATAAACATGTACTTAAAGTTTAAGACCTATATCAGTGCTTGCTTAATACAAATTCGTCAGTTCTGAAGTGGACCAGATTTAGATATACTAAAAATGAAGCTGATCCTTTAATATTTTCCTGACTTGCATAGACTACTACTGCTTATTAAACACTTTTGAGGGATCTGTTATACTGGAAACAGAAGCACTGCAGTAGGAATGTGTCTGAAATGATAAAGTGGATAGTCAGATCACAGCTCCTATGTCCATCTCCCAAGAGATAGCCACAAATCTGTAAGCATTCGGGAGTCATGAGCAGGTCAGAAGGCTTTCTGAAAGTAAGAGGAAGAAATATTTAAATGCGTCCTTCTTGCAAATAATTTGTACTTGCACATTATCAAGTGGCCATTTCAATGCTGGACACATGGGTGAATTCAGTATCTCTCAGGAAGAATGAGGTGGAACACTTGAATCTACTAGCATAGTACCAGCAGAGTACCACAATGCCCCCAGACTTGCCATTGAAGCCTTGATTTCATGAGGTTCAACATTTTTTCAGAGATCTGGATGCCTGAAGTCAGAGTAACGCATCTCAGTAGCAGCACAGTTATTAGCATGAAAAATAAACAAAAAACCACACTGTCCACTCACACATTCTTAGGTATCTAGCCCTTCCCAGCTTTTCTAATGAACCTCCAGATACTCATAGATTTAGCAGTATGTGCTTCGCTGATGATGCCCTCTCAGTTTTACTTCCAGCATGTAAGACAACATCTTCAACACTGAACCCTGCATAAATGGCCACAGCAGCTTCCTGTTCAGGCTCTGGTGATGAGCAGTTGTCACTCACACTACCATGATCTCAAAGGACTCGTCTTATCCCATCCCTCCCTTCCTCTGTGAAGGCAGACAGTGCCATAACATGTGAAGTCAACAGTCTAGTTCAGTATCTTACAGAGCACAGTAACAAACCGAAGAGAGGATGATGTAAGACTCCTTCTTTATCCAAGCTGGATTTCATACCCATGCCCAGTGCAAAAGAACACTGCATGAAAGATTGGCTTAAGATATGAATCGCCAAGAGTAATATTTCTTCAATAATGTTATTTAACATTCAGCAGCATCATTTTTCATGTAAGTGGACAATCTATTTCTTCAGGCTTCATATCGTCTAGACTTCTGCAATTTCCTGTGGCAATGAGTTCAAAAGTCTAATTACACACCATGCAATAAGTTTTGAATTTCCCACCTTCTAACTGAATTGCTGTGCTTCTTGTTTCATGGCATTGAGGAAAGAGAATCTCTTCTATTTTTACTAGATTATTCATTATTCAATCTTTTATCACAGCTTCTCTTATTCATCTCGTTTCTAAGCTAATACATTGTTCTCACGACTCTTCACAGATGAGTCTTCTCCAGTGCTTTATATTTTTCTCAGCTTTTTGTAAATCCCAATTCAGCCACATCCTTCCTACAAGGGAATGACCAGTATCTCATACAATAGCAGAGTGCTGTTTCAGTTATTTATATAATGGCTTTACTGTCCAACAAGAGCTAGCATTTAAAGACACAAAATTAGTTAACCTGGACAACTTTTTTTCCCTTCTACTCCTGTAATTACTAGCCTAGCAGACATAAAGCTGCAACTGAACAAAGTTACAGTGCAATGTATCAATTTCATTTCAGAGAGTAGAAAAGACAGTAAAGATACTGAAAGCTGGTTGTGCTATACTATACAGGGGGAGGGTGGTGAAGAACTATTTATTGTTATCGATCTATTTATCCATGTATTTATTTTTACTTTTGTTACCAAGATCTAGTTATAATTCACAGATTCTGAGATTAAAAATATGGTGGAAGAAGTCTTATCTGTTTGATGCAGTGAAAATATATTGTCTTAAATATTCCCCCAGTGATTTCTCGTCAACCTGGAACAGTTAGTGCTCAAAAAATGGATGCTGTAGAATTGCCAGAATGGATACTCCTTCAAAAGCACACAGAGCAAAGAAGCAATTATTACAGAATCATGGTTTGGAAGAGATCTCTGGAGATCATCTAATCTAACCCCATGCCATATTAGATTGCACAGGAAAGTTCCCATACAGGTTTTGAACACCTCCAGAGGAGACTCCAGGACCTCTCAGGGCAACCTCTGTCATACTCAATGTAAAGACTGTTTTTCTTATTTTGGATGGAAAATATAAATTCTAGTTTCTGTACATTGTCCCTTGTTCTATTGCTGGGCACTGTCAAAAAGAGCCTTGCTCCATCCACTTGACTCCTGCTCAATAGCATTGATAAGATCATCTCTCCTTCTTTTCTTCAGCAAGCTGAACAATCCCAGGTCTCTCAGCCTTTCCTCACACAAATGCTTCATATCCCTCATCAGCGCTGTGACCCTCTGCTGGATTCTCTCTAGAAATTCCTTATCTTTCTTGAACTGGAGAGCCCAGAACTGGATGCCAGTAGGTGGCCTTCAAATGCAGAAGCACTCAAGTCTGTTCACACGAAACTACCAGTTTTAGCTGTATTTCATAAATGAGAATATTTATTTATTTATTTTTAAATAAAAGTGGGGAGAAGGCAGGCATGAGTTCTGTGCTCTCTGTCCCATGCTTTGCCACAGGCCTATCAACATCTCCGCAACAGTTACCCAGCTGCCGCCACATTTTAATTCTAAACCTTTAATTCTAAACCTAAATTCTAAAAGAAAGAAGTAAACAAAGACTCAGCTGAGAGCATCAGACCATCCCACATCCCAGATCAGGCCCTGATTCAAGTATTTTTGGGTCACTCTGAAGAGTTCATACTTGTAAAATGAACATCCCACCCTGCCATGCCAATCAATCTTTTCATCGACTTTAAAGAGTTCAGATCTGAACATCAGGTCAGCATTTCAATTTTTATTATTTGTAGTATTTATTACTATTTCATTTTTTGTTCAGAGGCTGACAAGAGAGCTTGAGAATATTTCAATATGTTGATTCTTCTTTATAGAAGCAATTAGAAGCATAGTAGCACTGAACAACCTCAACTGCTGAAGAAGCCCAACTTCTGATTTAGTAGGAAGTCTCTGATTGAGACTTCTGATTTAGTAGGAAGTGCATAGCACCATTAATAGAAGCTACCAAGCATGCAGCAGGAATTTATTTTATAGTATTCTAACAGAACCCCAAGTCAGAACAAGCAAAAATACCTTCTTTTTAACTACCTTTAATCACATCATAATGAGTCTTAAAACCAAGTTCTGTGGTTTTTTTTTTTCCCATTGATAAAAAATATATTTGTAACTTCTTTAGTATCGTTGCTTTTCTTCAGTGTCACGTGTGTTAATCAAACTCAGTAATGATTTTGGAGAATAAGGAATGGGCACATGGTGCTGTTCCATTGATGACCCTTTAAGATTAATGAAGGGAAACCATATACATCTGTGAGGCGACCTCTCATAAGTCATCAAGAAAACTGTAGCAATTTACTTGTGTACTTATCTGTTTCCCCTACACCCAATTTATTATCTGCTATTTCAGCTATGCTCTGCCCATCCTCCCTACAGAACCTCCATGCTGCCATTCATCCAAGGTAAACCTATAAAAGTCAACTCATGTTCTAACACGTTCTTCTTTCCATAGAAGATAACCAACTGCACACTATTCCAGTAAGCCTTGTATAACCTCTAATCACTTCGGCCACAATATTAAAGCAAGGTCTCCTGAAGCAGAAAGGATGCACTGCTGTTCTTGGAAGAGCTGTGTATACGAACAGTGTCTTATTTACCTCTAGAGCCCGTCAGCTCTAGAGCCCGAATCCTTTCTTAAAACTTGTAGAAATGCTTGTAGATGTGGAACATAACAAGTGGCCTCCATTCAGTACAAGAGTGATATCCAGAATATAAATGGAAGAGAGAAAATATTTTCTGACTTATTTTCAACAGCAATTTTTTTCTTTCTTCCCTTCTTTCTGCACTCAACTAAGCCTCCTCCACACTACCTGTTCCATGGCTCCTCTTTTACAATGGTTGACAAGATGACTCATGGCATATAGACCTCTAGAAATATATTTTTTTAATAGGAAAAAAAAAAAAAGAACCCATATTACCAGTACTCCAGCATGCATATCAAGAGAATTTTAGCAATAACTGTGTGAGTGCAATTACATTCATCTGTATATCTATGACTAAGTGACCTGTCAAAGTGTCAAAAAATCTAGGTAGGGAATGGAATTTCTACTTCCCAACAGCCCATGTCAACATCTGCACATCCCCTATTTACAGTTTTGCTAATAGGTAATTTGTCCAGATTTGCAGTTAAGTAATGCCTACAGTGTACAGTTAAAAAGGTGTCCATCCTAAGAGTGTAAGATCAAGTCCTGGTGTGATGATATTAAATGCAAGCTAAGACTTCAATGATTTGTGCAAAGCCAAATTAATAAACAGTGCTCCAAAAAGGGTTGAATTTCACCTCGTATAGGAAGTAGTCGATGTACAAACACTATGGAGCAAGATGAGAAGAAAAATCTTTTCACGTTAGTGTGAAGCCACTACAATTATATAGGCAGGAAGAATTTTTCTGCACAGGCCAATTCATGATGGTCAAGGGCAACAGATTGAAAATTAGGCTAATTTCACAAGTTAACCTCAATAAATTATGAACTGCTTCCACCACTTTGACAAAGCTCAACAACTTCCTGAGTAAATGCCAGGGATCTGTGACAGTCACTCGTGAACCCCAAATGGGAATTTCCCCTTTTTCAAACTGAATTCTATTATTGAGCCGACAGTAGAGAAGAAAAAAATGGAAGTAACAGCAGCAGCTGTATATTACAGAGGATACTAAGTGACAAAAATGGTAAGAGGCTTAGATCCAAGAGAGCTGCTGTGATCCAGTGTTGTTCAGAACTCAGTCTAGATCAAAACTTCAGGGTTTAGGGGAACTTGTGGTCTTATAAGGACCTCCACAACTGTTCAAAGCACAGTTACCTTAAGATACACGTTGTAATCTCCCTGCTGGCTTCCCTTGATCTATCATGAGAAGGCACTGAAATCCAAAATCTATTGAAAGCATAGATTTTTAAGTTCACAATCACTGAACTTATGATATATATTAATTTCACATATTCATGAACTCAGTTCATATATATACACTATTCATATGAATATAGTTTCTAAAACGTGTGTAACTTCTTGTGCCTTGCTCTGGTCTCCTAAATTGACCAGGAATATCATTGCCTGTGAAGCGCCTCTCAGATTCAGAGAACAAGGTGGCTATTATCTGATCTTATATATTACTATCACATACAGCCTAAAGGTGTCTGGAAAACTGCCAGTATGATCCACAACTGGGGCAGCAAGAACACCCCTGCCAAAGAACAAATGGACTTGGAAGAAAGTAGTATAGTCTTATAAATAATTTCAGCCTAGTCTCAGAGCATGTTACATAATAGGTTCATTTTCACTCCACATCATTCTCCTGCAAGACTGCAGATATACACCTCACACCCTATTATGAGCAGAGCAGAAATTTTGCTCAAGATCAATGACAAATAACCACAGCCAGTAATCGTGACCTGTCAGTGGTCAACAGGAAAAAAATTACTGGCTGATGAGCCGAAGAGCATTATCACAAAATACAGTTCAGCTGAGCAGATTCTAAATACATGATGTCATATAATGGAACATAAAGATATCACCTGTATAAGCAGAGTTCAAGGGATCATTGTAGCACTTTAAAAGTTCCCAATCATACTCTGATGTGGGCAGGGAACAGTTTTCTTCTACTCACGTGGGCTCAACTTGACGATAAAAACATGTATCTCGTGTCACTGGTTGCTGCCCTCACAGCATTAGTTACAAATTAAGTTGAGAGGAAAAGCATAAAAATCTGTTATCTCCATTCCCAAAGTTGACTGAAGAGAGATTTCTAAAAAGTATTCACTCTGCTCAAACATGGAGATAGGAAGAAGTTATACTGAAAGAATATTTGGTCAAAATGTAAGGTTTGGCAAAACTGAAGCACATCATACATCTTATAAAGCCTTAAAATGACATCTTTCTAAGTATCTATTAAGTAAGGCACCACAAGCCAAAGGTTCCTGTTCCCCAGCCTGACCCTCAGTACTTGGCACCAGTTTCATTCTCACACACGTAGGCCTCACCAGTAGCTGATATGTAGTCTTTCAGCATGCATACGCAAAGGAAAGGTGAATACAAAGAGAGTTTTAAGGAAAGATTTAATGAGAAAATATAAGAACCTGGGAAAGGGGGTGGTGATCAGGCACAGGACTTGGGCAGACAAGCATACTGACCAGCCCCATCTCACACACGAACAGCCCTTTCATACTACTTTTTTTTTTTTTTTTTCTTGTTGCTTCTGTTATCCCTTCCCCTTTTACACCACCCTGGGCTTTCAGAGCTCTGCATCTCCCAGTCCTATTAGCTTCATTGCAGTTCCTTGACTGCATCATTTCCACTTGCTATGCCTTACTTAGATGCCATGACCTGTACTGTTTGTTCTGAAGAAATTGGCATTGCACTCATTTACCACTCCACTTTATATTTCTTGTGAAGAAAGGACCACCTGAATTAATAGCAACTGACTTTAAAATGTTCTAAATATGCCACGTTTGAAGGATAGGCCCATACTTCATTTGAAAACCTAAAGTATTAAGAAAATAAATATGCTTTATAACACTCAACTTGTACCTCATGTATAATTATTTAATCAAGTCAACATCACCATCGGTTATCCCCATGGCATTCAATAGGCACTACAGACTAGATGCTATAATCTGCTTAATGAACTTCATGTGGTTTCTTCAAGAGATCTCGGATCACGAAAATGATGAAAGTGGACATAACTGGGTGAGCAAAGGCAGACAAAAATCTGCTTACCCAACAATAAACAAGCTGAGCAAAGAATCCCTATTAATCAGAGTTAAGACTTTGAAAGGCATCAAATAAGGCCACACTGGACTTTGCTGGTTGTAGTTGGTTTGGCTTTTCAATGGCACACTCATGCAGTAAAAAGCAAGCTGAACATATCAGAAGAATCTCCCACAGTTAGAAGCAGCAACTTTGGATAGGATTCATCTACAGAGAGTTAAAATCAGCTAAGTTTCTGCTAATGAGGGGCAAGAGGGCAAATGTACACTTTTCTCAAGCCTGAAGCTGAAGAAATGTCATGACTAGGACTATACTGTCATGTTTGCTATATCATTTCTTTAGGCATAGCTACCATGCAATATTCTCATGGTTTTACTCAAGGCTAAGCAGAAGTAAAATGGATACAGCAAACTGTGAACAAGAAGCATGAAGCAACTTAGCAAAGAAGAGATACTGCAGATTTGCCACCACTTAAATTCCTTTTATCATCCTAAGCTTTCATGCTTACAGACACCACCGCTGTTCTACTGCATAATTCCATTGCAAATTATTCAGGTTTGACACAAGATTTGCTAGGTGAAATTATGTGCTATGTAGGACACAGGACTTGAAAGATGAGATTACTGTTTTTTGTTGTTTTTTTTTTACACTGTGATTTGAGTTGCTTTTTGTGCTGTCAAAGTTCTAAGAGCGGGCAACATGAGGAGGATGCACTGTCCAGAAGATGACACCACAATTTTACACATAAAGCATTCTGCATTATTCACAGTTAGGATTCTAAGTCTGAATTATAAGAAGACAAGAAACTCCTCATTCTTGAGAAGGATAGACAGATCAATAGAACTTCAAAAAGTTACACAAGGATTTTATGCAGGGCAGTAAGAGGATGGAGAGAGAATTATTTATTGGGGAATTAAGCTTTTTGGTTTTGTTGGGTTTTCTTTTTCTTTTTTTCCTGGTTATTCTTGCTGAAGCTACTTTGGCTTTTTACTCCTCTCCCCTGGAATTCTCTTCTTCTGCTTGTCCACTACCTGTAACCTCTCTCCCCACACATGACCTATCAGTCTTAGAACAGCTTTAAAGAAGCTGTATGTGCCACATGCAAGCACATCACACCAGCCATTATCTAGCAAATACACAGACAATAGTTTTTTCTTAACCTGATGATAGCCTTCAAGACAAGGACTTAAACTCCAGATACTGACATCTAGACCCACCTCTTCCACTTTCCAGGTGTCCTTCAAAACAAAAGAGTTCATGATCAGATTTTTCTCAATATTGTGTGAACTTCTATTGGTGATTACCAGGCTTATGCAAGCTTTCCCCCCCCCCACACACACAGGATAATAAATTAATAGTTCTAGTTTTGCACTTGTTCCACTGAAAGAATAATTTTCCCATCATTTGAATTCACATCTACATCAGAATACATAAAAGTATGCTACCATGCAGATGCTAGTGTAAGTGTATATAAAAAGCCGTGAATACACATTGACAGGACAATATTTAAACATTAACATACACAATTATACATGAGACTGCACTTACCTACAGATACACACCTCGGTGCACATGTCCTGGTGAAAACATATTCTTACCCAAGCCACTGTCAAAAAATCCCAATCGCATACGAAAACAATAAAAAACCACACACTGCTCCTTAAGAAAGCCTAAGCATTTGCCCTTTCCAACAGAACCATATCTCACTTTCATCCTATTTAATTCAGTCTCAGCTTGAAACACAGTAAATAACTTTTTTTGTTCCCGAGAGACACAAGCAATGAAGACAACAATGTCAATGTTATAAAATTAATAGTGTAAAATGGCAATAAAATGGGAAAATCCCAATGTTGCCCATAAAAGCAGATTAACCTGACCTGTATTTATTCTTCTTTTTTCTGGAGAAATTAGTTGGTTTCTCAAAGCTTATGGGAAACACTAACAGTAATGAAGCAGAAAAGTGATGAATGTTAAAAAATTAAGGTGATCTATAAATGGTTATAAACTTGCCCCTTGCTGTTGCCCGTGCACTTTTGATGAGCTTGCAAAGTTTTAAACCTCTTAAATTTAAGATAGTGCAGTTTTATTTCTTTCAAGCTATAGTGGAAATAATTTCCTTATCTATCATTTAGAATGGTTTAATACTTTCATTAATCCACACATCATAAAGCAGAAAGTGATTTTTACACCTATTCCAATCACTCATTGTGCCTCCCTGCAAATGGAAAATGGCTGTTTTTTGCTGATTCTGAAGTTAAACTTAAGGCTGCTTTCTTCATAAGCCAAGCTAGTTGTGAAAGGAAAGATTTAAACAGAACAAATGACATCAGATGACATCTCTGTTCTGTTTTTAATAGACAAGTTACTGGTCTTCTGTTTCTAACAAGACTGGAAACATTGCCCTCTCAAATGATGAAAGTCATGTGAAACAACAGCTAAGGAAGCCCTCTTAATAACACCTGTGTCCTGGTCTCTAGATGTTGAGATTTCATCCTAGCAAAATGTGACAAGTCATTTCCAGAACACGCTGACAGAACTAGGAAGTGGCTGTGGATAAATGATCCAGATCTATCAACAGACAACATTCATACGGGTTTCAAGTAATGCAGTTGCAGTTGTAATCAGCAGAATAGGTAACTGTGTTGCCAAACTAGCTTGGTACATATGAGCTTTCTTTTATTAGGATGAGTTCTATTTTCCATCCAGCCATCCTATGAATTTACATCCAGCTGATGAATGATTGATTTTGGATAAAATCTTTTCTTTCCCTAAAAAAAAAAAGAAAAAAAGCATCTGTATCTTTACAAGTTATCTATTGAGTCTATTGAGCCCATCAATTTGATGATTTCAGAAGCTCCTGAATTGCTCAACTTCCATTTTCTCTAGCTTCCATTTCTATTTGTCAAACAGCAATTTTCTTATATTGTGAGCTTTGGCAGCCCAGAGCTGATCAATGATTTCATGGACAGAATTTTGCTACTGATATCTTATGTTGCTATCAGTTTAAGCCTAGATCTATAGAGCATCAGAGTCGAGGCACTTACCACTTTTCAAGTTACCAAGAATCCCCAGTAATGTCAATAGGATTTTGGCCAGCTCTCATAATGTTGAGCCAGAACTAGCTCAACACTTCTCAGAAGGATATGCAAAATTCAACTTACCACTCTATGGATGAGTTGTATCGACTACAAGAGGATCAGCAGAGATGCCATGAAGAATGCAAAGAGGAAACTCAGAGTTGAACTTGCATACACCTGTTTACAGCACAGAAAGTACAAAACCTGCAGGGAATGGCCCTTTCCCCACCACTCAGTCCTCTCAGGAAATGCCCAGCCTTTTCTTTCATTCTGTGGATGTATAGCAAGACTATTACCATCTTGCTTCTTCCAGAAGGCTGCAGGCCTTGACCTAAATTGAGAACCACCCCCAACTGCCTTTTCTATGATTGATATCAGGATAGAATAACGATGAAAAATATATCACTAACTTACTGCTGAAACAAAAGAAAAATAATAAACTAAATTGGGTAACCATCATAATGCCAAAACAAACAACAACAACAAAAATCAGTTGAACAGTGATAATGATAGCAAATACAACAGCAGTAACTGAAATAGTGAAAATTAGATAATAGAATGGCAAAGAACTGCTAAAGCAAAGACTACCAAAGTCTCGTCCAAGAGTTATTCATTGACATGTGTATGTGGAAATACAGTCAAGCCGGGCTTAAGGAGCAAAACAAACCCTCATTAAGAATGAATGATGAGACTAGGTTCACTTTTTATCTGCACATGATAAAAGAAAATTTTAAATAAATTTCACAGTTGTGGAACATTTTGCCTACAGTGAGCCATAACAGTCAGTATTACTACTCTTGGCATACAGATGAAACAGAAGCAGCAAATGTAGCTCACTGCTGCCTTCACCCTACTTGTGACTCATAATGTCCTGGACGGGATGAAAACTCCTGAGGAGCTTTATCCAACATGGGCATCACTTGACTTAAGCTGTCCCAAAGTCAGCCATCTGCTCTAAGGTAATTTCTTAAGATGCTACACAAGACCTCCATACAGTCATTTACACCAAAAGCATAGCTGATAGGAGAGACAAATATATCACCCTCCCATCAAACAAACCACAACACCAAAGATAAAACCAGGAAACTGGTCTTCCAGGGCTGCTTTTCTGAAAATAGATGTCCAAGGGTTGACCTTCCTACTCAGCCTGAAAGCTCCCTATGGTTTTATTTCTGTGCAGAGGTCTTCTGTCTTGGGCAGTTAGGTTCTTATTGCCCTTCAAAATGACTCTCACACAAACAAAATTAATGCTGTTTAGATAACTTTTGTAGTTTTTGTTGGTGATCTCCCACCATGTTTTTGCTACAATTTCCAAACAATTGAGTAGTAGAGACTGCAGACTGTTCCTGAAAACAGTAAGAAACAGACCCAAAGATAAAAGAGCTTGACTGTGGATACATCAGATCTGGCAATGTCAAATGTTCATGAGTTTTGCAAGCTCAGAGGAAGATATCTTTTGAAACCACCAATTATTATGAAGAACTCTGTGAAGGTGTCCAGACTGCTGACATTTTTATGCAGTGGATTTAGAAGCTCAATAGCTATGCTCACAATTATATCAATTTACAAATACCTTTGCTATGTTTCAGTGTTTTGGAATTTGAGTGGAATTACAGGCAAGGATGGCAGAGGTCATATCCTTTTAATGTGCAGTTAGAAGGCTTCAGTGTCTTTGCCATTCCTCTTCCAAAATGGCAGCTAGTGTTATTCTTTCTCCAGAATGTATAGCTGATATGTCAGCTGGATAATTACTGAGACAAATCTACCCCATGTCATAAATACAGTATTTTTTGCCCACCACTATTCTCCTTCTTATAAATTTCCTAATTTGTTATTCTGCTATACTGCAATATTATTTCTCTATTTTTATAATATTGAACTAGCAAAGGTTTTCTTTGTTTTCTCAAATAAGAGGTGTTTCAATACTCATCCATGATATGAAAATATGGAGAAGTGCACAAATGAAAAATTGCTTCTTTCCTTGGATGTACTGGAGGGAATAACTATCATTACAAAACGTTGGTGAAAAATTAGCTTTCCTGTTTCCCACACTAATATTTAGAAAACCTTGGTGAAAGTCATAAACATGAAAGGTAAATTTTTCCAATTTTGGTTGTGTTGAAATGCTGTAGGCAATAGACACAGAAGGTCACATCATTCTGAGAGTCACATTTCCAATTTACCACTTCTGTTCCGGTTTTTTTTTCTTTTCTAATGGTCCACCTTCTGTGTTACAAATCTCTCCCAGCTGTCTCACTTCACATCCAGTCCATATTCACTCCAAGTGACCCTGCAGACCTGTAATGAATGCTTAACTCCTACACAATACAGGACAATCTCCTTGGCTTCTCATAAATTCAGAACAAGGGGATCCCAAGGTACCACAGTACTCTGCACACCCACGGCTTTATATCAGCCACACACACACACACACACACACACACACAAACAAAATCACCACAACTGTTGTAATTTGTACTGCCTTGGCTTCAGGTTTGAAAGCATGTCAGGATGACAAAATGCTATTCAGTGAACTGAAACCAAAGGTAAATAAGCTTACTTTCTTGATACAGGGGTGTAGTTAACAGTGTTAGTCTCAAATTGCTTTTACATTATATAGTTTTGCAGAATGTCTCAATGATCTTTCCATTACCTGATGGTAAGGATGTATCTTACTTTGAAAAGCATCACAGGGGCAGCTTGCTGCCCCTACCAGTGGCCAATCAGGGTCCTCATGGTCCAAAGGAGTGGGTAGGACTGGGTCCAGAGGATGGTCACAAAGATTATCAGAGGGATGGAGCAATTCCCCTATGAGGACAGGCTGAGATAGCTGGGGGTATTCAGCCTGGAGAACAAGAGGCTCCAGGGGGACCTTAAAGGAGCCTTTTTATTCCTGAAAGGGGCCTTACAAGAAAGATGGGGAGGGAGTTTTTTATAAGGGCATATAGTGCTAGGATCAGGGAAATGGCTTTAAGTTGGAAGAGGGTAGATTTAGACTGGAATTTAGGAAATTCTTTACTGTGAGGGTGGTGAGACTCTGGAACAGGTTGCCCAGTGAGGTTGTGGATGCCCCCTCCCTGGTAGAATTCAAGGCCAGGCTGGATGAGGCTGTGAGCAACCTGGTGTAGTGGGAGGTGTCCCTGTCTATAGCAGGGGGGGTTGGAACTACATGATCTTTTAAGGTCTCTTCCAACCATTCTATGACTCTGTGATTCTATGAGTGACTTCAGGCTAGTTCCCAGGTCCAGCTTTACACATTTCACATGGGTCAGTGGCTCATCTAATCCTTTCTGCTATGCTATTCAGGAAGCAAAACAGACCAATTTCCTAAAAGGGCTTAGGAAATATCATACAGACTGCCACAAGCACTTATTCCTGAGCAAGTAAAATCCCCAGGTTCTTCTATGCTTTTTAAAGCCATCAAGTCAATGCAAAGGAGAGAAAGGCCATCCCACAAATGGGCCTTAAGAACAACTTTTAGATGGATAAGGAAAGCTGTCCCTGGATGGATCCATTCTGCATAATAAATAAATATCTAAGTTTTCTAAGCTTGGGAGAGTGCATAGAGCCGAAGACCTTTGGTATCAACCCACAGTCTATTAAAATAAATGCAAAGTTCCCCACTGACACGAGAGAGTCGGCTCAGCTCTCATTTTTTTTTTTATCTCCAGCAGCATAACCTGACAGGACAACATTCCCCAACCTGGTCTCGCTTTCTTCTGATATTCATTTTCTTTCAGTACATGCCTAACAAAAATCCGTGGGTAGCTAAGCAGTTACTCTTGATCACTAAAGTTAGATGAGACAAATCCCACCTGGAGAGATTCAATGATCTGTTGAGCAGGAGGAGCCGAGGCTCAGCAAGCACCTGAGCCCAGCCTCACCTCCTGCTCCACGTCATCCATCACCTCGAGCTCATCCTGTCAGCACCAAACACTCTTTGGTTCAGCTCCTCATGACACCAAGGGCCATTACCCAGGCTCTCTCACTCCCACATCCCCTGCTTTTGTTCCTCTAGCTATCACTGCTTCAGCACAATGCCTGAAAATTGCATTTCCACTTGATAATTGAGAGTTTTCCCCGACTTTGCATTTCAAATCATTGATGATTTAAATCTATTTAGAATGTGAAACAGAATCAATAATAACTATCATTTGGCTCAGGCACAATGGGAATACGCAACCATTTAATGCACGCTTAGACAAAGTTTATGACATCAAGCTATGTCCTTCCAAAATGATAAAGTTGCAATCTAGAAGGGGGCTTGGCATCAGAAATTGGGCAAAATAGAAACAGAGATAAAATTTTTTCAGTGAACCATAGCCTCACCCCATGACAGTTGCTAATTAGCAAGCTTCTATTTTGTCTTTTCAAGTAACTCCTGTGCATGCATCACTACTGCTCCAATGTATCTTCTCTTAAATGATTGGGCTGTAGAAGCAATATTGCAGTTACCAAAAGACTGCATGAAATGCATCATTCTGGACTGGCAATTAGCCACAATTGTATTGATGGCCTGTCCAAAGGCACGCAGTGTTTAGCAACAATAATAAGAATGGCTACAAAGGTTTCGGTGGACTGGAAGAACAGGTTGAGCATGATGGAATAGTTAAGAAAACATTCCTGAGACTTTTTTGAAGTATCTGATGATCGTATATTTTTCACATACTAAGCTGAAAAAATGTGAAAAAAAATTATTTTCAGGGTGTAAACATGGGATATTTGCTTTAGAGTCGTTAAAATTTTTCAGTAAAAGAAATCAGCTTGGAAATCTTAGTGAAGGGTTTTATCATGAGGAACTTTCAGTGTCTTTAGAAATGATAACGTACATTGGTAGAATCTACCAGGCAAAAGTAAGAGAACTCAGCTTTGTTTGATGCAGCCAATGGAGAAACAAAAAGAATATTTTATAACATCTGTGTCTAAAGGAAGAGACAGATAAACAGAAAAGAATTAAGAAAATCATTCAGACAGGAAAAACAAAATACTTAAACACTTAAAAAAAAAAAAGGTGAAAAATTTACCTCAAGTATCAACCAGATCAGCAACTGATACATTGATTCTTACAGCAAATTAATTGCTGATGCAACATTTAACACAATTATGAGTCAGCTATGACTAAATTCCCACAATGGACTCGGCACAAAAAAGAGTGAGGAAAATGAATCTAAAGGATAAAAGTTGCACAATTCAAAGCTGAGGAAAAAATGTACAGTAGGAAGATTAATCAGAAAAAAGACTTTCAGAATGACTTTCGTAAATCACTACACTGCGACCTTTCAGAGAACGATAAAAAGACAGAATGCAATGCCACTGTTACTTAGGCAAAGTGATTTCTCACATCATTCAAACAGTAACGTGGTTTCTTTAAAAAGTTAAAAGAACACTCACAAGTCACGTACATCTCAAAGCTCAAGGTCTCTTTGAGTCAGAGCTGGTAAGGATGTTTCAAAGAAACGGGGATTGTACAGACCAGTTTGGAAGAGGGATGAAGTACATGGCTTATGGATGAGACTAAGGACCTTTGATGGCCCATAATGATGGACTTAACATAAATCTGATCCACTGCTTTGCTGCAACTACCCAAAGTTCCCTCTTTCTTGCATTCTGACAAATAGAAGAGCAGAGCTGACTTGCTGTGATTCACAACTTACAAGCTTGTCTCAGTATCCTTTCAGGAATATGAGTGCTCAAAGGCAAACCTCTAAGATCAGCTGATTGCTAAATACACCATTGACAGTTCTGCATTTCTGGAAGTCAGAATCAGTTGCAGAAAGTGGAATCACAGAAAATAGGAGAGAATACTGCTTTCTAAGATTGGGAAGGCACTTGTGCCAGACAACACAGACAAAGCTGTATCTTTATTACCACAGCCTACTCTGGTGATAGAAGATACTCTATATAAAGTGGAGGTGAAGGCCAAGTGAGAAAATGCCAAAAGTTGGATTGTGGAGGTGGGGAAATAATAGCATTATTGTTGATGAGGCTGGACACCACTCCTTTGCACCAGCATGTGTGCTGAGACACCACTTGAAGTGGTCTGATTTAATACCCCTCCAAATGGTCAGACCATGGCAGCAGTACGTCCACCCACCTTGCCAGATACACTAAATTCTCTAAAAACAGCAATTTTACAAACACATACAAATACAACACTGTCACATGCATACACACAAAGAAACCACTGAGCACACACAGACATATGCCTCCTAAATGTCCAAGTATAGGGTGATAACACCTTTGCAAGTTCCTGAATAATTTCACATTTCTGAGTGAATGAAACTGTAAGAATGTTAAACCTCTGTTAGTAAATTTATGCAGATGGAATTGGCTGAACACACCACAGTGGTGACAGCTGCTCCTTCTCCACCAGGCAGACGTAGGGCAGGCTGCAAAGTTCAGCCATTTCAACTCACGTTGTGTCACTGCACTCCATGCAGGCTTTAGAGTCAGCTCCTACTCAAGGCAAAGGGTAATTCAGTCTCCACATCTGATTCTCAGATCATGGCTAAACATGTCAATGGAGATTAGTATCAGCTGCAAGGTCATGTTTCGGGACATGGATATTCATAACCCACATGTCACTTGAGAGCCTTCAGAAAGTAAAGACTGCATACAGTCTGTTTTGAGTCACTTCCAACTCAAGCCAGGTTCAATACTAGCTGCCTATAGCTGAAAGGTGCCACTGTTCATTACAAATCTCCAGAGCCAATCTGTCCATCAAGCAGGAGAAATATTGAACAGGAGAGAAGGAGAAAGAGTTAATCTTTCTAATCAGCATCAGTATCTGATAAGACAAGTAGCTGTCAACAGAGCTCCTAGGCAGCAAAACAACTTAATGGAACAACTCTTCACAACAAAGGAGAAACTGAGCTTTGCAAGTGAAACAGGATTGGGTCACTTTGGACATGAAAAATGCACTGAAGAAAATATAATACTACATTTCTTTTACAGCAGGGAATAAATTTTCATGTGCACTTCTTTAATCCTCGAAGAGAGGGGCAAAGACAGAAATGCAGATAAGAAGCTAAAGGAAAAATATTAACTTTTTCTAAAATTTTCTTTTATTGGAAGGGTAAAGGGGAAAGGAGAATAAAGATGAAAAATATTTAATGTCATTGATGTCTAAACTAAACTAAAACATGCTAACATGCTCTTCAAATATTAATAGTTACATACGTCCATCCTCTGCCTAAATTTTACAACATTTCTGATCTTAGGCAAGCAGAAACAAGTTATCACATCCTTCCTTTGTATTTGCTGTTAAGATTAGCTTCATATGCTTCTGCTGACTTTTGCTGTGTGCATAGACTTGTCTGTGTTCCTAACAGAAAATTAATGCGGGCGGTCTTTTCAAACCAACAAAGCCAGAGAAAGTCAACAAGATATTCTGTTCCTGCCAGCAGGGCAGAATAGAGGTGTGCCAATGGTCTCTCAGAGAAAAGTGAGTCTTTAATAAAGCCATAAGAATACCCGCCCCCATGGCTGAAATCCAAAAGCAACAAGGTACTGCAAGGCACCTACTTCAATCCCATCACGCACCAATTTTTCAGTGAGGTCAGCTAGGAATTGATCCGTGTTTTTCCTCACCTATTGACTGCCTAGCCCTTAGAACACTGCAGTGTGAACACCAAGACCACCAGCCTCATTTGGGAGGTACAAGAGATCTGCAGGTGGTGTAAATCAGACCACGTGAAGATACTCATTTGGTGCCAGACCAATTATTTTTGTGTTGGATAATTCCTGTAGGCTTATTTAAAAATAGATCCCAAAGCAACTGAAAATAATTTGATTATTTTGATTGTGCCAAGGACATACTCTGGCACATCTCATCCTCAAATTTGAGTTGGAAATCAGGAAGAAATCTCATTTTTGCAACATAAATAGCCTCCTAATGAAAAAAAACCCACAACTGACTCCAACAATAGATGATTTTGTACCACGTCTGTGCTGTTGAGCCTACTTATGCTTTGATCTTTTTTTCTTTTATGCCACAAACATTAACAATATTGTAAAAAAAATAGATTAATAATTTATCTGAGATGAGCTGAATATTTTTCCCTCTGCTGTGTATAAGCAGCTTGGCAACAAAGCTGTCTAACTTGAGGATCAATCTTACCCTTATTTTCTATTATGTACTTCCTGTTGTTCTAAAACAAGATTAATTTTATTTTATGCAACTCACTGAGCAGTCTCCACTAAAAGAAGATTGATTTTGAATTTCTTCTGTCTCTCTCCCCTTCTCTCCTTCTCTTTATTTTATTTTATCAGTGTTAATAAAACCACGATGACTTGTAAAATTCAATTTAGAATTATTTTCCACCTGGAGAGATTTAGACCATACCCCACACCCCCACACCTTATTTTTTGCAATGGAGTTATTTCTCACTTACAAGGGTTAGAAAGAAGATCTTTTCTGCAAGAGCTTTGTGAAATAAATGTTCTGAAAGGACCTAAGGAATGAAAAGTATCACACTTCTGACATAAATCATCTCAACAAAATAGACAGTAATGGATATTTTTGAGCAAATCTTTCTTTTTTTTCCATTCATGAACTTAATTCAAAATGAACAAGACATCATGAGCAATTTCTGCACTGTTTGCAGAAAATGAGTTTTCTGGAGAACACCAAAGATTTTTCTCATTTAACATTATTAAAGGGCTCTTTTCAAGGTGAAAAAAATCATATAATTGATTTAGAGGATGGGAATTTTCTTTGCTTTGGATATCACTTGAGATGAAGCTGAGCAGGATGAGAAGGTGATTTTATATTTTAAATCTAATTTATCACTCTTTCATGACGGTCATCATATTTTTTCCACTTTTCTCACAATTGACTACAAAACTAGGATGATCGCTTTCACTAGCCTAGATGGTGATGTTTCTAAATCTAAGTTGCATGATGATAAGTTCTGTAGCTCTCAATTTCAGATTCTCTGTTATTTTAGTTTCCATGTCTCAGTCTCTGATAGTAATGCTGTTCCACTGAACTCAGCATTGCTTGCAATGTTTCTATACAAGAAAACCTAATCTCTGTATAAATAGCCATCATTTGAATCCTGTACCCAATCCATGATAAACTAGAGTATTATCACCACAAGCTACAACAGTGAAGGAAAATAAAACGCTCACTGTTAAGACGTTGCAGTCCAGATAGTGATTGGAGTCAAATGAAAAGATCAGAGGAGCAAGAGGATGCTTAGTGATTAGAGTTCATAGAACTGTGTAGTTTTGGATGGAGCAGAGCATGGCAAAGATTCTGGTGGCTTGGAACCCACCAAGGCAAACTATGGCACAGGGACAGATGAACCGTCTTGAAACATTGTCCTTTGCCTGCCATGGGTGTAGCATATTTCTCGGGTCTTTTGAAGCACTAACCCAGAGCCCATTTGTTTTCTAGTGAGACCTAATCCCAAATTACAGCTGATCTGAAATGCTGACAAAGTAATTTTTCACTCTTTGACTGTTATTTCTTCCTCATACCCTGGAACTACAGGGCCAGAGTTACACTGCATCCAAAGTTGCTTTAAGCATCAAGCAATATACTTCCTCCATGTCAGAGACATGAGAGACATATCTGTTTTCCGAGCAATCAAGGAGAAATCTGACTTGAAGATAGCACCAAGCAGAATCGTCCCAGGAGAAGTTTCCCTGGACAAAACACCTGCTCAGGGAACAGGGCTGGCAGCAGTACATTCCTTTTGTTGAAATGTTCAGTGAAAAGTTACAGGAGCACTTTGTTCTGAGGCAATCAAAATATTTTGCATCAGTAAGATGAATTGCTTCTTTTCAAATGCAATATAATAAAGGCAAATGACATTTCCATCAGATTGAAACAAAACATTCAGAGGAAAGCTTCCATTTCACGAAATGAAGCAGTTCCATTTTCACATAGAGCAAAAAGAACCCATATCTTTGACTTTCAAGATGCTCTAATTGGTTAGACTTCCTTGTTTTGTTTGAACAAAATCTAATAGCAATTGATCAGGAAATATGACACAGCTGAAGTTCCAGTGATCTGGAAGATGAAGGCCAGGCTTTACAGTAAGAGCTGTAGACACCTCCTGCTTCCACCCAATGCATAAATACTGGCAGGTTTTATCATTGTTTTATTTCCTCTTTAGTCCCTATGAGAGCAAGGGCAACTAAGAAAGCAAGGAAAGGAGAGGAATTACTGCTTTCTTAAGCAGGCACACACAGTTCACATCTGTAAACAGTAGAAAGACAGACAGAAAATAAACCTCTACATAAATGTATAGCCTACCAGAACTGCATATGTAAGGACTTTGATACCAGAATTTTCTTTTGCTGGAAGGACAGGTATTGTGGTCAGCTTGGTTACAGGAAAACATCACTCCCAGGAAGTTCAGTTTAACAGTTACTACTGATAACGTGCTGAAAAGCACAGGAAAATTTACAAATGTTTAAATTATTCTACTGTCAGCTTCATCAGAATTGAATTCAAAGCCATCTTAACTGCATCTACAGTGGAAATGCATGCTGAGTGTAGATCAGATATCAGTTCCTGTTTATTTTAGCTTTACAGACAAAGTATTCTCTTTGTTAATGGTGAAAATAACCTATTTTACACTTCACTCAAGAAAAATGCTTTTTATTTCATAAAAAAATAAAAGGAGGGATCTAGAAAAAGAATCACGTAAGTAGGTAGGGCTGTCAGCAGCATATGGCTTTGAGCAGGAGAAGGGAGCTTATTTCTGAACATGTGAGTCTGGGAGAAATGTCTTTTATCAAGATAAAATACAAAACTTGTTTTGAAAACTTTACAATATTTCAGTTGGGTTCAAACAAAAGCTGCTGACGACAGACACAATGAATTTACATCTCCAGAGCTAGATGTGGAAACTGCAAAGTGAGCAACAAGAAATGTTGACTCTGGATTATTCATATAACCCATTCCTTTCCAAAGACTTATACACATTATTTTTTTTTTCCCCATTTACAGGATGCATAAAACAAATAAACCCTTCCTTTCTGTTTTTTTTTTCATGCTTTTTTTATACAAATACTGTTCATTTACACTTCTTCTCATGGAAATGAGGAGGAGCTGAGCTTCTCACGATAACTGGTGGTGCTTTAGTATGATGCTGCTGGATGCATCAGTATTTCTGGAATCCAGTGGAATCCTAATATTTCCTACAGGAGTTGAGAGACCTTATTCCAGTAGGCAGACAAGCCTTGAAATTCCAAACTCTTCAGGACAAGTTTCAGAGTTCCCTTTACCTGTCCAAGTGATGAAATCCCATATTCCAAATCCACAGTTCATAGCCAGAGAAAATACTAGCATGCCCAAGTATATCTACCTACAAGTACTGAAGAAAATAATCTAATATTTTCTTGTAACGAACTCCTTGAATATTTTACACTGGCCACATGAAACAAAATACAAGCAGACACCTGAGACAGATCCATTGATGTGAATCTGGAATCTAAATAATATAGCAGAAGGAAAAAAAAAAAACAACACTGGATTGAAAATGTTCTGAATATTTCAGAAACACTTGTAAAGCTGTTCAGGAGGTGAAGATTTATAAGCACACTGACTACAATTGAACTTTTCTACAGATAAATGATGAGCTCACCTGCTCCACAGGCTTTCAACATTTGCATTAGGATATAAGAGCAGGCTATTAAGTTTTCAGCTGCTTGCTATGCTAAACCTCAGAGATCTCCTATAAATGCTTAATTATCTTACAACCCAAGCTACTAAAGCACATCTTTGGCCAATGTAGTAATTAGAAGCACGAGTGAAAAAACATTCACTTGTACAACTCCACCTCCAAGCATCAGTCTTTTTCCAAGGACTTTCGTCATCATTCTGCCATAGGTTTTGAGTATAAGACCAAAAAAATGCATGTTTTTTCTCTCAAGAACAAACACATATTATTAATACGCTTTTGTATTATGCTCTTCTCCTGTGGGTGAGACTAGATCTTTTCCTACCGATGCAGACTGCTGCTCAAGGCAGCTGTCCATTTCACAGAATCACAGAATCACAGAATTGTAGGGGTTGGAATGGACCTCCAGAGACCATTCAGTCCAACCCCCCTGCCAAAGCAGGTTCCCTACAGTAGGTCGCACAGGTAGGCATCCAGGCAGGTCTTGAACATCTCCAGAGAAGGAGACTCCACCACCTCCCTGGGCAGCCTGTTCCAGTGCTCCGTCATCCTCACTGTAAAGAAGTTCTTGCGCATGTTTGTGCGGAACATTTACCATGCTTAGAGCTGGCACATTGCAAAGAGCACCAGTTATTACAGCAGACTGCAAGATCTATCCCAGTGAAGACTCTGATGCTCCTCTACGTTAAAAAAGAGGACAGTCCTGTGATAAGCATCCTAGATACAGACTCAAGAGGCAGCTTTCATTTTGCCCCAACCTTTTGACCATAAGTGAACTCACATGACCCATGGCATCAGTATAGCAGAGAAGAAGTCCACAATTTTAGAATCATTAAAGTTGGAAAAGATGTCTAAGATCAGTTAGTCCAAGCCCAATCCACACCCACCACGTCCACTAACCATGTCCTTCTATGCCATGTCTCCAAATTTCTTGAACTCCTCCAGGGATGGTGACTCTCTCTGTGCCAGTGCCTCTCCACTCTTCTTGAGAAGAAATTATTATATCCAATCCTTTTCCATTTTGGCTAAATTCAGTGAAAGTGCTTCACTGTGCACAGGTTTAAACACTGAATAGTTCCCAGGTTGTAACGCATTTTTAGAAGGCTTTTCTTCTCCCCGGGGGGGGGGGGGGCCCCCATTTCTCTTGCTTTCTTATTCTACTGACATGGAAGATAGTGCTGGTTCCCACCAAAACATTCTCAATGGACATTTGCATGCAGATTGTACTCTGCCATAGCCACGCCAGAGGTTTCAGTGTTGAAGCACATTTTATTTATCCTTTTACCAGGAGTGTTAAAACTGAAATAGAGGTCAATGTCAGGGTCTTGTAATCAGGCTTTGAAAAAGATTTTTTGGCTTGTGTTTTCATTAAAAACAGATTTCCATTGTCATTCTTTCTCTGGGCAGTGTTCAAAATATCAAATCTCCTAAGCTTTCCCCTGCAGCTCAGGAGAGATCAGGATTCACATATTTCTCTCTAACTTTACCTTTGTGACATTCACAATCTCATTTATAAAAATACATCTCCTGCATTTCATTTGTAAGTTACCTACAGGTTTTTTCCCTGTGTTTGTTATTATCATTATTTATGTTCTTTGAGGGGGAGGGAAGAAACAAGAAAAAATAGAGAAATAGGAAATAAAACAAATCTTTGACCTTTTACAGCATTTCTGCATTTGCCAGTGATCATCATCAAACAAAGAAAAACAAATACTTCCTTTAAAGGAGTTGCTACCATCCAGCAAAAAGCTTTCAATAAATAATAGATACTTATTCCAAGTCAGCCCAGGCTGTATGGCAAAATTTTGCATTTTCCTTCCCTCCATCTTTATTGCGCTTGTCATTAACATTAAAAACAAGGCCTCTGCTTCTTGGAGAGCTACTAATGCTTCATAGAAGCTCTTGAGAAACATATCATTTAATGATAATTCCCTGATACAGCATATAGATATTTTTCCCTCTTTTCCCTTTCTGTTTAAATGTTTTATAAACTGGGAGGTTTTATTGGAAAAGGAGTTCTGTTCTCCAGGAGCGCTCTGAATCCTGCTGTTTATGTTTCACCTGGAGTCATGATAATCCCCTTCATTTTTCTTTAATTTGGCATTTCATCTTTTTTAAAAAAATAATAAAATCAGAGTAGCGCACAGCATACTCCATGGTAGCATCTGAGCTAATGTAATAAGCAGTTATAAAGCTTACAATGGCTTGAAGCTCAACTTCTACATATTCAGTTAGCAGCATTTGGCTTGCAATGCTTTGAGCCCAGGCTGAGAAAGTTGCTGGCAGGCTGACACACAGCAAAATGCTCCTTCTAATCATGTGCGTCACGGGTCTCTGCTGCTATTAGCATAGCAAAGGTGGCTGCTGGGGTGGGCATCATGGGGAAAGCTGGAGCAAGGGGTTTCCAAGAAACTCAAACTTTCTCCTGAGTAACAGGATGAGATCTGCATTGCCTGTGGGGGTATTATTGGATCAGAATATTAATTCCATTTTATGAGCAACCCGATTAGCTATAGATGTCCCTAATCACAACAGGAGAGTTGGACCAGATGGCCTTTCTAGCTCAAACAATTCTGTGACTCTAGGATTCTACTCCATTTAACTTCAACTCCATTTAACTAGCCCATATTCCCATTGTGCCTCGTCTTACTAGGATAGAATATCTACAACTGCCTTTGCCTAACACATTCTTGCTACTATAGTCACATAGAAGTTGATTTTACAAGTTATCTCTTCATATCTTCTAAACACAACTACAACCCCATCACCCAGTCTCCTCACACAGCTCATCAACGTCACTTAGTTTCAGTTCTGTGATGAGATCTTTGTGCAGAAATACGTGCTAAGGAGCTGCTCTGCCGATACACATGAGCTCCAGCGCCAGAAGCTGGTGCAAATACAGCTTCTAAATACAATAACAAATAAATACAATAACAGACACAAATTTAAAAATAATAATAATGAAAACAGATGATACATACTACTTCTGATACTCCTGACATGCGCCAACTTGGTAAGGATATAGTTACAAGACTCACCAGACCGAGCACTGACTCTCTTTACTACAGAAAACACCAGCAACCAGCCAGGCAGAAGAAATGTGTTACTCTTTTGGGCCAGCTGAAGGAAGTTAATATAACCAAAAAGCTTATAAATAAGAGACAAGTGGAGTTAGGTTATTTTCTAGGGTAGACTGAGCTACGGGTGAAAGGATTTTTTAGAGTGCACACAAGGGCTGGCTGGTAAGCCTAAGAGTTTTCTATTTCATGCTGTCCAGAGTGTGAGACATTCATGCGATTTCACAATAAAAAAATTTCTTTGCAGAAATGCTTTGTTGCACTTTTCTTCTTCTCTGAGCTTCAAACCTGGAGATCCTTTTCTTCCCTTAGTGTTTGGTCTCCTTCTACAAAATGTAGGCTCAGATTAGATTCTCAGACGCTCTGGGCACAAGTTATTCAGACAATGCTTTAGTTCTGGGTCATTGGAAGTCTTTGAAGGGAAACTTATGCCTGTAAGAGCTTAGATTTTGGTTTAGTCACTAGGTCTTTTTAATCACTGCAGCTTCTATGCTATCCAAGAGGCACTCTTCCAGTCTAGATGAAAATGCAAATAATACAAAGAAGCTTCTCACTACAGGCTTTAAAGCAAAAGAAAACATCTCTCAAAATTTTCATTGAAATCGCTGTAGCTTACAGTATGTAAGTATTGAATTGAGCCAAATGTCTGAAGTTAATCAAAATGCTTATTGTAATACAAGGCAGTTATCCCCTGATGTCCTCATGACCATTGTAATGCAGCTCTCTTTTTAATTACATTTCTGACAAGGGCTACGCAGCTCTGATCTTAAAATGCTGAGTTAGTTGGTGCTAAAGTACCAGAGAAAGAAAACCCTTTCCTTTTACACAAAAAATAGGCTTCTAGAAACAGAAAACCAGCAATAAAAAAAAATGGTTTCTTCTGCAGACAATAAAAAGTTATTTTTTTGGTTTGACACATTAAGAGGGATGAGGGGAAAGAATCTCTTCATCCCTGAAAAGTAATGTTATTATACTTTCAGCATGGAAAACTCCAAACAATGTTGGAAATTGGTGACATTTCACATTAATGAATTCAAATAAAAATAACATTTATAAAATACCTACAGCAATGAACTAATGGGTACTTCTGTTTAATGGTACTCATATCAAAATACTAAAAGTGATTGAAAGCATTAGTTTAGTTTAAACAGAGGTGACTGAGAAATTGCACACTGTAGTAGGAACTGGATTTCTGCTATGATGGCAAAGCTCGTGTGAACCCTGTCTCCATCACAGCTCATACTTATCTGTACACAGACATGCTTCCCAGAAACACTGGTGGTCATGAAGATAATGACAACCTTGGCAATCAGTTCCTGTAAATCTGGCTACTGTGAAATGACTATTGTTTAACAGCTGTTCTTTGCCTGTGTAAAATGAGTTTGTTGGTTCTCATATGCATCAACTGACTGTTGGGACTCTCAGCACAGCTCTCAGGGGTTGAATAAAGGACCACATCTCACTCTTCCAGAGGCATAGGGATTGCTGCCCCATGTTAGGAGAAAAGTCTACTGCATATTCTGTCTCCATCTGCTGATGATCTTAAACAAAAAGTTTTGAGAATGTGACTTCTCAAGCACAGAAATTACAAACTAGAGAAGATAGATAGACCTTAAGTACATCAAAATGCCAGAAAGTTATGGCAGGGAGAGAGCATCATATTACACCACTTGGCTAGAAAATTTACTTATGTGTTTAAATTTCTTGCAAATAGGCTGCAAAGCATATAAAGTAGGTGCAGCAGTACTGGAAGACTATTTATAGAAATTACATGGAGTCAGGGTCTAGTGAATGCTGGCAAAGAAAACAGTTGCTTCCTCAATAGCGAGAAAAGAGGATAAGATGAAAGAATACAGGTACATCTGTGTCTCTCAAGTAAATGAGAAGATGAAGCAAGAATTTATGAGCTCATACTTGTGACTTATTTTTGTAGAAATCAAATGTGCAAAGGATGTTTTATGTATAAACTGAAACTATGTTGAAAATACCTTTTTGGAAATCTGGAGTTCACTCAGGGTAAACTTTAGTTCTAAGAAGATAAAAGACTGAAAGCACCAAAGTGAGGGCAAGGAGACTGGTTTCAGATCTGAAAAATGCTTCAATTTTCTTGGTTTCCAAAGCACATAGAAAGGCAGAATGAGAGGAACACACATTCAAACTATGCACACCAGGTTGTCTGTTTTCTAATTTACCTCAGCTCTGAATTTCCTATCCACAGGAGTTTACTTCCTTTCTCCACTGCTCTTTCCCCAGAGCTCGCAGTATCAGAACATCTCCTCCTTATCTGCTTTTTATTGCTTCTCTCCCTGCTCAGCACATGCTCTCCCTGTTCCAGCACATGGGCAATGCATTAAACTGAAGGAAATCCAGGTTCATTCCTGGATTTCTGAAGAGAAAATTCCTGAAGAGAAGCACCACTACCTTCACTTAAAGCACAAAACTGCTTGTACAAAATGCCCTTTGGCCATCAGACATAGAAGGACAAGACACACACTTAGCATGAAACAAAACCAATTAAAGACATGAATGTATGAGACTTCCAGGTGCAGGACAATAATTAATCCTAAATTCACCAGCAGGTCTGATCTCCCCTTTTCTTCCTAAATTGTAGCATCTACTAGAAGACCTCCCTTCTTTTTCTGAATGTGAACTAAGCAGGATAAAAATTAGCATTGCATCCACTATAGGTTTGAAAAAATTTAGACTGCATGAGCTAGAAGAAAAACCACAGTAATATTGTTTGATAACAGCAGCATGGGTGACACATTGGAACTTGCTCTCCAGCAGTTTCACTCCCGGACAATAAATTGGGCGGTGAGTGTCTGTAAGCCACCAACATAACTTGAAATTATACAGGCAGAGATAAAATAATTCCTTTGTGATGCAAATGCATCTCAAACAGAGATAGTGCAGCTGGCATATTAAATACCAGGAGTAGAAATTAATCAGGCAAGTTTGTTGAGACAAGAGAGTCACATCCATTGTTGCTATCTTGACTGATCTGCACTGTATTCATAGGCAACGTAAGCATATGAATAACATCTCATACTGTGACTGGCTCTTAACGTAAGCCTCTTAAATGTATACTTTCCCACAACATAAATGTCAAAAAGCATTGAAGATCCTTTTTTTTCCTCCAACATATCAATAAAAAATTCACTGGATTAACTCAAAGTTCTGTATTGCTGCCGGTGAGCAGGAAAGTCTCATCAAACCTATAGTTGTTTTGTATCAGTTTCTCAAATAATGGAAAACATCAATATAAACTTTCTCTTTTTTTAACAGCTTTCTGACCTTCTGACTGCAATTCCCACTCTGAGTGACTGCAGCTCAGGAAAATCATGTGCTCTGAAGACCCTTGTGACAGCAGAGAATCTCATCAATTTTAATCCCTGAAAGGTTCACAGAACACAACAGAACAGGCCATTGCACAATATGGCTGAGCAAAGTAGATGCCTCCATCCCTAATAAGAGAGCTCAGAACCTCTCTGCTCTGCATGGCCTCTGCCTCTGGGCTCTGGGAGAGGAGCAGTAGAATGAATCGCTTGAATTTCATACCTCTGTGTGAAGTTACTCATCAGATACAAAATACCAAATGGCATCTCCCAGGACAGAAAGGGAAAAGGTCTGTTCTTTTAAAACAGAATTATAGTACTAGAAAGACGAGTTAGGACTTATACATATCTTATTTTTTCCATTTTATCCATTTAATTTTGTTACATTAATCTGATGGAAAGGAAACTCGCTTCTTACACAGCTCTCCAGCATTCTGAGATCAAGCAAGATCCAGATATCTTCTTCCTACTAAAGTGGAACTAACAGAATAAAGCATCATCAGCAGTAACTGCAACAAGCTCAGTTCCCTCCACACTCTTTGGTGGTTAGACATGACTGCAAAAGCTCAGCAAAACCTGACAACCTTGTTGGGCTAAGCACCCAGGAATCTCCCCTTTGTCCATGCCTGTAAACCACAAGCACAAGAAATAGTGGACTCAGTCCACATTTGGTGACTTATCAGTGAAGTTTGGTTTCCACACTCAAATCCTTGCTTTCAAGCTTTCTTCTGGGGTCCAAACAGGCTCAATAGGGACAAGAATTACATTTTAAGTTACCCTTTTTCAAAATGGAGGCCTCGATAACGTTTTACTCAGATTTCCCATAATCTTGCTTTTACTATCCAGAGTATATAGTGGCATAAAACAAAAAGAAATTGAATAAAAAACCAAATAAACAAAGCAAAAAAAAAAAAATCTCAACCAGTTTATGATCTTTTTTCAATACAGAGCTGTGACGTTTAGTCCAGGCATACTGATGCCTACTACAGCACAGACAGCACTAAAAAGCGTGATGCACATTCCTGCTGCTTCAAGAATTCTAGTGAAGGCTAAACAGTTCTTTTATTGTGCTTGCATTTGCTCAAAGCCAGGCTGCTTACTCCATGTTCTTGCTGCACAGAAAAGAAGTACCTGCACAGCTGCAAGAGCTCTCTATTTACACCTTTGCCTGTTTGCACATCACTGGAGACATCAGCATTGTCCTGAGCCTGCAATTCTTTACAAGCTTGCGGAAGCAGCAGCAAATAGATGTATCAATTAAGAGAACCACCAACTCCTCATCCACACCTGACAAATAAATAGCAAAAAGCTACCTGTGCTCTAATTATAGTTAGAAACAACTGAAGGAAAATAGCTATATGGAGAAATTTCAAGTTATCAATAGAAATGGAATGGCAAGAAGCCATACATAACAGAGAAGGTAACAGCCATCCATCAGACTGGAAGACAACCTAGTTATATCAGGATATTTGCTAATACAGTAGCAGAAATTCAAATTTTATTTACTCTGTGGATCGTATCAGTTTCATTTACACAAATCATGCAATCCTCTCTTTGAATAAGCGTGGAGTGGATAGATTGCAACGCTGGATACAGCATTGCAACAGCTGGACTTTTTTTTTTTAGGAGAGTTATTCCTGTCCCTTTGTAGATGATGCTTTCACCTACATTAATGAAGATTCACATGCATTACAAACCTGTTGCTGTCAAAGATTAGTAGCTGAAAATTTGTCCTGTGTTCTCTCCCACAATATTCTTCTGACTGAACTCTAGAAAAATATTTTTAAAATTATAGCTCAACGTCTTTATCTCTCCTAGATATGTATTCCTTCTTCCACAAGAAATCCCCTTTGGACAGGAGTTCAGTGGTAGATAAAATACATCAGATCAGAAGTTTGATGTATTTCAGAAGCAGACCTAAGAGGCTGAGACCATGGATCCGTCAGGAAGGAACATAATATGAAATTGCTTGTATATGCTGTTCCTCCTCTTGCTAGAAAAGCTCTATTCTTGCGACACTTCAGGGGATTAAGCTGATGAGTGTGCTGTGCAACCAAGAACTAATACTGCTTAACACAGCCTTTCTTAACTTTTTTCCTTCCTCCCCATGCTGCTGACCTCTCAGCCAAGTTTGAGCCATCACTGCTTCCTTATACGTAATGTAAAAATAAAAATAATACATGTACCAACTAGCTTCATCATGAAGTCATGTCTGAGGAATGGGAGAAGTGAAGAGGGGGCTACACATTTCCAGGTTGAAATACAGCAGCTGACAAACCTCTCCCCTTCCTTCTCAACTGCTTCTCATTATCCCTGGAAGCCACAGTCTCCTGTTTCAGCAGAGCAGAAGCAGCAATCAGAGACACAATTTCAGGGTTCTGCTCACACTGTGGTTTTGGACCATTTTGCCTTTGATTTCAGTTGGGTCTGCCTAGAGGTTTCCTCCTCCAGCCCTCATCTAGACAAACCAAGAAAAACTAAAGCCTTGGACGAGATGATCTTGTAGGCCCTTTCCATCCTTGTGATTCTATGATTTGTTCTTTTCAGGCTGCTTCCTTCTGACGGACATTTCTAACACATGAGCTGATAATTAATAAAGCTTTTGACTGGTTTGCTTACATGAAATTGTCTAAATATTCATCAAAGTCACAAAACGTAGAGCTCAATCTCAACTGTTCTGGTGCATGACCACCAAGTCTTTCTAAATTCATAGTAACAAATCATCATCATGAACTTCTAAAAGGAAATCTCAGTCTGGAAAACTGCTTCCCAGGAAGAAAATAAAAAGAGATGGTTGTTTTGGTGAATATGCTACATATGGTATTTGGTGTTATGATTCTACACTAAAAGGAGAGCAGAATTATTTAAAGAGTCACCCCAACCTGGCTTAAAATGAAAGAAAATAAGCATTGCCTCATTGCCTGCATGTCTGAATGCCTTCTTGTTGAAGGAAGAGCAGAGACTAAATGGTCTTCTTTTATAATAATGAAAATTAACTAAAATTATATATTTTTTTCCTTAATAGGACTGGAGAAGGTAATAGAGAATGCAAAGTGTTAAGTAAATTGGCATAAATAGTGGTAAATTAAGACTGTAGATCACTGTTACTTGTAATCTTGTTCCAGAAATTAGAAAAGCCGAGCCCACATGAGATACTAATATTGCTTGGGCTGACACACTATTGGTTGGCAGTGCTTGGAATCAATGAAACAGTTAATAAAGTTGCCATAACCTGCTCTATTGAGTAGGAAATTAGACAACTGGCATCCCCCTGAGAACTATCAATTCTGGGTGCTGGGCAGCAGCTGACAAGTCTCTTCTGCCCCGTCCCTGTCTAAACATTGAACACCTTATCTGTGGAGGGTACCAGCTCACATGGGTGCAATAGGAGTAGCTACTTGAGTTCTGCTAGATGGATTCATGCTTTCCAACTCAGAGGCTGTGATTCCTGCCAAGCACAGCGAAGAGGTATATGCGAAGCCCAGAATCCTCCAAACAATGATCAAACATCAGCAGGATGCACAGCTGTATTCTGCCCCCACTGAAAGAAGTGCTTAACTGCCAGATATTTACTCCGCAAATTTGGGAATGTTTTGAGCTTAGATGCTAAGTACCTATCACATGGGTTGGGAAGACACATTTCATTTTTCTGTAGGAAGGTAGGGGCATAACGACAACAACAGTTGCCCCTCTCCTACCCCTTCTTCACTAAAAAAAAAAAAACAATCCTGATTTTCCAAGTCTCTGGCATGGAGAAGAGCAAGCAAGCAGGTCCCTGCTATTGAGTCACTCCAGACAGCAACTGCCCCAGGCCAGGGACTGTACCAGTGAGTCCTGAACAGGAGATCTTCCCCTTTCCATCTCAGAAAGAGGAGTTCTGAACTTTAAATATAGTACCAGTTGGCTGTTTTTCCCCATCAAATTGCCATTTTATGGGATAGTCAGTAGCTTAAATACAATGAACTTTATTGCCAATCTGACATTTATTTGCAATGTATATTTACTGCTGGGAGAGCGAGGGCGAGCAGTATGTTTTCTGCTCTGTCAAACAGTAGAGAGATACAGCAGGCCTCTCCCCATTACCTCCAGTAAGAATCAGATTTATTTTCCTCAACTTCAGAGAGCCATTTTTACTGGATATCTCTGTACTTTTACAAGCTGAGTGAGATCTACCTGGATCTTAATAAGGTACAAATGCATCTTTCCTCTTTCGTTGTGACATCCTGATATGGAAGAAAGTGCTGAAAGCAGAGGATGATTGTTATTTTACAAGCTTTTTTCAATATCAGCCTAATGAGATAATGTATTTATTCATTATAACAATAAACACAGCTGTAAAATGGACCATAAAAAATAATAGATGACTCACAGATTTTTATACCCAACATGTCAGCTGTAATTGGGGAATAAATTACATGATCCATCTGCTTGCTGTCTTCAACACCATTTTCCCTAGTATCCTCAATATTTAAATACAGTCAGCATTATTTATATTAATTACTTACTAACAACAGCAACAACAAAAATTCTGCCTGGAAATTGATTGGCCTTGCAGTATAATTCCCCAGCCACATCACTACACACTATATTCTTTCCTTTATACTTAAATCTAATGAATATGATGGACCTAGTTTTATTTATTAATAGCTTTTACTTTATCATGCCAATGTTATTGAGCATTCTCATTATTAGTGCCTTGGAGACACTGCTAACAATGATACATCATATAAAAGCTTGAGAGACAATTCAATCCTTTAAGATGGGAATGAAAGATTCCTCTCCTTTCCAACAGCAGCAGCTTCAGGAATACAAAATCCTGCCCAATCCTAAAATTACAATAACATCACCAACAAAGATGAGATATTGGAACTAACAGACGCTACACAATTCTTGAGAAATATTTTCTGTCTCTAGAGTGTGTAAACTTATATATGCAAATGCTGCCATTTATATAAACAAGAAAGAACAGAAATGTATAGGTAGCAGGTTATTGACAAAGAGAAACCGAATTTCCCATACATCTTTACTCTGTGTTAGACTCATCAGGTCATACTGCCATTGCTTAGTGGGATATTAATTGACAAGTGACAAGTTACATCACTGACACCCCATCAAGTTCCTTCACTCTTTATCCAGTACATCAAGTCTAGAATTAGAATGGTATTACCTTGGGAGGTGACAGAAAATCAAATACAATGAAATAAACAATCTATGTTTCAGTAATTCCTTTCTGTTTTTAATCTAAGTGTAGAGATGTGTCTGGTAAAGAAGTTTCTATGTTAATAGCTCAGTCTATGTTTAAATATTAATGCCTTTTTTAAGTTGGACAATTACAGCAAATTAAAAGGATTGAAATGTTGTGATTCCTCTTCCTTCTAGGAAACCCAATATTAGAAGTCTTAGTGATCCGTGGAAGTGTTGATTAGGAGAGATTTAATAACACAGAATATTTAACAGAACTCTTGGTTTATCACTAGTCCAGCCACTAACAAATGCATCCTAGACTGAACCCAAATGTGGACACCAAAATGGATTCAGTCTTCCTCCTCTACCCAACGGCTTTAAAGCAGCTTCCTCCTCTAGCCAGCCTAACAACACTGAAAACTTCATAGGAATATCAAAATTTTTATCATTCTGAAGACATTCAGAAAATTTAAATATTTACTGAGTATAATAGCACAATACAACAATATAGAAATCATTCATAGTTTGATACTAATTAACAGAATGCATTAATATGTTTAAAACCAAAACTTACACCAGTCGTTTTTAGGCAATAAGACCATCTGTAACTTATTTTGAATTTGGTCGATTCCTCACCTCTCAAGATTAGCTCTAAAGTGGAAGATCTAAAGTACTCAACAATCACTAAGGTAATCTAGTTAGAATTGTAGAGGTACCCACTAACATAACTGCAACTCTCAAAAGATCTGGCTCACACTGTAAGTAAAAAAATAGTCACCCTCTGGGTTTAACAGACCCTTTTAAAATGCCTTCTCCATTGCTATTTTCCATCAGACCTTTGTGTCTTCTGACAGGCTACGTTTTTCTGTGTAGCTGAAACTTAAATAGTGTAATGAGCAAGGTATTTTATGGCTGGATCTTATTCCTTGGTGGGTATTTTTGACACAACATCTCAAAAAAAAAAAAAAAAAAAAAAATGCTGTTGCCTTCAATGAAAGGGTTTGATATGCAAAAAGCAGCAGGTACATCTGCAGTGAGCAGCATTCTAGCCAGCAACAATAGAGCCTCAGTGATGGGAATTCTACTCACAAGCTATTTTCTCTAAATAAAAAAGGACGGTCCTGTAGCTATATTTCAGAACCAGTCAACAGCTTTTCCATCTACTTTCAATCTTCTTCTCTCCCCTCTCTTCCAGAATATGGCAACCTACTGCAAACACCCTACATGAGCATCTCATTCATTCACAGGGGCAAAGCTATTTCTTCTCATCAACACTGGAAATTCTGAATGTCTGTGTTTGTTATTGTGGTTATTGCTAGTTAGTACTACTATGCGATTCCACTGTCTCTGCTTTCTATTTCAATCCATTCTCTATTATATTTCACAGAATCACCAAGGTTGGAAAAGACCTTCAAGATCATCCAGTCCGATCATCCTCCTATCACCAACGGTGATATTTCCAAAGGTTTCAGTAGCAAAGCACAAATCAGAATTAGACAGGAAACTTGAACAACAGGTATTGTCCTGCTTCCCACAAAGAATAACACTATGGTTTATCAAAGAGGCATAATGTATCATTTTTATCAAAAATAATCGAGGGGATGTCTCAGTTACTGCTCTAACAACCCATTGATCTTGCAGTTTTTTACTTTGCCATTAGCATGCTCTAAATAAATTCACCTCTGGTGTAATTGCTCTGACAGTTACAGGATTGTCCCAGGAAGGAGTTTTAATAGATCATATATTCATAGATGGATTTCTCAGCCAGAAACTAGAACAGAAATTGCACTTTTTAAATATCAATCCAGATCCTTACAAGATAAAAGTATGTTAGAGATTAGCGAAAAAAACACCATCTCTTCTCCCTGCATTTAAGTTGTTTCCCACTAACTGGGCCCATTTGAGATTGTTCTCCACTTTTACTCTGTGCTTTAAGGTAAAAACTGTCTTTATGATGAGCAACTCAGTGCAGTTGTGTCCTTTAGCTGTATTACACCACCAAGCTAACTTTTCTGTAGTCAAGGTGCCTTGCTTAGGAGAAGCTCCAAAGCAAACAGAGCTCTTTGGAGTAATCTGACACTACATTATCTCTATGTAACTAATATTACCCCAGGCAGATTAAGGGAGATTACTCTCACCTTCCAATAGCTTCCTTTTCATATCTCAGTTATTCTGGTTTCCAAGGGAATCAGGCACTTTCATTCCTCATTTCCTTCTTTTCTTTTTTTCCATTTTTTTTTCCCCCTATGATTTATTCCAATATATGTGCCAGTGATAAGTGAGGCATCCATCACTTCCCAATCATATGATTGGAACAATGAAGTTGGATTTTTCCACCAACACTCTAGGAGCATAAGAAATCTTCAGTGATTCACTTCTACAATCAATACTGAGCAACTGTGTTATCAAAAACCCAATATAAAATGACCATATGTAGCATTATCCCTCCACTAATGAAATATAGCTATATTTAGGGTCAGGGACATAATGGCTCTTATGTCTTATGTCTCTTATGGCTCTTAAGTGTTCAGAGCAGATGCAGTAACATTTTAGGATGGAAAGAAGAATGTTATACATAATTGGCCCTGGAGAAAAAAAAAAAATCTGAGCAAATAACATATCAGAGCTTGAATTTGGCTCACAGTCAAAGCAAGAATTATTCTAATGCCACTAAGTCATGTATGTAGATGTTTTAGAGTCCTCAGTGTCAGAAGAAATTCACGCATCTTCTGAATTATGAGTTCTTTTATTCTAAGACATCAACTGAGGGAGATGTGGAATTTCATCAGTTTCATAAATCACTCAAATTCTCCTACTGTCTGAGCACCACTCAGGGGAAAGTTCTACTCTTCCACAGGTCAAAGCCAGTCCCACAAGATGTGGAGGAATAAACTAAGTGTCCTCACTGCTATCAACCTTGTTTATGAATGACCTTACATAGTTATTCAATGGAAAAGAGTCTGGAGAAGATTATGGAGGGGATCATTAGATGAACATCTACATGAAAAGTGTGAAGCTTCTTTTTCTGCATAATCAAATAATTAAAAGAAGATATATTGTTGAGAGGATGTGATATGCAGAATTTTCTAAGTATTTCAGTTATCAAGGGACAAAGACATCAGCTACTGGACAGATTTAACTATTAACATAAAAGAGAGCAATGTTAATTCCCATGGCTTTTGGAAAAATCTACTGATGAAGAAAATAACAATACAGCCATCCCAGAGAAGTTCACCATCCAAGATGCAGACATGTAACAGCAGGCAAACTAGCTTATGAAAATTAATAAAATGCAGGACAAAGTGACCCTAAAAGTGAGCATCACTGGGTAAGACTTACAGCAAGTGTGTTTACTGTCCAAGTCCACATGGTATTAGCAATAGCTCATAGTCATAATAAAATTCCATATTGGGGCAATCCAAGCAACTTGTGTAATAGGCATAGCTGTTGGGCCTTTTCTTCCCCATTAGAGTCAACGGGTGCCCCCTATATGTGCAGTCATATTACATCCTGTTACACACTTCTAAGCAGCCTTTCCTACCACTTCATCTTTCCCTCATTTTATTCTTGGACTAGCACACCTATACGCACAAGTAACTTTTTATCAACTCCATCAAGACAACCCAGCTGCAAATTTGGACAAATGCAAGGACAAGGCTTTAGGGCAAAATAAAGAATTAAACAAGGGACCTACAAATAGTTTATAACTGTCTCAACTATGTTGGCTACAGCCTAGTAATAGCCCTTCTAGGATGTCTGAGTAGATCTCTGAGCTGACCATCCAGCTCTCTCTGACATTAGTGATGAATTTATGTATCACTGTCCAGAGGAAGAAGCAATCTATTTGCTGTGTGCTTCTTTCATCATAAATAGAACATACTTGAACAGCAGGGTGGGAGATTAACTTTGGTCAGCGTGCCTCTTGCAACCTTCTTTGAGTAAACATTCAAAGAGAATTTTTGTAAACATTTTTTAACATGTAAAAATAATAACTGAGGAAATTTCTCCATTTTGTTAAATTAGGGTTAACCAGACAAAACCCTGAAAAATTCTTCCTGCTGCTTCTTTTTGTTATTCTTAATTTCTTACACAAAACTTTAATTTTCATTCTTGTGTTTCTTAGATCAATTTGACTCCAAAGCTAGAACACCTGCTGTGGTAACGTGCCAATCTGACATTCAGAGAGGGCTGAATGTCAGCATGTGATTTGCTTTCATTTATAGCCTGGTAGCATCCTAGTTACAGAGACAACACCAGGTAAGGATTACATTCAGACCCCAAAGCCTCTGCTGTGAAAATGAAGGAAGTATTTTTGACAGCTGACATTAGAAGACAGATGTGTCAGAAGACTGGCCTCTCAGAGTTAGGTGTAGAAAAGGTAAAGAAAGAACACATTAGATCAGCTTCAAAAATAGTAATATCAGTCCATCAGCCTAATACATGTTTTGGCTATTGTGACAGACAAGAATTTGGGGATACATTTTGTTCTAAATTCTATCAGAAGTTCAATAAAATGACTTTACTCCCAGCTCGTTGATGAGCCAAACAGCAGATAATGGTCATAAAGAGTTCTTGTCCAAAATAGGAGGAAAAAAAACCAAGAGAACCAAGGAGAAAGCAGGAACTTAGGAGAAAATGAAAAGTCACGTTATTTCTAACAGTAAATCTGCAGAGGCAGTATCAGACAGAAAAATGTCAAATGGCAGGCCACCAAAGTGATTCGTATTTAGTGAACAGCGTCAGGAAAGCCAATGGTGTTCAGGGAGAGAGGCTGAGTCACTGTGTGTGGGTTAGTCACTTAAAACAATCTTACCAAAAGAGCAGCTTTCATAGACTGGTTGGGCCAGTAAAATCATTCAAAAATTCTGTAGTAATGAATCAAAACTCTATAATAACATTTCTAAGCACCCTAGAAACAGTGGGGTATTCTGTGCACGGCTTTAATTATTTTCAGTAACAATGCCCCAGAAAAAAGTATTTACCAGTTTCAGAAAGGACAATATGAACATGGTTTAGTAAAATCTCTAGCTTCACTTGTGTGTTTATGCACACTGGAAGATGTATCACAACCCAGCCTCTGAGTCATAATTTTCACTGTTCCTGTACCACATCTCCATATGCACAAACAATACGGCTTGTCTCTCCCCAGGGAAAATTGTTTTGTCAACACATCTTGGCTGAATTCCACTGTGGTAATATAGTTGAAAATCCATGGGAGGTACTGATGTCTATCTCAGCCTGAGCCACACATTCTAATTCACTTCAGCAACAGAAAGGGAGGTGTGTCCTGGATTATTACTGTTTTATTTGTACAGTTGTCATTACCTAAGGCCATACAGGTGATGATTTAACCTCCACTGCAATTAGGTTAAGAATGTTGTTGCAATTTCCATGCTGAATTCTCTTTGATGACCTGCTCGCTCATTTATTCAAACTGTCTCTGCTAATGTGAGGACACTCTGCCTTGCACGACATTAATAAATCTTTCATCAGTACATTTCAGATTCATTGCAGTTACAAGCAAAGTTGTTTGAACTCATGTTGTGCTGTTTGATCTATCTTTTAAAGATGCTCACAGCAGAGAGGCCAGAACTGGGACAGCCTCCTGAAAGATGCAGATACAAACCCTTGTTTTAATCTTTGAGGGTGCTGATTAAGGCTGGAAGCAGAAATATCAGTTCTAACATTGCTCCAAAGAATTCAGATCCAACCTCAAACTTTGCAGCATGGACTATCTGATCATCTGATCTTAGAAAAAAATAGAGATGGAAAATATGAACATGCTCAGAATTTGATGTCAGTTACACATGGAAAAACATCTAGAAGTAAAAATTGTCTATGATTTTATTGAATAGACAGCTTCTTCTGATACTGAGAACTGTCTTGTATTAGTTGATAATTATTTTAAACCTTATCACCTATCACAGAGAATGTAAAGGGATCTAAGACAAATGTCGGTTTAGATCTTCATCAATTTCTAGGAGACTGACCGCTACAGAGAATCAAATTTTCCAGGTGTCATTAGGCACTAACTTGATGTTCAAGTTCCTGAGAGAAGCAATGCAATCTTTCCCTGTTCAGGAAGACTCCTATCCATTAAAGACTTACAGAAATTACCCAGCCCACGCTCAGTGCAATGCTGTGTAACAAGTAATACTACTATGTCTACAGGCACATGGGCAAGTCCATGGCAAGAGGCAGCTGGGAAGGTTTGTTTTGCTGTTTTTAGTTAAAAACTTACTGAGGAAACCTTCAGAAGGAAAGCACAAATAAAATGTCATTTTGATCTAGGCAGAGGCTTTCTGCAACACCGATCTCTCATCACAAGCACCAGTGATCTACTCCTTCATCCATCTGATAAATATTCAAAGTAATTTTAGCATCCACTGGAGTTGAGACTGTGATTAGATGGGACTTTTACAGTATGCATACATCCCTCTTTTGGCACGGTACGTGACATATTTCTCCTAGATAATTGCCCAGCTTTTCTCACTTTTACAAAGTCTTTGTTCAGATATCAATCTCTGATTTCTTCTCTATGCTATACACCTCACAGTATCCAGATAAAACTGAAATTCTCTTTTATCTGTCAGTAAGTACACAATGGGAGACGAAGGGCCATCTCCATTCCTAACAATTTTTGAGGATCAGAATGCAGAGAATATCATCATTACATATGATTGTAACTGTTATTTTATCTGTATTATATATGTAATTATATATTTGTTATTATAACCTGTATAATAGTGATGCATACACACTTTACCATTACTTAACAAGGTATGTTAAACTCAACTTTGAATGCAGACAAAAACTTCCTGACAAAAGGACTGACATACCATTGTTTAATTAAACATTAAGTGAGTCTCACTGACTATCTGGGATGACAGTATCCCATATAACTGACCTCAGGAAATTGAACAACAGTGCAGCACCAACAAACCACACTGCAAACCCCCAGAGGCACTGCCCACCATGCTGCTACCTCAAGGATGACATAAACGAGTACATAATGGGAGCCTTAAAGAACTTACGTGGATTTTCTCATTTTCATTTCCAAAGGGAACAAACTCATAGGAAAAGTAAAATCATGTCTAAGCAAGAGTACTTTTGACCTTAAGCCTTGAACTCTCCCATTTTAAGCAGAAATCGAGGAGGAGACTTAAGATATTGATTGTACTTGACAAAACTTCAGCAGATCCCCAGTCACTGGTGGATGTAACTTCCTGAAAAATTCTGAATACTAGGGAAAACAACTAAAAGTTGGAAAATACAATCAGGTTGTTTTTATATAATTAAAATAATTTATGATTTTAGGCTTTTTGCATTTTTGTGCAAGAAGTAAAGACAAATGGATACTTGACTGAACTCCGCTGTTGAAATTTTACCTTTTCCAATTGATGAATAAATATATTGAAGTAGCCCATATACCATCACAACTAACATGATCTTACATAACAGATTTCTATTCTCTATTAAAACACTGAAGTTTCAGCAGCTTACCTGCTGTCTTCAGAAAGCTGCCAATTCCCCTGGGAGGCATTTCATCGTTGTCCAGGCTCATTCAAACACTGAGGAGAAATGAAACAGTGCCATAACACACCTTTAATGGAAAGAGTAACTGTCCACAGACCATTCCACAGTGGGGACAATCCTGGTAGTTACAGGTGTGAGCAGGCATCATTTTGTGAGGACAGTGAATAACAGTAATTACTGTCAAAGTTGTTTTTATGACACTTTGATCAGTGGCTTTTCACCTCCATATAGGGAATATGCTTAACTTTTATTCACAGCATCTGAGGGATCTCCTACAGCTTGGCCTAGTGCCCCCTTAGGAGTTTGTCATACTCTCTATTTCAGGTCAGCTGTCAATCCTGCACCAAACCCAAAAGCACCTCTTGCACAGTAGATGTACTTCTCTCAGGGAATCATTAGCATTTCCCCTCAATAAGGACTCTTATCCACCACCTGCAGCTTGTTAACCACTTGGGAAGTGACAAGAAGCCTATCACAAAGAAACCACTATAGCCAGAAACTTGCAAAGAGAAATGAGTGTGGCTCAGGATGCAGGTGAGGGCAATTCCTCCAACAGCAGCTGTGCTGGAACAGTTCCTCATGGGCCAGAATAGGGAGTAGGGTCTCCCTGCACTAGGAGCTCTTCCATTGGAAACAGTGAGGTATTTTGCTGGATCACTATTTGTACAGTCAGGCACGTGCAAGACATTTTCCCAGACACAGAAAATGCCTTTGGGGTTTTTCTACTCCAGGGAATGCAGCATATCTCTTGGAAGCAATACCTACTCATGATGGTTAATCTTCCTCAATAGCTTGTTTACATCCTCACCATATGCTCACTGTCTGCTTGGAGAAGCTCTGTGTCTCTTTGTAATCCTGGCACTGTTTCTCTTTCCCAAAGGCTGTTTATTACCTTTCATATTTTGAAGTTGACTCTCCTGTACATCTCCACAACTGCTCCAGCCCTCATACACTCTTCAAAAAATCCTTTCTGCCACCAAACCTATGGCTTCTTTAAATAAAACTCAGATGTTTGCCTGCATTTATTCACCAACAACTTAAATCCAGATACCCTCTCAGCTATGTAGAGACTAAAATGACACCCACATTATATTTTGATTTATGGTCTGCTACATTACGTTTCTTACTTTCCTCTCTCTTTACTATGCCTAATGTCTATAGTCAACACAGCAGAGTCAACTCTGCAATTTTTCCTTTCTTTTTCCACCAGATCCCATTCCTCTTACACAGGAGAAGTTAGTCTGTTCTCCCTCACTTTGGCTTTCTCATTTTGACAGGCAGCTAGCACCCACATATGCCATAATCTCTCTTTTACTTTTGGTCTAGAATTCCTGAAATTTCACTCATTTTTGGTAGCAATATAACAGTTCTATCTCCTTAGTGTCAGCACAGCAGTGGCAGGCTTCACCTATGCATTCACAGTTCACATTAACTCTAAACTTTCCATTTGTACGTTCAATGATTCTATATTTGGTGTTTACAAAAAATAGTTTCTCCTCCAAGTTGTCTACATGATTACAAACCTTTCTTCTTGCAAAGCCAAATGCATACTTTACCTTCTCCCCCACTACAAGATGATCTCAACTTCATTTTTCTATTGTCAACAAGACATCCATACACTATAGCAAGATTAGGCTGCACTCTCACTTCATACTACTCACGTGCACTCTCCATCATTACTACCATGAATGCTGTAATGCAAAGCAATTTCCCAGCACTGCTGTACACTTGAAGTGATCCAGGTATGCTATTACTTTAATTCTCTACCAGACTCAAAGCAGGGCATCATATACTGACGCAGCCAGCAGAGCACACAGTAAATATTGAAGGGTTATTGAACTCCCCTCATTCTGCACACACAGCCCTGGGTTATGAAAGAGGTGACATATTTAAGTTTTCTCCACGGAGGGACAGAGGAACAGCAGAACTCTGGGCAGTAGCTAAGGGACACAATGCTGAGGCAAGGCATGAATCTTTTAATGAGATTAGCAAGCAGAGGAGAAAAGAAGCAATCAAGAGCTAGAATTACAGAGAAATCCCTGTACTAGAGAAAACATTCACCAGGATGTTGCTGAGGACAACAAAAAAAGTACTAGGGAGCAGTACTTTGCAGGTGAACAGGCAAGATTTAGACTAGCACAAAGAACAATCAATCAATTTTTGTGCTAGCAGCAGTACTGGAAAAGTGCAGAGCGTAACTGAACTTGGTTTACTTGTTTTATGGAGTTTTAACAGGCTTTTCTGAGCAGCTGGCAGAAAGGAATATGGCAAATTTTTACACTATTCATCATTCTTAAGGAACTGATCAAGCTTATAGCTAGCTGATGTGTGGACCATAAGAGTGAGGGAATTTCTTGATAACACATTGCACACAAGTATCTTGCTTCATTATCTTTTAAATCCATACTAAGCAGCTGAAATTTTAGAAACATTACAGCTGTAAATACACTAAATATCCGAGGTCGCAAAGAAGTTAGTTCCAAAAACAGGACTAGGATATGGCTCTTCTGGACCCATTATGAGTGATTTGATATTAACAGAGAAGAAGATGAGCTCTTTCTGAATATTAGCAGTATTCAGTGTGGAATGCACAGTAAAGCAGTTTAACATAAACCAATGGAGAATAGAGAATGTTCATAGTAATATCTACGGAAAAGCATCAAAAAGGGGAAATTCTGTATACCTGGATTATACTGCAAAGAAAGCAGGATTTTTTTTAAAGAGGGAATAAAAGCATAATGGGAACACGTCTGCACTTTATTTTGTATAAATACACTCATTTATGCTATGTAAAGCTAATATAAATAGGTTGCCAGATGCTACAGCTAATATAAATGTCTAGAAAAATCTGACCTAATGGTGTTTTATACCTACACTGCATTCTGTTTGCATTGCTATAAATGACAAGACACCAAGCAAGTGGAAAATTGAGAACAGTATTTTAGGTTGGAATATAAAGCAGTGATATATGCTACCCTAGTAGTGCTCCATTCATTTAAATGGGAGTTCTGTTGCATACTTATGAGGGGATGGAATTATCTGCTTCAAAATCCTACTTTTGCTTTTTGCTAAACAATGGGGAAATTTCCCACAATGCACAGTTTCTAATGCACAAATAAATCTGCATCCTTCACCTTACCTACAATCCTGGTATGCATCCACCACAATTACTTCTTTTCCTCTATTTAAAAAAAAAAAAAAAAAAAAAAAAAAAAAAAAGCCTGCTCCTAATGAGATGTCCTGTTTTCTAACTTGAATTCCCATTAATATGCACCTAATTTGTCAAGAGAAGTATAAAAAGTGACAAAAGACTTGCAGAGAAGCACTGAGTATTTCTAGATAATAAAGAACTTTTAACCAGCAGGAGGACAGCCTGACAAGCGCTGGTGGCAAAAAGATTGGCTTAAGCCAGGATTTAAACATAGAGTGGAGAGCTCTGAGCTCCTGGGAAAAACAGACAGCTCTCCAGGTAGGTTTTATTTTATGAAGTTTTCCACAGAGTAGCCCTTAATTGGAATCAAATGTGGAATCAGATGTGTGTTATCAGCTTCTGTATAGCAGTAAGTAGGCAAAGCTCTGCAAAAGGAGTCGTGGAATCACACATACTCACAAGATTGAGCTCAAAAGAGATCTGTTTCCTTATTGAAATATCCCAGGCCACTAAACCTTCCTCAGTTACCCAGCCCAGAGTTCAATAACTTGTATCTGACTAAAGTGCTCTTTGTCTCAGATTAAAGCTTGTCTAATAGGAAAGCTTTCAGCCTCTACTGTAAAATCTGAAGACACTTCGTCTCTATCCTTTCCTTGTACTTTGTTCCGGTGGTTAATCACCATTACCATTTTTGCTGAAAAGCTTTTTTGAGTCTTCAGTTTCTGCCTTCCCTTCTTGTGGTGCCTCTCTCCTCCAGGCGAAACATCTTTCAATATCTTTCATTATTTTTCTCTTTGTGAGTACACCTTATGAAGCACACAACAAATTTCCATCTGCACACACATGCACAGAATCTTTCCCTACATAATTGCTCCCTATTACCTCCCTAAAATTTAGCAAACATCTTCTCCAATTGAGTGCAAATATATTGCTGTCTTTTCAGTGCAATTGGCCTGAAAACTTAGTTTATCCTTTCCAGAAGTGTGCCTGGAAGCCATGGGAGATGAGCTAAGCAGACTAGTAACTGTAGCTGCACTTTCACCTACCATCACCTAGTAGTTCATCATATTTGTCTTTTTTTGAGTACCAGACCAACATTAGCACTATCTTTGCCTCCTGCAGGTTTCCTAGACAGCTAAAGTTAATTGCACTCTAAGATTAGGTGGATAGACATCATCTGTTCCTCTGTTCCCTCTGCATTTTTGAGGGGGTTCAACTCTTTGACTTTATTACTTGATGCAAAATCTTCTCCAGGAGAAATTGCCCAACATCCTCATTTTATTCATGAGTTGAAAAATTCTTCATCTTTGTGTGATTAAGTTCATCACCTGCATCTTTTCAGCTACAGGACAAAAGTGTTCTCTGAAAAATTTCTGCTATCTTTGCACCAAAAAGTGTTTTATTATCTCTCTACCATTGAGAGGAATATGTTTTGCGGGAACTTTAGCTACTAATAACTGCAAGGGAAGAAGTCTGTATGACTTACAAGCATGGATTTTTCTCTATTTGTAGCCTCCTGTTATTTTTTTCTGCACATCACAATTTCCCAGGGTTATTGATTGCCATCTGTTTACCTTTTTCACTGTTAACTATAAATTGCTTTGAAAAAAATTAACTACCTCCCTTGCACATTAAGCTAGAATCAGCTTTTAGCCAAAGTCATTGTTTTTCTTTATTTGTCAATTCTTAAAATTAAAAAAAAAGCTCTCAGTTCTCTCTCACATTCTTCTTTGTACTCCCTTCCCTTCACATGGTTCAACTAATGATTTTCCTTTAGCTCAATGGTCTTTCTTTTCAAACACTGTGTATCTGCACGGCTAAGTGTAAAGGTTGCTTGTACTTTCTGTTTGCTTGCACATGCGTAGCAGGGCCATGAGCACTGGTATTTAGTCACCAACCAGATCAGGATTGAGTCACTTTATACATGAACTCCATTTTTTTTTTATATTCTGAAGAACAGAATAAAATAATTTTGCTTCCTGCAATAGTCCTAGTATTAGAAAATAATTCTTTTTTGTTCAAATGGTGACATGACAGGAGTGCATGAGGGATCCCACATGCAACTCTACCCAAATACCAGAGTGTGTCCATCCACTGAATGATTTCTCAAGCCTTAGCTTACCTTGGGGTAAACTTTGTTTCCTCACTCCTGATTTGGGACACGTGGAAGGAAAGAAACCAGAAAGCATTCACTGTGTCTTCAGGCTGTAGGAAGAGGTGATTACCGAAGATGCTGGAGGAAAAAAATAAAGAAGAAAAAAAGGAGTTAAAAAATAACATGGGAACATCAAAAGATACATGCTGGATCTATTCTGCTTAATGACACACAGCACCATGTAATATTAATCTTTCACTGTTATTTCCAGTCGACAGCCTAAAACCAAGCTGCATCTTGTTATCTCCTCAGTTTTCTTTATTTAAATTGATTTTCTTTTACCACTTTAATTATGATTCACTTTGGTCAAATCCCAATAAAATCAAACTCCTTAAGTGAGAATTACACAGGCTTTTGGGCTCGTTTGTTTGTTTAACTAAAATCCTTAATTGTTGGGTTTTTTTAACCTCTTTCCTTGAGGAAAAGATTGAAGAACAGAACGTCTAATAAATTTAGAATAACATCAATTGATCTCCACATATTGATGTCACTAATCTGCCCATGAATGCCATGGATGAAATCTTAGTTCCATTAAGGATCATTAGTTTCTTCAACACATTCATTATTCAAAACCGATTTCTAGCTCTTTTCTGCAAATAATTCTACCTCTGGAGCTTGTCAGGTGTGTGTGTCCTCTTTACTCACTTAACATTAAAACGTCCTGCCTGTTCTTAATACGACAAAGCTGCCACTGATTTGAGCAGAGATTAATTCCTTCTTCTGAATACCTGCTCTCCAGCTAGCATCTCTGTACCTTGCCAATGCCCAAAATGGGCTGAGTTAATCTGGGCTGATCCATTTTATGACATAGAGTAGTTAACAAAAGATTAATTTAGTTTCATTAATCACTCAGCTTTTCAGTGAAACCAGGAAATCTCCACCACCTTCACTCACACATTATTAATTTTTCAAGAAGTTTCCTAATCATGGCTTCTGTTCTCAAACAGACAATGTGATTATGCTATTACTTTGAAGGCTTCAGTAGCTGAGAATTTCAGCAGCTGCATTTCTGACCTTTGTATAAAAAAATCTCTATGATGAAACTATATTTTTCAAATGACTTCCCTTGCATCATAAAATAAATTTCTATATTTCTCCATTTAGCTAGTGGGCCATATTTTGTTCTAATTTATGGCAGAACCAGTGAAGTAACTTTCTCAGTCAGTAGTTACACTCAGTATTGAAGCTAGTATACATTCAGCAGAACTGAGACAGGTGAATTTCTTTGCAGAAAGATTTATGGCACTTTGCAGTTTGTTGGTGTTCCACATTTATCAGTTTCCCGAAATTGGTTATTTCTGCTTCTTATTTTAATAAATAACTTTTTAAATTAAAAATAAAATTAAATAAATTTCTGTGTCTTGGTGTGCAGGTAGAATTTAAATGAACAGGCAGATGTTTACAAGACATCAAACCTAGCTGTAGTCATTTTCTTGCCGGATTAGGCATACAGAAAGAGTCAGAAGATGAATCTGTTCCTTGATTAATGTTTCTGGAGTTACACCAGTGTAAATTTTGCACTCCTATCTTATTTGAAAATAAAAACTTTGTGATTTTCTGCTGAAATACACACTGACTAAGCATGATTTATAAAAGCTAAACTAGTTTAAAGCTGTCATTTGAATTCCTTCCATCTGCCAGGGTGCTGTACAGGGCTAGTCATCGAAATCTGGAGCAGCCTGAGGATGCTCTCACTTCTGGGCGCTGAGATTAACCTTTTCCTTTCCATGGAGCAACAGATGACGTGGACACCGAGGAGGAAAATGTTCTCTATGGGTAATAATGGCACAGTTCACCTTCAAGCTGCACTGACTTGCCTTACCCAGACAGGCTTGCATTTAATGACAGACAGTCCTATGAATCAAATGGGAAAGGAAACATATGCTTTTCAACACGGTCTGAACAAAGATTTGATCTCTTTTGTTTTGCACAACACTGCATATTATCAAGATTAAATCTGAGAGAACAATGCCATTTCATATTACTAGTGAAAATAAATCAGACAAAAATATGCTCCTCCACACCCAAACTATTTGGATTTGGGCATTTGTTTATTTGTATCTTGGACAGGGAGGGAGGTTGACTGTTTTATTTTCTTTTAATTTTCCACAAATTGAAAAAATAATGGTGATGAAGGGGAACCAGACCCAAGAAGTCATTTAGTTGGAAAATCCCAACTGTAAAGCAATCCCTTTTTACTTTCAAAAATGTAATTATTTGGGCGGGTTGTGTGAGTTTGTTTTGGTTTTGGTTTTGTTTTCTTTTTGTTCGTTTGCAAATAAAAATTAAGGAAATCATATTTCAGTAAGACTGTAGGTATAAAAATCAACCCACAAACAAAAAAAAAAGAAAGACAAAAAAATTCATTTATTCGCCTCTAAAAAGATATAATGTAACCACATGAAATGTGGAGAGACTTTTTGAAACCAAGCCACTCATGGAATGGCACACAAGAAAGGGAGCAGTGTTGCTGAACACTGCTGATGGTTTTCCTCCTAAAATGAGGGAACAGGTTGTTTGGCAGGACCTGTGCAGCTGTATTCAGAGGCTCTCCAGGGCACACACAGACCTCTAGTGGATAAATAACTGCAGAGCCAAAAACCAAAATGGTAACACTATGGGGGAAGCAAGCCCTCTGCCTGGATCCTGCCATGTCTCACTGTCCCTGGAGGTCGATTATTTCTGTCCCTCCAATCCATGGATGCTACCACAGAACCCTATTGAAATCCCTTAATAAACCTCTCATAATTCAGAGGCTTATCATGGCCTTTCAGAAGCTTTTGAAGTTCCCCCGTTACTGATTTTCATATCAAGAGGACAAATGAAGCTGTTCTTGAACACATTTGACTAAAATCAGGTTGTTTAAAGGAAAAAGAAGTCTATTATGAAATAATCAACCAAGAAGCAAAGTCAAATTTAGCTCAAGACTTCAGACACTCAAGTCCTGCTATGTCCTTTGGGAGCCATTTATACAAATTCAGATAGTTTAGAATAAATGTGATCTAAGAAATTCTTAAGAAAAAAAAAAAAAAAGCTGTGGTAATGTTTTCTTTGTTTGTTTGTTATTACAGTGTCCCATCCTGATTTCCTAAATATTAATTTAAAGACAAATTGAGTAGAAAAAACTATTCACAAAAGACTTCATTAGTCAAAACTAAGTTGGAAAGCCTTTCTCTGTCTTATTCTCTTTTGTCTCAAGTCCTTAAGAACATTTCATAATAGCAATGATTTTCATAACCTTGAATTTTGTCTGTAAGAAATGGAAAGCCAGTAAAATATCCCAAGCAAATTAAATGCAACCAATTTTTTGACATGCAAAATGGATTTCAGTTTTGCCCTACCGTTGTCTTATCTTTCAATATTAAAAATGTCACCAGTATTTTGCCTGTTGGTATTTTTTCCTCCTCTTTTTCAATTTTACTTAAAATCTGTTACTGAATATTTCAGTGTTCATATTAGGAGAGACAGGCAGGGAGATGGGAGATGAAGTCTTTTCAACCACCTGGTGCTCTGAATGGTTTTTGCTGGAAGGTTCTTTACAGGTCGGCTTGCAGTGACCTTCCAGCATAACAAATTTGTATATATATATAAATACAAATCAAAGTAAATAATTACAGTGCAGCATAGTTGCTCCACAGATCTTTACACTTACCACTTTCAGAAGGCACAAATCATAATTCCTTTGAAGTCCATGAGAGCATCTCCATAGACATTAGCAACAGAGAAATAAAGGCCAACTTTGTTTGATGTTGTGGCTAGAAACTGTGGTGACGATGGTACAGAAACTGTCAGTGAGTCCTGTTTCTGGAAATGAAACAAAAAACAAAATTCATCTGATATTTTTCTTGAAGTTGTAGACATTTTCCCAGCTCCCAGAAAGGCCTGACTATATTTCTTTATTTTGTTTTTCCTAAATTATAGTTTCAAGAAGAAAATAAGTCCTTCACAGAGAGAGAGGTAGGTTTTCTCTATGCAGACTGTGACTAACGGAAGAAATATTTACTTTGATTTCTTAATGTTAATAAACTGCATCGTTTGACACATACAGAGTAGTTTTGTAAGCTTCTTAACAAACTGCATGGAACTCTTCCCTAGAGCCAAGAAAATTTCTCTTAGGTTTCAGCTTCTTGTATTTAAATAAAAAATTAAAGAGTTAAGGGATGTACATTATTTGATATTTGTTATAAATTCATTGATTCTATGCATGTCCTCATTCCATAGTCATTTACTAGAAAGAAAACACAAATGGGCAAGACCATATTAAAACAAAATACCATTTTTTATACTCAAGCAAATATTTACTGTGAAAACAGTTGCAGTATTTACACTTATTTAGAGTCAAACATTAGCGGCTTAGATCTGCTATTCTGCATTCCAAGCAATACCTACCCTAAGCAAAAATGACCTTCAGTGGAGTCATACAGTAAACCTCCTGATTAAGCCACCCGCTATTGTAGCTGATTGTAACTGATGTTACAGTCCCAAACTGGGAAATGCAAATTGTTGTACCAGTTGCATGTTTCCTGTTATCTCTGTGAGTTACTGCACTGTATGCAGTGTTCATTTTAACATAATAAATCTCCAATGAGTTGGAATTTAATGTAGTCCATTACCTCAACATACTGTAGGTATGAATAACCTCAAGTCCCAGCATTACTAACTACAGAAAAAACAGTATTAATGTTACACAGCCATGATACTAAATAAGGTTTTAATATAGAAATAATATCCCAAATTAGTTTTGGTGTAAACATTCTAACAGCTCTTCATTGGCTAAATGGATTTAACTTGTTTTCTGTACAAAACACTTCATTTGATGTCTTGTGATTTTTATGGGTGTTACTATCAGCAAGGAGCATGTTTTGGGCTGTGACTCAGAAGAGCTTGGCTCTGTTCCCAGGCACTCCAGCATCCTGGCAGTCTCACTGGGTTGGTAAGAGTTGTCTCTGGCAGCCACAGAGCCCACAGTCTAAGGTTTACCTAAATTTTGTTCTTCCACAAAGGGGAAGAAACTGCTTCTTAGCACTCAGTGGCAGACAAGCATCCCAGCTGGATGTCTTACTCAAAAAAAGATCAGATTCTTCCTTGTAATTTGCCAACAGAATTTGGTCTAAGCCTAGATCAAGGCACAAACTCCACTTTGGACACAGATGTGGATCTGCTTCAGCCATTCTTGCCACCGTTCACCCATGTGACCTATGTGAGTCATCACACAGAATCAGTAGAGTGGGACTTAAATGAGGTGGAACGAGTTAGAATTTTTGTATGGCTGGAAAAAATCTGAGATGAGAATTCACAGAATTGAAACAATATTTTGATGGAAGTGGTAATCCACATCAGTCTGATCAACAACAAATATGATTCTGTAATTCCCTCAAATCTGGGAGCAGAGTTCCCTTCTTACTCTCATAAGGAAATTTGAAGAGAGAGCATGTAAAGGCCAGAGGTGATCTATGGGCGATGTCTGTTTTGAAAGATCCCCAAAATATTAGCACCATGAAACTCATTTCACATCAGTCACTGAACTGAGGGGTGGGAAAATTATTTTGCTGGAGCTGAAAGTGGGAGTTGTTACATTGCCACTCAAGTAAAGGAGATTTTTAAGATCATGTTTTAACTTCATGGTTGAATTTTCCTGCATAGCAAGTACCACTGGGATTCTATTGCACTGACATTGAAAGATGCCCCATTTGTTCATAGTCAAAACAGGATAATTCAACTCTGTACAGTTTGAATGTCATAACTCCCTCTGCAGATGCAACTCATCTCAGCAAAAGAGCCCTTTTGTTAGTAGCATTCATGTCACTTTGGGAAGTGGTTTTACTACCAGGAAATGAATTATTTTAGTGACACCGGTTGTTTCTCCATAACTGGAACTTTGCCACTATAAACATACTAACCAGAACTTTGTAATGAAGACTGAGCTGTGTGTGGAAGAAGGACTTCAGAGACAGACAAACTTGGGAAACTGATGAGTGACCACCAACACAATGGTCCCGTAAATTTATCTGCTTTACATACCCATCTGTTATCTATGCTGTGTTACCTCTGATCTTGCAACTGAATATCAGAAGCAGAAAACACACCCATACTATTATTCACCTGCCTAGAAAGAGGATAAATTCCTCTATGTCATTACAAAATAGAGGTTGCCCTTAGAATAGGATGCGAGTTTAAGCAGTTATGGGTTGAATGAGGCATGGTTTGGGAGAAATCTGTCTTGTGAAAGGCTGTTGTGAGTCAGTCTCTGGAATTTCCTACATCCAAAAAATGTCTTTGGATAGGATACAGTTTGGTCACGCATGCTTAACACAATGAAGTGCATTGTTCTGCCTCATACAGTACAAGCCCACGCTTATACACATTCCACCTCTCCGTTTACCAAAATTTAAATGTGAGACACAACATTATCTATTGAAAAACTGAGAAGCAAGAGGAATAAAAATTCCATTCAGGACACGAACTTGAGATGTCAAGGGATCCTTTCTACTAAGGAAAACAGTTCTGGTAAACTGGAGCTGATGATTCAGCAGCTGGGGAAATGGCCTTTCAGCAGAGAAAACTGTGTGTTGTAAAGGTCATGGAGCCGGGCTGCCTGGGGGTAGTGCTGACTGGTAATGGACCTATTTTCTGTCTGTGGAATGGTGCAACAAACACACACAGCCTTTCTTAACCTAGGGAATGGTTTCTGATCCACAAGCTATCTCCAATCCCTGAGATGAGAAGGGGATGCTTTCCTATTTCATTTTTGAGGCCAACGTCTTTTTCTGGCAAGCTGCCTCCAGTTGAAGATGAACTTTTCTCTAGGCATCTTCGCCAAAGAACTCAAGACTCCCCATAGCTCATTTTCCTCCCAGCTGTATGCTGACTTGTCTGCTCACCAGACAAAATGGAGCTGTACAAACCTCATGGCATATCTGTTTTCTATTAAATCTGTGTTAGACTGTTGTTAGTAAAAAAAAAAAAAAAAAAAAACAAGGAATCCTCAGACTTGTTCATTTCAAACTCTAGAAATTTGGCAATTTGTCTCATACCCTAAATAACACGAGAAAGACCCCTTACACAGGAGAAATACTGGAAGAAGACCAAATAAAGTCCCTCCACCTGCTGTAAATCAAGAGCAGATAATATTTCCGGGCTGGCACTGACAGGTCTTGGGATATCTCCATGACAGAGATATAGACAGCTTCAGTTCTTAGGTTCTCATGGAAAACCCTAATCCTATTCAGCTGAAGAAAACAAAGTCCTTGAAACCCATACTTTAAAGGAATGTGTCTCATCTTGGACAGAATAGGTACATGAAAGTGTCTTGGAAAAGAAATGCAGGAATCTGTGTTAGATCGCACTGAATACTAATGAGAAACAATCCCAGCCAAGAGAAGGAAGGGACCTTGTGAACTGCTTCAAGTACAGGAACTTTTATTTCCCTCAGAGACTTGAAGCTGTGATGCTTATGCTGCCACGCATGTGGCATTGGGTGACAGAACACCACACATCCATCAATCCATGCTCACCAGTCAATGTTTTGGACTCATCTTCTGTGGTCTCAGCTGGCATTGGTTTTCGTAGTAGCTCACTGGCATACTGTAATAGTGAATCTTTTTTGTGGCCTCTTTTCAGCCCAGACCTTTATTTTTCAAAATACTCAGCAAAGGGCACACAGTTGCTTTGCAGCTTGGCAAACTGAAGTAATTCATTTCACAGTGTGCCTTGCACAGTCCTTTGGGCCCATGCGTCTCCATACTCAATGAGTGTAAAGCCTGATTCTACTTCCTCTCAGCTGAACTCACCAAGTGCAATGCACAGCACCTCAGCAGCTTAGTAACTGTTGCCTCTCCGCATACAGATTTCTGTCCCTGCCAGATGTTTGTTATACAGTCTTGATAAATAATATATCAGGTAAGGTTCATTTGGGACAGGTTTACTGTGAACTTCATCAGCCCCAAATGCTACAGCTCTAACAAGGGAAATTAAGGTCCCACTGCAATCTTACTCTCCCAGATCATTGTTAAAATGAAAGGGTGGGCTGCTGCTGTTCAATAGTGATTTCAGTCTGAACTTAAACATTGGTACTTGTCAACATAGTAATGTTGAGAAGAAAAGATGGGCATTGGTATAAGAAAGATATGGATGGAAAGAAAGAAAAATAGCAGCGCTACAGAAGTAATTCATCAGATGCAAAAATCAAAATGACTTTTCGAGGAATTTATGCCTGCTCAAACAAGAAGCTAGTAACAGACTGGAATGTAGCCCAGCATGTAAATTCAATAACCAAATTAGATTCCACAGGGACCTCTCAGAGAGCATGTTAACCTCTGTTGTGCCAGACTTTGCACCTCTTCCTCCTAAATACACAAATCAGCCCTTTATGTCTTTGTCTTGCTGAGCCTAGGGTCAGTACATGTATGCACAACTGACTTTGAACCTAGTCCTGTGGCAAATAGAGTGGCTCCAGGAAAGTATTGTGAGCCCCTGAGCTCCTCCTGAAACATCAGCAGCTCAGATCAAGGACCAAATTCCTGTAAACATGCTGGATACCTCTTACTATCACTGAAGAAAGCAAGCTGAACATTTAAGCTTCGATCTACTTTTAGGACACAGTTTTATAGAAGTATAAGATTTGACAATTGCCATGTCAGTCAATCAATTGAAAGAACACAAATTCCAGTATGCTGTACTTCACAGTTGCAGGTTTTAGAGGAAGTCAGGTACAGTGAGCAGTTATGACAAAACGTTTCCCACAAAGTCTCACTCAATCATTTTCAGGTAAAGATTGGCTTAAACTCTGAAATATCAAGTTTTATCTCACTTTGGAATGTGAGATAAAACATTGACCAGTACTGCTCTTTCACATGTCTCTCCCTAGACCAATGCTGCTGACTCCTTCCCAGTGTCTCTTGTTAAAGTACCCAAGTTTCCTTTTAATTAGTAGAAGCAGGAACGAAAAACAGCATAACTTTCATTCACTCCTGTGAGATCTAGCGGTAAAGACGTAAATACTCAAACAGAAAGGATGCAAAGGTGACTCTTCACACCCTGAGACAGTGGTCTAACATCAGTTCGCTACACTTGATGACTGTATTATGTTCAAGGACACTGTGGTACACCGTATTTCCTTGAAATAGTGGTGAAAATACAAGGTGCTCAAGTCATACTCCTCAGTATCTCATACCAGCAGCTCACTTCACTGAAAATAAGATTTGGATCAAACTGTCAGATTCTACAGAAGATTTGGAGTGATGGAGGTTAACAAACAGGCTGATCCCAGATAAACTTATTATCCATATAAATACCAAATCCCTTTCTGAATCTTACTAAACTCCTGGCCTTAAGTGCTTCCTTTGTGATTTGTGTCGATTCTGTTATTAGTAGAATCAATTTGCTTATTACCAAAAGATCATCTCACTGAACTAAGCACAGTAAGGTCCAGATGCTTGGCTGGTATGAATTAATCTTCCTTGAGGCCAGCAGGAGTACAATTTTACACCCATACAAAGTGAACATAAACTGCTACTAAATCAGAATGTTTGCAATTTACAGACTAATGGAAAACAAGACCCAATAGTGATATAATATTTTGCACATTATCTCCCCATAATCAGTGATCTAGCCTGAGTAAAACCAGAACTGATCTGATAATTTGCAATTTGGCAGGACTGCAGGATTTGCTTTGCTGCTGTTCTCAATAGCATCAAAACTTGCTTTCCCAAATATTTTACAATATATCACTCATCTTGTACTTTTACTTTACAGGAGAAAGAAAAAGGGAATTATAAAAACATTTAATAACTCATGAAAGGACAAATGAAATATTTTGTTGGTCAAGACTGTATAGAAGTAAGCAGGAGCAACAAAATTATGCAATCTTTTGTTGATGGTGACTTCAATTTAAATTTCTTATGGTGCCAAGTCAGGATGCAGAAATCACTGGGATAGCAGTGATGCTGATCACATTATTTGGGATGAAAATCAATCACCTGACATTTTTCTCTGCATACCATAAAACTCCTGAGCCTGGAGACAGAGCACGGCAATAGTTCCAGAACATACACCTTCCCTAGGATTTTAGAACACTAAGGAAATATTTTAAGGAAAATCTAGAAGAAGAAAAAAAGATTGCTTTCATCAGGTGTGTAACAATTAGTAAACATCAACCAGCAATCTTTTTTTTTTCACCATGGGCCTTTCTGCACAATATTTTCAAAGAATATGGGTAAAAATGAAAGCTGCCCTAGTGAAGGTAACAAATGCCTTGGTGTTAAATCAGTGGCTCTCACATTGAACAACCCATACACAATTGACTTGAGATACAAAATTCCTGAAAAAGGACAGAAAACAGGCTGATAATAACAGAGATGCATCTGCCCACAGTGTCACTGGAGGTTAAATGTGAACCCTGTGGTCAATGTAATAACTAAAAATAATCAGCAGCGAAAGTTCTATTTCTTGCTACAAGAAAGCAGTTCAAAAGAGATTAAATTAAATTTTTAACCCTCAAGAAAGGCATTATCCTTCAACTTAATGAAAGCTTAGAAAGGTCCAAAAAAAGTAAATTGTATTAAGGAGACAATTATTTCAGACTTGCAGCCTTGAGATCAGTGGGTTTCCTGGTGAATTATGAATAAAGTTGTTACAACACATGAAGAAATTTCATACCTTACCTGGAATAATATTCTCAAAGATAGTACAGGTCTCTACCATGAGATGTAAGTACAGTGGAATTCCTGCTGTTTCTAAAATGATGCAATGTTCCTGACTTTTAAGCCTAGCCTAAATCCTACTAATGAAATTTAACTCTTAGTCCAGTCAATACATATTATAGCTACTTCTCACCATGTAGATGAACTTTAGGCTCAGCTGTGTCACACAGTCTGCCAGCTGGAAAATTCAGATGAACTCTACAAATTGTTCCTACTCCTATTCTTGCCACATAGAAATGCAAAACATCAAAATACATCAGTATGGGTCCTATACTAACAGGAATTCTGTGAGGGATGGCCTTTTCACTGTAAGGGAAGTATATAAAGTTATTCAAATACACTGTGCATACACGTATGTATGTGCATGTAGGTCTTTGTATATTCATGCACACATACACATTTCACAGATGCTAAAACCTACATGACTGCCATCAGAATTTACTTGCCGGTTTTGTTCTTTGCTTTGTTTGTAGATATTTTGCCGTTGTTCTTTTTGTTCTTGAATCTTGAACTGTAGTTGCCTGAGGCTTTAGATTAAACTTTAGTTCTGTGTATACCAAAAGAAATGTCCTTACCTAACAGGTACTCTGAGTCTGACTGATTGATTGGCTGTCTCACAAGTCCCCTCTACTATGTGAGGGCAAAAATTCAATGTATTCAAAACTTTCAGTTTAGGACAAACGAGAAAGATGATTTTCAGGCTTCAGTATGTCACAGTAAGATAAAAACACTGCAATTAGAACTCAAATACAATGCCATTCTAGGGATATGAAACCATGACACCCACACCACTAAATACCTTAAACACAGGCTTCAAAACAATGCAATAGAACTTTCTTGAACAATAAAGTGAAAACTATTCTTTCTCAGTAGGCAAAAACCTTGTTGTGCAGGACTAGCTTTTCTGCTCCATTTCCTAATATTGTTATTATTACTTTTATTATTATTTAATATTTATTTTAATTATTGTTATTATAGATAAGGAAAAGGGAAAGCATTTTGGTTTGAGTGTAGAAGGTAGCCTTTGGCCAGCAGAGATTGTGAAGGCTGCCTAGCTGGAGCAATGCTTCAGGAAGGTAGTAGCTTCCAGTACCATATATTTATGGAGGAGTCAAATAAAGAGGGTAGGATGACTTAATAGATTACTGAGATTACTTGAGGTGATTCACTTTCCTCATCTCTTCTTATTCCAACACTCTGGAGCCTATGCAAAGCCCTGGCAAGAGGACATCTCTCTCACATTTCTACAGATGAGGTTTAAGACCTCACATCCCATGGGGCTGAGGGAAGATAAAGTTCTTCAGAGATTTCCTTCTTTCCACTGTAATTAAAGGAGACAGATTGCCATGACTGCCCATGTGAGCCTTGAGGGATACAGCAAAGAGGAATCCAAACCAGATGGAAGGAGATGAAATACAGAAAGATAAAATTATGTTTCTTTGAAGGAACACAAATCCCCCAAGCACAAGGTAAACTATCCTTGTACATGCATAAATAAAAGCACTAACTTGTTCTTCTTCACATGTGTTTTCATAAACAAAACATTCAGCTCTCTTTTGGGACAAATAGCTTCCAGTATAACTTGCATCCGCCCTCTTACTCTGTACATAGAAGTTCTAGTTGACTTATTCACTGTTTTTTCCATATATTTTCATCAGTGAGTTGGTTTTTTTCTACCGTTAACTTCTTCTGTTGGTTCTCTTTTTTTCACTTTTTCCTTCCCCCCCCCGTTTTTTTTTTTTTTAATGTGGAGAGGCTTTCTTTGAAGTCTCAGTAATAAAAGGCCCAATAACCATTTGCCTGCTTCCTTTGTACTTACAGAGTCAAAGCTCAGATTCTGTTATTGGCATTGCTTGCACATCCTCAGAGTGGGACATTTTATCTGCCTTTGTTAGTGAATCACAGTTGCAAATGTGCTGAGTGAAACTGGAGAGAAACAGAATCCTCATGCACATGCATGTGTCCACACATGTGCGCTTCCAGATCTGCAGCACCACAGTCCTCAGTAGCCCACTAGCAGAATGGCCAAGGTTCAATTGCAATAGGACTTACATTGCAAATGATAGTTATGTAGCTAGGATATACACGCTACAGAAAAAACAAACAAACAAACCATGAAATTTTCTCACACAGACTGCTAAACTTTGCAGAGAGTCAAGTGTGAAATACTGTCACGGGTCCATTATAGTCCATTGTAGCAAAAGAGTTCAATTCCTAGTAGTCACCTCATTACTACTTACATGGCCTCATTCTCCGAAGTGTGAAAGCCAAGAGTGAAAGTCTGTTCCCTTTCCTAATGTCTAACCTCTCTCCTCATAATCCTTGTCTCTGGTAAATCCAGTTCTTGCCTGATACATGCCAGGGCTGCTCTCCTGTAGTCTGGCAGCAGGAAACTCCCTCTAGCACCAAGAGAGGAGGGACAGGAACCACTAAAAGTTAATCCATAAGGTGTGCCCTACATAACAGGCACAGATCCACTTCCCAGCATTTGAACTTCATGAATACAAATCATCTTGAAAAATCTGTGAGGGAAAGAACATATAAAACTGCCCTTGTTCTTCTTCCTGCATATATCAAACTGGAGCTCCGGGTTTAACTAGGCTTTACTGTTTCATTCTGCTTCATGAATTTTTCAGTGTTTACACTTATGCTTAATATAATAAGATTGATAATGTAGCCGCCTGATAGATTCTCATCTAGGCTAGATGAGCTAGAGATGTTTATTCTTTCCCCTTAATTTCTGTAATATCCAAAAGTTCATTCTCACCCTTTGCATCTTGATGCTGTATTTTATCTTTTTGATATGCATCTCCTGAAATAATGTGCTCAAGGTAACAACGTTTACCTAGTGGATTTATATGGTGGAGACTCAGCACGCTGCCTACACTGCTGCAGCCAGGCAGCTTCTTCCCATCAATGAGTACATTGGTGGATCAGGTAGAAGATCACATCAGGCAGCAGTGACAAGTTTTGCTAACTTTCACTTGTGAGCTACAGGAAAAAAAATGAGAAAAAAAAAAAAAACTAACAGGAAAAGAAAATAAAATGAGGAGGAAAAGGGGGAGTTCACAAATAAACAAGAAATTAACAACACAGAAGATTGCATGTTCTGCCTCTTTCAGCCTTGTGATCCAAAACCAGAGGCCAATGAAAACCACGGACAGGAAAATTGAAACAACATATAAAATGGAATAAGTCTTTTCTGCATCATACGTTGACTTCTCCGCCATGGGAAATCAATGAGATGCAAGGATTAGTGAGATCAGAAAGAGGAACAAGATCTTCGCATAATCAAAGTGCAGAATAAGCACCGGGAGTACGTGGCACACAGTATTTGAGGGATCAGCATCCTTTCTGCCCCACCACCCCCAAACACACACCTATTCCTTCTTTATCTGTTCCTTTCTTTCTGTTTTTAATTTTTATATTTTTCTTACTCTCTCATTTTCTTTCGTTTTTTCTTTTCAGATTGACTGAAATGAAGAATACATTGTTTGTGTTGCAACTAAAGCCTTTCTGTAATGAAATAGAGCAAAAGAAAATACTGTCAAGAAATGAGATTTTTTTGGTCCGTGCATATTTACTAAAACAGGTAATTCCTTTGCTTGAACAGTATATATTTTGCATCTGGTACTAGTGTAGTGGGCAAAAAAGCTACATACAAAAAGTGTACCACTAGGCATAATTTAGCATTGTGGTCAATGGGAACATTCTGAGAGAATACTTAAATCTTATTTCTCTATACTTTTTACTGGTTTTTGATCAGAGGAACACTGTCTGACGCCTAGAATATCAGCAAAACCAATTCAGATCATAGTCTGTTGTTCAGGTTTCCTTAATGACTCTGCTCCAGAACTGGCAAAAATATTTAAGCAATTGCCCAGCTCTTGGGATCTTGGGACCATCCTGTAAGTCAGCATGATTAGTTTAGTCACTGAATGTTAAATACATGCTTGAGTGAAATGCTGCCTGAGAGCCCTTCAAGTAAGGAGATTTCAAGCAATTTTTTTAAGGAAGCTCATGACTTTTGCATGGCCATATTCCTGGGAGCCATGCCAATTAAAAATAACACAGATGGAACACTTGTATCTGGGATCCTTTCAATCATTTATGGATCATACACAGCACTTCCTCCTATTGCCAACAACACACCTGTCACCACGACACTCTTGGTGTATGACAAACATTCTAACTTTTCTGAGCCCAAAAACTGTTTTGTTTTCTTTTTCTTCTCCTGACCTAGTCATTATCACTTCAAAACTTCCGTAGTTCCTCGGTTTAAGTGAACTGATAGAGATCAAGAGTTGTTTAAAAAAAAGTGTTAAGACTAATCTTGCTTTAATAATATGTTATTAAAGCCTTAAATAATTTCAAAGGAACACTGGTAGAGATGTGGATTCATTGACTGTAAAGAACCAGCAGAAAATCCTGGATAAAATCAGGAACTGTTTGTTTGCAGGAGCTATTATGACACAGGACGCACCCTTCCTTTCTCTTGTTACACTGAGGGCTTCTGGCCCCATGCTATGCAACTGAAAGCAGTGAAAAGTGTGCTGTGACCACTGATGCCTTGTGCATGTCCTGTGTTGTAAGGTGTTACATGTTTTCTAAATGGTAAGATAGAAGCCTCCTGAGAACTCTTCAAAGCACAGTCTCATAGCCACTGAACTCACGTGCCTCTTCCTTCAGGCTATGAGCAACTGCTCTTCCTTTGGAGAAAAGATTATCTGTGAACTGACTACAAACAATAAACAGAAAAAGATGAATGCACCACGCAAGCAAGAGATGGAAGGAAATGAAACATATGGAGACAGAAAGCTTACGTTTGATTGCAAAGAAAAACCTGCAGTTCAGATGTTTTAGATACCTCATGTTTTTACTCAATTTTATTTAGGGGGTTGGATGTTTAATTTTTATTCTTTAAAAGTTCTGATGGGTTGTATATCATTAACACAGACTTGGATGACTTTGCTTCCCAATGTCATGTCTGTGTCAGGGACTGAATTAAGAACTTGGGAAAGCTGCATGCAAAATGCTTGGTGATCCTCAGATAAGTATTGATGTGTGCATAAGTATTTTGTCTCCGTGCTACTTAGAGAAAAAAAAAAAAAAAAAAAAAAAAAAAAAAAAAAAAAAAAAAAAAAAGATTAAAATAGGCAAGTGTTTTAATTGCAAATTTTATCTCTGTATTTATTCTTGTCATAGTGAGCTAGTAAAAGCAGCTTAAAGATGTGCTTTTAAAGATTGTATCTGAGAGCTGATATTTTCTAATCTGTTTCAGGATAATTGAAGCCGTCACCTATTATTATTAATCACACCCTTGGGTAAATATTTTGACAATACAATTGCAAGACCAATTAAAAAACATAAAAAGTTGCAACTCTAACACTTTCCTGTCATTGCTGTTAATGATGGTATCACCCACTAATCTAGTCATTCGAGTCTCCAAATATTTACAGTGTTTGCTTAAGACTGAGAGAAGAAAGCTCTATTTCTGGGGCGAGAAACATTGAAAGGAAATAGAGAACATTTTAAATCCTTCTTTCTGTATAAAGACTTGTTGGGAAACTTTTAGAATGTTTCCCATCTCGGCAGATTTTTTATTAACCACTGGGTTCTTGCAGGAGAACAGCAAACTTTTTCCTTCTATAAGATTCAGTTTTTCTTAGACTCTAACTTCACTATTATTACAGTCTGTATTTTAACAAAGAGGATCAGTTGCATGGCTCATTTGTGACTGTCTGGGAGACTGGATAGATTAAGACTATTCCAGGTAGGAACATATCTTCGTGCAGAGTATTGCAATAAGCAATGACTCTTCTTATGGGAGTTGTAAATTGAATTCCTGTACTAAATCAGGAAAAAGAAAAAAATCAAAATCTTGGAAGGATTTTTTTGGTTGATTTGTTGGCTGGTTCTTTTGGTGTATATTTGTGCTTGTGTGCATTAGGCCTTTTTTACAGTGAACAAACCATTTAAGGGAAATAAACATTTCCAAGAAATCAGACTGCTTTAGTATCTGTAATACAATTAACAGTATTTTGAATTACAAAGACAATGGAGTTTGTGATAACTGAGCTCAAGCATCATATAGAAGTTCACTCTGATCTAATAACACTGTTTGCAAGATGTACAATCAGTGAATATACAGATGATGTAGTATATCCAGGAGTTCAGCTGAGCTATTATACTAGAGTAGGAAAGGACACCCACCCTATGCTGGGCTCTCATAGTAAACTCCAGTAGACTGGATTTCCAGAAGAGATCCTTCCCTACTGGCAGTCAGCTCTTAAATGAGTCTAGGAGAGGTGCAGCCAGGCTCCACCCCTTCCTGCAGCACAGGTGAATTGCCTTCAGCTGTGCTCCTGTGGCTGACTCATTGCTTGCCTCAGGTGATCAATAAGAGGTTCAGCAGCCCCATACAGCAAGATGAGAACACAGCATGTTGGCAAAGAAGAATATGCTTTCTTCAAAAATCTGACAGGAAAAATTCTCCTGAACTGCTGTTGCTGAAGGCCTATTATGTCTAAGCAAGTCCAGTAGAAGATCGTGCTGTCCCCATAACACACAGCAACCTGTTAAGGGAAGCAGTGGTTGTGCCACATTCTCTCAGCTAAAGGTTCACAAAGCACAGCTGAACACAGTGCAGTGCAACTCTTCTGCTCCTCAGTCAACAGACAATACTCAGATAATGCTCTGCCTAATACTTTTCCCTTTCTCCTTTGCTTTCCTTCCTTTTCCTTACCTTCCCTTTCTTTTTCGTTCTTCTCTTTTCTTTCCCTGACTATTTCCCTGTTACATTTTGTACTTTTTCTCTAATTCCATATGTCTTGTTCCTGGTTTCTGCACAGACCCCAGTGGGATGTTGCCCTATCTCAAGTATGTATATATGAAAACCTTGGGTGAGGCGTGTATTTTCACTGGAAATTCTTGCCTCATTGCCCCAGTCACTAAAGGAAAACAGGCTTTAACCTTTCTTCCATTCCACATCAACTCTCTTGTCCTTATCTCTTCCCCTTTCCAATATAAAGATCATGGCACTTTCTTTTGTAGAAAGCTGTAGTTAAAATTTACAGTTGGCTTCTCAGCATGTGGTTCTGCTAAGAAGACTAAACTGCTCTCTGGGGCCAGCTTTTTGCACTGGTGCATATGTATTACTTGTACCACGAGCAGACCTGGCCAAGCATAGCCTTCCCTGCTGTTAGCTTTCTGTTCGCATTATGACTTCATTTACTGCTGAAACGAAATCTGTGTGCATGTGTGTGTGAGCTCATGATTTCCCTGGGAATATTATCAGGTGCTGAATTTCAAGTGTAACTGTGGAAAGTATTAACAATTCAGCCTTGTCTCAGAACTTCTTTTTCCTTTTCCTTCCCGTCCCCTTATCAATTTCAAATAGGAATCACTGTCAGCATCTCCTCCTTCCCCCGCACGGTGCTAGCCCCAGTTCGCTGCAGGCTTGTTCCAAAGTCAGTTGAAAGACATCTGAGGAGGTGTGCATCCTTTCATTTGGGACTGCCAATGAAAGATGGAAGCTGACATGAGGACATAGCACTGCTCACACTTAGAGCGGATGTAGCTACTGCCAGGTTTCTGGGGGAGGCATGATGCATTAACTGAGCACAGAGCATTACAGAAATGCTCCACATCCTGCAGTACTTCTGATCTGCAAGTGGCAAAGCCTAATGAATGGGAGTAACAGAGACAGTACACAAGTTGGCACAATGTAAAGAACAGTTATAAGAATGAAGCCCACTGCTTTAAAGCAGCAGAAAAAAAAAAAAAAAAAAATCAGTACATCAGCTGAATATTAATGGGAAGCGTTGAGGATTTAAGCCAAATTTTTTGAACCAAGACTCAGCTACACGGAAGCTGTCCCTCACCTTCATGGTATCAGCTTTCCACATCTTCTTCTGGAGCACCTAAGCCTTGCTACAAGCAGGTCCTTGCTTACTGGAGTAGCTGGGCATCAGGCCAGGCTTCCACTTCCAAAGATCCCCCCTCCTGTGATGGCAAAAAAGCAATTACTGAAGGTACAGACAGTAGGGTACACAGTCTGACTGTTACTCCTCCAAATCAGACTCCAGGGGACATGTTCTTGGAGTCCTTTCTGGTTACCATTGGAAATGGAATTGTTTGACACACAGCATGATACAAATTGCAGTTCTTCTATTGCAAAAGACCCTGCTGAAATGAATATTAGAGTAAAGACCAACTTACACTTCTGCTTCCAGGCTATACAAGTCCTTGCAACACCCGGAAATTCATTTTGGTGCAGGATCCCTCTTCCCTGTATCTTGCAAATAAAACGGGGCTGCTTGACCCAGGGACTGTGAAACTGTGGGACTGAGAGGCAGGGGGGGACTCTGGATTCAAGGCACCCAGAATCTGAAGGCTCAATCACTTTTGTCCTGCAGTCTTTTCAAGAGGAAATGAAATTACTTCCCTCTCCTTCTCTATTTCAAGGAATTAATTATATTTTCTGTTCTGTCCATCTAGAGAGAGCAAATAATTGGAAAAGAATTGATCTTTTGAAGTAGCAACGTCAGCACAGCCTTCTTTCTCCCCCATTTCTTCTTCCCAGTTCCTACTTTAGCACAAGGAAGGTTTATGAAGAAAATTAGTTTCACCATTTGCATACACCAATATATTTAGCTGGTGGCTGTGCAGGTCCAATTAACTCAACTAACAATACGGGTGAAATGAGGTTATTGGATTATACTTGTAGCCAATTAGAGTTGCCACGGTTGAATTATTTCTTTTTCTAACCTTATTTAAAGTTAAGAAAACATGTTGATGGTGAGTCTAGATGGCTTTCTCCCTCTGGCTCCAAGAATAAAATATTTCTATTTTCCCCCAGAGAAGCCTTAGAATCAAAGAAAGGCTGCATATGTGGATGGATATGTTTTATGGTCAGGCATAGCTACATCTATGCATTTGGTCAGACCAGGGATGATATTTAAAGGAAAACTGACCCTCCTTTAGCTTCTCTGGACTTCTTCCAGAGATAACAAAAGGAGAGGAAGCAACTCCTGCACCCCAGTCCAAAATGGCTCTCCCTGCATGGGATCTGAAGCAGAAAGGGATGTCAGCTCCCTACCATCAAAGGCTCAGTGGATCACCTCTTAATGCAGTGTAAGTATGACTTAATATTTTCTTAAGAGACTGAAATTTTATTTCTCTCCTGCATGTGGTAAAGGCCATTAGGGTTCACAAACCCCTTTTCTCCCTTGCAAGGAGATTTTTCCTAACAATATTAAAGTCTATCCAATTTGCAAGAATAAAGACAAACTACAAACTGTCAGTACCAAGTTCTGTGTGCACCCATTACATATTTTTGAAAAGGATTTTGCATCACTCAAGGAGACCTTCTTGCCAGTATTGTATCAGTTCTTCACTGGTTCTGCTTAAAAAAGACTATAGAAGATGAGAGGCAAAAGAAAGCTCTCTTCTGAGAGAAGCCAAAAGCTTCTGGTCCTGTGCAGGGACAGTGGTTATTCTGCAAAATAAATCGGTGATTCAAAAAGGGGGGAAAAAATGGATCAGAGAAGCTTATTTGCTGATGCAAAAACAAACTTTGAGATGAATTTTTATGTCAGGTTTTGAGAAATTTGTGAATAATTTCAGAATATAGCTGCTGCTTCAAAAAGCAAAATTGCAGCGTGTCTTGGAACAGGTCAGACATCTACCTCGTTAAAAACATAACCAAGCTTTTCAATGTCGTTCAGAATGAGGAAATTAGATGAAACTGCCACAAACAGCAGAAAGTATCAAATGCCTCCAAACTCTATTTCACTGATGCTCAAGAAACATGGGTAGTTTGTTGGGGTTTTTTTGCTAAAATGTTTCGACTAAGGTTTGTTGTGGAGGATGGTTACAAAGCTGTGACAGAGGCAGATGTCTGTTCCCCCTAACCAGGAGCACTCCATACAGTCAGGGCAGGTTCATCGGGTAGAGGAAGACCTTTTCACCCTGCCCTCTTCACAGGGATGAGTGGGTGCCATCACCCACTCTGGCACCACCTCGCGTCAGATTTCATCTCTTCAGTGCCTCGCTTTCGTTTTACGTCAGTATAGCAAAATCCCACCCTGCCAGTGACAGACAGGGGCCACCGGCAAGGCCACGTTCTCCTCCTCTCTGCCACACACTGCCATTGTCCTCTGCAGATGCTAATGGACTGGGAAGCTTCCTGAGACACAAGCCCTCTCATTGTCCGCGGGAAGTGCTTTCACTCATCTTTCTCTTTCAGCTGGAACTGCCTGCACACCATTCACTTCCCAGACATAATGCTGCCCTTTGTGGCCGCTTCCAACACGGTTTGGGAATGCTGTAATGGGGAGATGCCCAAAGAATGAAAGGAAGGGATTGTGTGAGCCAAAGCGCCTGGCTTTCTGGGGAAGGCTGGGGGGCCAAGAAGGCGCCAGCCCTTAATGAGCTCCACAGGCCTCATCTCCCTCCTCCAAGCGCCTGCCCTCTTCTCCCAGCCTCAGTGCTGGGCATCAGCCTGAATAAAAGGGAGTTTAACCCTAGATCTAATACAGCTCCTGCATGTTTCTGAGCTTCAAAGTGAATTGTCTATGTCAATCTCACTTCAGAGATTAAGACAAAGTATGATCTCTATTATAAACTGAGTGGCTCGTTAAATCATCAGTGCTCTGAACAAAAATGGTTTTCAGTAGGGAGCTTCTAGACTCAGTGGTTTTCCTAGTGCCTGAAGCTCTCCTGGCTCATGGGGCTGCCAAACCACTCCTTTGAGGATGCTGAGTTGCCTGTATTTCAGCTGATGTGATGTCCTGCCCACGAGAAGGTGGTCTCACAACACATGCTGACTTCCCATGAGACCCAGACACATCCTGCTGTAAAGAGAGGCTTCCATCCACACATAATGAATCACGATTGGCTCCACAGTCATTTCCTGGGAGAATTCTGCTTTCTTGATAAGCAAAATGTCTCCAGTAGTGTGAATCAGGACAGGGAAGTGCACAATCAACCATCCATCTGCACTACTGACACACAGCACATTAACTGGCAAATTTGTCACTGCATTTTCCACAATGTTATCTAGAGAGAACAGCAAGGACACCAGAAAACCTAGCTCCCACACAACAGTTTATTAATCATTTGCAGTAATGGCTCCTGCAGGAAAATAAACATCATGGAAAATAATCTGCCTTTTCCCAAAACCTGACTTGATTCAGTACAGCTTGATGGCCACATAGCATAGTCATGCATTCAAATTCAGGTATACTTTATGAAGGTGTGCTGTAGTAGTGAAACCTAATAACAACAAACTCTTGGGCTTTAGAAGTTAAGGTAATGTCTGAGAAAAGAGATGTGACTGTCTGATGCAGGAAGGACACTCAGAGTACTTTTCCTCTACTGTATCAGTGTACCAGTAAAGTGCAGCGGATACTTTTGTGCTGGAGAAAACAAAGAACAGTCTAGGCCACCTTCATAACAGCTTAGGACACCCCAAAGCGTTTCAGTAAGCTGCTAGTTTATTTGCAATTGTTCTTTTTAAAGATTGCTTCCTAAATCTGAATGTTTTCCCTCTTTTCATTGTGTCAGTACAGATAGCAGCTCATAAATGATTGTGCTGGGAGTCCTTTCCCAGGCAGGTTTTGCTATGCAGGGCTTTAAAGAGCTTTGCCTGCTCTTCCTTCCCACTGTGAGTCATTCCATTGGCATTAACATTTCTCCGGTAGGCTAGATCAGCTCCTGCCCTCCAGAAGCAACCCAAGGGGGTTTCTCACCCTGGGGGGATTATTGCAAATACTGCAGGCCTTACTGAATGCCAGTTTAACCCAGTGTTCCTCTTTGCCATCACTACTGATTTTTAGGGTTGTTTTGTTGTTGTTTGTTTGTTTGTTTGTTTTCTCTGGTAGCTTAGTTCAGTGATCCAAGTGACCTCAGGCTCTTACTAAAGGAGATTAAGACTGCTCTGGGGACACCAAGATATATGATAAGAAAATGCAAACTTGAATTCTGGGCATGCTTTATTTTTCCATCAATTTAAATAGTTAAAAAAATAATAATAATAATCTGGGACATTACATATTCATTGTGCCAGCAAAAAATTTGAACCCATCTGAATAATTCCTGCACCCCGAGGGATGTGAACAATGAGACTTGGAGCAGCGCACTACTCCCCAGCTACAGCTTCCCATCTGCTGCTGTAAAGACTGTGGCTCTGAAGATCCTTTTTTTAGACACTACACCTAGAGAAGGAAGGTAAAAGGGAATTAATTTCTCTCATTTCCTCATGTCCCCAGACTGATTCCTTAAAAGGAAGCCTGAAGAAGGCAGCACGCTCTTCCAGCTGACCTTGGCGAGGGGACTTGCTCAACTAGCCCTTGGAGGTGCCTCCTGCCTTTACACTATGTCAAGAGAAATTTTACTTACTGCTTCTTGCAAGGATGGGAACTGACTCTAGTTTTAATTTCAGCCCGGGTGGAAATATGGTACAAAAGCAGGAGATCTGGAAGTGTCTGTGAGACACGAGAGAGCAGCAGGTACTTTTGAAGGCTCCTGTGACTGCTTCACCCAGCACATGCAACAGGGTGATATATGATATCTCCAAATGTGCCTGATATTATGAAGGTCTCTTAATTACTAGTACAACAATACATTGTACTGACGTTGTAGTAACATCTGTGAAGCTGTTCCACTTTTTGTTCCAGGGACACCAAGATATTCACATAGAAAGCACATGACTCTAAATCTTCATGTAAGAAAAAGATATATGAACAGCTATATTAAAAATTGCAAACAAAATCCACTTAAATTGAAGGAAAAATTAAGCTGTGATGTTAGTTTTGATAAAGGAGATAAGAAATGAGCTCTCTTCTTCCTTCAACATGTATGTGTCCCTCCCTAGATATCAAAATGTTTTACCATGAAATTAGTACCAGTATATTCAGGAGTGAATTGCTGTAGAGTTGTAACTCTTTACATTGAGATCTGAGACTCCACAAGGCAAAAATGACCTGCCTGAGGGGCCTGAGAGCCAGATGCAGAAAAAAATGTGTCTCTGAAGTTCCAATTTGCCCTCTTTCTCAATATGTAACAGGCTGATTCATGTGACTTTTTTGAAGCATGCAAACCATTTCAGGTCTAGGTCTTTTGTTGTTGTTGTTGTTAAATTGTTCAAAATTATGGGAATTTGCAATCCATAATGTAGCAGAAAATAGAGGGGGAAGGCAACACCTTTTATGCCAACTATCAATCCAGCAATATTGTTACTTTATCCAGCACTGGGTGTTATTTTTTTAAATTGCCAAGTACGAGGTTGCTTGAAGGGCAGATGCGTGATCCGTGTGTTTGTGTCAGAGGACAGACAGTGAGTGTTTGTTCACTCTTTGAATATTTTCTTCTCCAGAAAAGAAAATGACAATTTAAAGGAAATCACGACATTCTGAAAAGGCCCACAGAACAACTTTCATTCCCGCAGACCATAGAGAGATGAGAGAAAATGAAGGAGGAAAATGGTATTTCTGGCACTTCATGTAGTAAAAAATCTCTGTTCTAAGGCTTCTTCTTTACACACAAATGTTCAAGGACTGGATTGCTATTTGCACAGACACAACAAACTGCCAAAATTTTCCATGCATCCGCCATCATACGAAAGTATAAGATGACAAAGTAAGTTGGAGTGCAGCTGATACATATCAGGCAGGCTAAAGTTTAGGCAATGCTCATTTCAGAGAGAGTTATTTGGGAACTGGTTGGAGCTAAGACGTACGGAATGTAATCTTGTAATAAGTGAGGAACAGGCTAAATTACCAAGGATGGCCTCCACAATGAGCTCGAGACCTCTAGCCAGCACATATTGATCCATTCCCTTGGTTACTCCAAGACAAACCACAATTACTTAAAAGAAAACAGTTGCAGATTCAAAAGACGAATGAGAAAACATGCATCAGAGTCAAATTCGTATCAGAATTAGGAAAATATTGTTCAATTCATGAAGGAGGTTGAAACTATCAAATTTTCTTTGGGAAAGGGAGTATATACTCCTGCACAGCTGACAGGCAAGTTCAGATACTTTGAAGTTCACAGTATCAGGGCATGGAAAGTAAATGCCCCAAAGTTTGCTGTTGATAAATGATTGTGCCTCAGAAATGGTAATATAAATGCACTGAATCGTGAAATGCAGCTAATATAATTAATCTTGCAATATTGTAAATCTGCTGGAGACAGATAACATGAGAATTTTCCTCTACAGTTTCACACTACAGCAGAAGCCAATAAAGTAGCATTCAGAAGGAAGCCTGGAGCCTAAATATTTCCAGGTAACTTTGGTGATTTAAAAAAAAAAAAAAAATCTGTTTACATTACCTTCCAAAAAAACCATACATAATGCATAACACCAGTTTTCTCCACCTGAGGAGAAAACTATCTGAAGGATAAAGATATATCCAACACTACATTCATATCTTTTAGAAAAGTTAAACAATTGCATCAACATTTGAGGGCTTTGGGGGTTCTGTGATTTACTTGGTTCTGGGGGAGTGGAGGAGGGGTTGCTGATTGTTTTTTAGACTATTACAGCCAGAACATTTGTATCTCCAGTTATAGTGCTCAAAATCAATGACTATTATTTATGCAAACTGGATTTTGGGATACCTGAGTCTATTTCACAGTCAATAAGTTTATTTATTTTGTTCATTGCAACTGCCTTTCTGCAGCTCTTCTTGCTGACAAGAGAAGCCAAGAGCCAAGAAAAACATATCCAGTTACCAGCACAAATTTTGAGCAACTTTCTTTTTTTGGTCTTTGATAAAGCTTGCTCAGATCAGAGGAAAGTCAGGGTGAAGGAAACTTTCACTGACATTGCAAAGACAGCATCCTAGAGAAAACTGTTTCAGCATGGTCTCCAAGCAGCTGCAATGTGGGAATAAATGAACTATGAACTGTTCATTTGGATGCTTCATAAGGCATTCTGAGAAACCCATCTGCCCTGGCTATAAGGGGTTGGGGAACGGAGATACGGCCCGTGCCAGGAATACTTTGTAGAAGGCAAATAAGCTGGACTTGTCTGGGCACTGAACCAAGAGGAACTTCTCTGAAGCAAGATCTCAGTTTGCATCTGCTCCAGTGAGGAAAAATTCAAGCTCCTTTGGGCCAATTCTTATTCACAGGACTTTCTGTTTGTTGTCAGAAAGCAGGGGTAGCTCCACTGCTTGGCATATCTGGATTTCAACATCTAAAATACGTTTTGCCATAAGGAGCAGAGGAACAGCGTAGTAATTATGGTACAAGCTCCAGGGGCAGGACATGACAGAAAAACTAACAGCTTTAAAACATCTAATATCAGGTTGGCCACCATAATGTCATAGATTAAGTTCTTATTTGCAAATATTGTTACTTGAAAAGCTTTCAGCTAATTGGAGCTTGTCAATTATTCCAATTGAGAACCACTCAAACAGCATGATGCAAAGTGAGAGGAGATTATCACTAATTGGATTGCATGGACATGAAGACATTACTGACAAACTACTATGCTTTAGCAGCCCCAAATTCAGAGGAATGAGGACCGTTCTCCCATGAAGTACAACTCTGTAAAAGGAGAGTTGCCTCCATAACGCTTCCTAAATTTCTACTCTGAAAGTAATGCCTCCTATTTTATTATATTGCCCTAAATTATTATATATGATAAAGAGGTTGTCAGCACTGATTGACCTGAAGTGTTCTGCTACATCACATAAACAAGTCTTTTATTCTGTAGTTCTGGTTTCCAGCTTTTGTAAGGGGAAGCAGTTGGCTTCTACACCAGCTGGTTTTCCTCCACAAAGACATGGTCTTGGGTGTCTGACCTGGGTAATGCCTTCCGATAATGATACGACCCTTACAAAGAAACTTCTTGCCTTGCATTTTCTTCTTAGTTTCATGAAATCATGGGTCTCAAGTTTAAAAATAATGCAGAACAGAATCTGGTCATTTCTAAAACCTACAGCTGAGGTGAGCTACATTATCCAAGAACCTCATGTCTTTGTCTGCTACCACTGCCAAATAAAATCTTTTCCAGTATAAACCAGGGCAAGTCTTTCGAGCATAAAGATATTCCTGAAATGGCATAGAAACAAGATTGCAAACAGAAACAAGACGTCAGATTGGATCCATGCCTCTTCAGTCCTTAGCTCTTGTTTTCATTCTCTTTGTGGTTGGTAAAAGATTAGTAGCCTCGTGTTGGGATGGACAACAGATTTCAGAGTACTGCCAAAATGAGCTTCGTTATCAATGCCAACCTGTGTTATCCTCATGCCTGCTGGAATGAATACAGCCTTTTCTTAGGACAGTGGCTGGTTCCCAGCAGGAGAGCTAGGGCAGATAACTCATTTGGAAAATTCACCATGAAATCATTCTGCTGTTTAAATGAAAGCAGCAGAATATACTTTCTCCATTTCTCCTTTTTGTTAACATGTTGTTTAATCTGATACACTCCTAAGTGGTTTTTGGAGTATATAAAAAGATTCCAGCATGGGCACATCCAGATCTATGGAGGCAAAAGGGGTGCCAAGGATTCAGCTGTAAGCAGCATCTGCCATACGCTTAACTGCCAGTGAATTTCAGGAAGAAACAGAATGTGATAGCCTTAAGGAAAAAAAAAAATCATTTCTTTAACATTTTATGAAATGTGTGACACCAACTAACATTCCTCATAGAACTGAGTACAGCCTTGGGACTCATAGTGCGCAAAAAACTTAGTCCAACTGCCTCTCATGATATCCAAGGAAAGGTGGTGGTGCCATCTCCTATCACTGCAAATGTGTCTCAGTTTCTTCCACTTACAGCATCTCTGCCTAGTGGTCAGGTGGGCAAGTCCAGCTATGAAATTGGTTTCTCTGGTATTTCTCTGGTATTTCTCTTGCTCCTTCCAATTATGTCTCTGATTAGTAGGAAAGTGGGGAAGTGAAGAAATGTAGGTCCATGGAAGCATTCAGACCTAACTCTGCTCCATCTCCCGGAAGGCCAACAGTATCCTGGACTGCATCAAAAGAGGGGTGGCCAGCAGGGCAAGGGACGCAATTGTCCATCTTTGCTCTGCCCTTGTGAGGTCTCATCTGGAGTACTGAATCCAGGCCTGGAATCCATTTTCTAGATCCTTTTTCCCTGTAAATGGCCTCTAGTAGCCACTGTCTCTCCTATTACTTCACCCCATCCTCTGACTTATACAACTACCCACCAACACAATCTTCAGTCTTCCTCCCGATAGACTTTCAAGTGATGGTGAAGAGGCAACTGTTTATCTACGAGGTTTCTGGATCCCTAAAGAAAGAATCTGCATGTCCTTTCCAGCTAGTGCTGTGTTGCCAAGCTGTCTTCCTCTCAGATGCTGAACTTCTCTTGTAGAGAAAGACAGTTCTATCAGAGCAGACTATTTGATCCTCCCCACCCCAGAAGGAACAGAGCACACTTCAGAGAACGCTTTGTAGCTAAACCAGATTAGAGTTCTAAAGGGAAGAAGAGTGTAGAAAAAAAAGATCTCATTCTCCTTCAATCAACACTGCCATCTTCTATTCTCTTCACATACTGAGGTTCTGGAGCATGAACAGCTACCAGCAGAAATGTTATCAGTGCCATTAGGACCAGCAAAAATAAAAGAATCTCAGCGTGCTTTTTCATCAGTTTTGATTATATCACATGTAAAGTAAACTTTCTGTTGTCATTTTTCTTTCCTGCCACACTACTATTATTCAAGGAAGAAAATCAATCAACAGTGTAAATTTCAGGACAAGCATTTTGTTGAACACTTGCCTTTGATCTAAGCTGCTGACACAGAAGCAGATTTAATCAGAATTGTTTAGGGAAATAAAACCTGAACTCCTTATTCAAGCTCCAGCTCTTCTTGCCTTTATTCAGGCAGAGTTAAACTGTGCTCTATAATCAGTCCCACAAACAACACATTATGATCCTCTAATTCCTGCAATACATGTCTGTCATTATTCACAGTCACGTGGATCCAATTGACTATTCAGCTCTCTATGCATTCCAACACCAGCCAAGCTCAAGAAAGGCCAAATAAAATAAAATGAGGTTGGTTCAGACCTTTTGGAGCATGTGCAGAAGAGGGCAACAGAAATTATCCAAGACATGGAACACCTCTACAAGGACAGGCTAGGAGAGCTGAGGCTGTGCACTTTGGAGAAGGCTCCAGAGAAACCTGACAGTGGCCTGTCAGTCTCTAAAGGGGGGCTATTGAAAAAAGGGGATAGACTGTTCAGCAGGATCTACTGTGACGTGACATAGAGAAATGATTTCCATCTAAAGGAGAGGAGAAATAGTTTGGATGTAAGGATAGCTTTAAAATAAAGGTGGTGAATCACTGGAACAGGTTGCCCAGAGAGGTGGTGGATGCCCCATCCCTGTAGACATCCAAAGTCAGGCTGAACACAGGTAGGTGTACCTGTTCACTGCAGGGGAGTTGGACCAGATAGCCTTTAAATATCTCTTCTAACTCAAATGATTCTATGATTCCCTCCCAACATTTCCGCAACCTCGAGTCAGTTCTCACAACTGTGCCTGTAATACCTTCTGAATGCTGCATCTCAATTAACATCAGTGCAAGGATGCAAACCGCAGGAAGCTTTTACTACACATAATAACAGCTAAAATGGTATCATCTCCATTTTCATCTTGCCTGCATTTCTTCAAAATGGTGACAGAACTTCCATAGCTGATGCTGAAGCATTTTGAGCCTTTCCCATGCAGCAGCTGAGATACAGCTCACCACAGTAAGAGCTGAATTTCACAGCTCGCGTTTGCTTTCCACTTTCCTTTTCATCAGTCCCCAAAGAAGTGCCTTTGTTATGCACAGATTTTGGATAGCAGCTGTTTCAAGCAGCACATATTTGCTCTTTGCCTTTCTTTCTCTAGCCACAGTTCACGCATGGTACAAAGGTGCTTCCTCAGATACTGAAACTGATAAACTGGGATCCCTAAAGCAGAGATTACGTCTGTATTTTAGATTCCTTGCATTTGAGACTTATGTATAAAACAGGGTATACTAAGAAAATATTCCAACTTGAGGTCACTACTTTTCTTCTGAGGTACGAAACCAACCTGAAATGCTTCAACGTGAGCTGCAATTTAGCAGCAAGACAGCAAAATAGTTTTGCAGGAAAAGGACTTGTTCATTTTTCTAAGAATTTTTTGGAACAATTTCTTCTGCTGATATGAAAGTTGACAGGGAACTTCTTTTAACCTATCAGTCAAAAAACATAGCTGCAAGATATGGTCATTTGTCTTCATTGGAAAGTTGAGAACTTCAGGAGAAAAAAAGTTTCCCAAAAGCAACCCTGGAAACAGATTCTATAGATAAATTTTCACTTCATGACAGCAGGAATTGTTTCACTGGGAACTTATGGGGGGAGGTATAGAAAGAAAGAAAGAAGGAAAGAAAAAGAAGGCAAGCCTCATTAGGAATCTAGGTCCAGAAAAGAGCAATCATATTGAAAGTAAAAGCTGTAATTTAATATATGCAGAAGATGGGACATGATTTCACACTCAGAAAAGGGAATGTGCTGCTAATGAAAGTATATTTTAAAAGAGCCAAAAGGGTATAAAGGAACTCCTTTACATATGTGTAGAATGTGCCTCATCGCTATTGAAACACCCCCTTAAGAGAAGCAGCAGTTCCCTCCTTTCTCTGTTCTGACCTGCAAGTGCTTCAGAGTGGTCCTTTCTTTTGGCACTTCAATGACTGAGAAAAAAGTTTTCAGCAAAAAGTCAGCCTGATTAATGAAAACAGTGATCTTTCCTTTCTGGCTCAGCTGCTTCCCCTGTGGATGCCCAGGAAACAGCATGGAACCCTTTTAATACACCCAAACCTGTATTTATATCCAAAACTTTTGGGAAAAATGGATGGATTAGCAATAGGGTCCCTTAAAGTGTGGGGTGTGTCCTGGAGATGCTCTCTCAGGAACGTGCAAGGCATGTTAAAGAAGCAGTCAAGTTATTTATGCCTACAGGATATGCAGACCCCAATGGAATTAAGCAAAATACACAAGGATATCTCAAATGGCACTGGACACCTGAAATAGTGACAGTCAACACTTTCAGTGATTGATCCATTCATCCAACAGGAAGTATTCAGGTGAATATTTCATGCAAAAATGCTGGTAATTGAAAGATATTTTAGAATTCTTTGGTTTTCCTCCAATCACTATCGGCTGTACGGAAACAAATTTGTTCATTGTGTGTATACCATGAAATCTGCTTTTTTTTTTTCTTTTTTTTCTTTTCCTCCACCAAAATATTTTATTAAAAGAAAAACCACCCCTGGTATCTACTGCCCCAGTTATTTTCTGCTCTGAACTTCTAAGTAAAACACATTTCATTTTATAGAACCACATTATATAATAAATATTACAGCCTCATAAAGGCCAGAATTGTGTTTTAAGATATACAGACAAACAGCTTCAACTGCTTGTTTTGCTATGTGTTTGCTGGCAATGCTTTTGTTACTGTAGACTAATTTTTCACAAAAACTCTTTAAATGAAGATTAGTTAGATTCACATTATGTCAGAAGACAAAGTACTCCATCTGGGAAAGAACACAAGGTAGAAAATTATTATAATTTTAAACAGAAGAAAGAATGGAATCGCAAGGCTTTCAACTTAAGAGAAAATCTGCCTGCTGCAAGCAAATCTTTTTAGCAATAATTGCCTATGATTAGTGTTTTAAAATCTGCAAAATCACTGTCTTGCTATTGAGCAGAGATAATGCTGAGTTGAAACAGAAAGGCGTAATGGAAAAAAATATGCATTTGGATCATTTTATTTCTATACTTACACCTGGACACATTGAAACCATATGCATCTCTTGGACAGCCAGAGAACTTTGCCCACTGTGAAGGCGTCCATTGCTCCAGCAGAGCATTAGCCAGAGCCTGGAGCTGCTGGCAGGCTTATGTTTTTGGAAGGGAACCTACAGGTGACTATTTGGATCTCCTCTTCATCTGCCCTGATGAACCAGAAGAGTTAATGATGGTGTTAGGCTTCAGAGGGCCCAGTCACCTTAAAATCCCTGCTTGCTTTGCAGGAAGTGTCCACAAGCGGCACAGGAAAGTTGTGTGGGAATCACTGAGCACTAAAAGAGAAGAGCAGTTCTGGGGTTGTTCCAAGGATATCCCTGTTCAGTACCCTGTCTTTTACACTGGCTAGTGTTGGAAATTTTGGCAGCAGGTGAATGAGCTATCACTAAAAGCTATCATTTCCTGAGAAAGTTTCTCAGTTTCTGACAATCAAGAGTTTCAAGAGTAGAAATTTACCCCAAGAGCAGTAAGTAAACTGGTCTCAAGGAGTATCTATCACAATCTAGAAATACTTTTTCAATGGATATTCCCACTGCTAAAGCAACAGCGACAGCACATACTTTTATTTTGGGAACATCCTCTACCATTCTTTCATCACTGCTTTCTCATGGCACCCATCATAGTATCCACCAATGTCACGTTCTCCTCCAGAGGAACTTTTGAGTGTTCAGATGCATCCCTGCAGCTTAATCTGGTGGGTTAAGTCTTTCCCACTCATTTCCTTGATAGTGAATGACAAACATAACATATTTTTCATATGCTATGAAATGATGATGTCTATGGTAATGACAGACTATCGGAATCTCAGAGTCCTTCGATGGCATTTGCGGTTATCCCATGAATTTTAAGTAGCACCAATATGTGTTGAAGTAGTATCTAGCCAGACTGCATCACTAAGAAAAAGCAGCTTGACTGCATATATCTGAATTCATATGCCACACTGGGCAGTGCTAATGAGAATCTACAGCCCCCTCATCCCAACTGTTACATGCCTTACTTGCGAAACCACTGAGCAGTTATTCTTCGTTACTGTCCTGGCACAAAGAAGAATCTGTGTATAACATGGTAAGGGATCAAGAGGGAAAATGAGCCACAGCCAGTCTGTTGAGTCCATAAACGTGTCCAAGCAGTGAGATGGTGAAGAAGAGAAAGTGACAGCTATAACAGCTACAATGCGGCTGTGCCTGTATCATCCAGCTCCATCAAGCTACTTATTGAACAAACACATAGCAGGGAACATAACAAGATTTTGACAAGTTAGCTAGTACTTTGGCTTTCAGCAGTTAATAAATAATTGATACCGTTCCAAATATGTAGATAAGCTGTTAAGACTGGAAATTCCTTCTTTTTTCCTGTATCTCTAACACATGAATGCAAGAGAATAAAATTGTATGTTTCATTTATGCCTCTACTTTACAGTAATTATAGCAATTACAGCAATCCACCTCTTTTTCCCACTCTGTATGGAGTGCTGTCCAGTTGATTAGCTGAGATTTATTCACTTCACTCATGTGTTTTATTGTTATTTTTAGTTCAGAATCAAAGCTGGAATTGTTAATTCCACCAAAGGACTGCCAGAATCCATCTTACCATGACAACACTCTCTTTTATCCAAACAGCTCCTGAAATGGAGAACTATTTTCTCCACAAAGGCAAACCTTGCACAGTACACATTCATTCAGGAGTCATGCAATGAGTAATGGAGAGCTATTTCCACGGTTTTCACAGCAAATGAGGAAAATGGACAGCAGATCCCTGCCTAGAGGCAAAACTGCTCAGTAGAACTGATCTGAGTTACATTTCAAAGTCCTGATGTGCTGAACTGACCTCCCAGCTTAAGTATGCAAGTAGTCAAATGGATGTCAGTGGGTTTCAGAGACATTTTTGTATCTTTGCCAGCCTGTAAGAGGTCTGCAGGCAGGTATCAAAAACACATAGTGAGAAACAGGTTTCCTGGCATTGTTCACCGCAGCAACTTAGATTACAAGCTTTCTATCCTGAGATAAACAGCTCTTTCCACATCCTGAGCTTCAAATTCTGAAGAAACCACCAGTAATCAGACACTATTTCAGGGAGCTCTGAGTCTGACATTGATGTTATATCTCTCAGCTCCGGATGAGCAGCCCAACCCAAGCACTGGGGTGTAGCAGGAAGGAGTGTACCTGGTCACCATGGGCATCGGAACTCCCACCACACATCTCTGTGTAAAGGAAAGAGCTTCTGTGCCCTTAAAAAATTCCTCAGTTTGGTCATGGCTGCTTTCCTGGAGCTCAGGATAGTGGAGGGAAATACAGGAGCTGCATATAAAAATAAAACAAGAAACTATTGCCTTTGTAGTTAAAGGCAGGAAGATCATTAAAAGCAGGTGTGGGTGGTGAGACTTTTTTTTCCCAGGGCCATAGCATATATATATATGTATTAATGTGCAAGAATGAAATCTGCTTTAAAAAGAAAAAGGAAAGAAAGAAAAAAAATAAATAAATAAAAAAGCAGTATAAGACAGAATTATCTCCTCTTTAATCTTCTTGGAGACAGGGGCTTCCTTGCAAACCAGGTGGCTGCTGCTTACGCTTTCATCAGTTTGCAGAACCCAGTTTAGCATCATTATATGGTATCTGCACACACCATTTGAGAGGGTGGGATTTTTAACAATGTGCAGAGTCAACTGTTTTCCCAGAATTGCAGAGACAATTTAAGGGAAGACCATTTATTAAAAAAAAATTGAAGGGGCTGACCCTAAGGTTTTCTTGCAAATGGAAGAGCTTCAGAAGCTAAGATAGGATTTGTAGCTGTGAGAATAAAATCTCACCACAAGCAGAAAGGCTCATGTAGGTTTCACCTACATGAAAAAGCAACAGGAAGAAATGAGATTTTGCAAACACTTGTCAGCAGTATCTTGTCCCTTGTCTAAGTACTTGCCCAGATTGTGTTTTGTTTGGGAATGGAAGAAAGAGTAATTACTCAACAAGCCTAGATAGGACACCACATATTTAAAACCTGTTCCTTTCTGTCTCCTTCTTCAGTGTCATTTTAACAAGACGAATTTGCTGTTTTCACATCACCAGTCCTTTGAAGCACTGCCATCAACAGCATGGGCTTGAGGGACTGCAGAGACTGGAAGAGCAGTGGGAGGTCTGCTGTGGGCCAGGAAGGTTGTGTCCTATTCTGAGTTCATAGTTGAGTAAGCCCAACATCAAGGGGAAGGCAAGAACTTTGATTTCAGACCATTCCCAGCCCTGCTATTGCCTCTCTACAGCCTTGAGGCTCTTTGACAACTCCTGTCCAAGTTGCAGGCACCAAGAGAGGCATGAGCTCAGCTTGGTACACAGCCAGAGTTCACTGGTGGTTGGTAACAGCTGCACTGATAAACTGGGACAGCTTCCCAGGTCCCACCTGTGCTTGGGCCAGGCACAATTCCTGGGGTCATGGGACAGCACTGTCTATTCATGTGAACATATATCTTTTAAAAAAGCACTATGAAAAAACACTTTCCTTGAATGTAATCCTTAAAGTTCCAAATGCGTAAAGCATCAGGAAAAAAAAAAAAAAAATAGCCAGAACTGATCATATTTAAACCTCATGAATTTAAGCTGTAGCCCCCAGTTTTGATGAGAGCTAAGTCATAATTTTTTTGAATATTTTCAATGAGTGATACCATAAACTCACTTTCATTAAAAGAACATGGAAAATATCAGAAACACAAAGACAAGTAACATCTGAAATTGAACCATGAAGCCTGTCTGTCTTCATCAAGCCTGCAGTACTTCAAGTCCGCAATGTTTCTGAATGGCTGAAAAGAACAGAATGGCTGTAGATAAATTACTCTGAAAGCACTCTAAAATGTCAACACCCACCAGTGAAGAAAATAAATTCAATCTAATAACATAATATGAACTAGCATTGCAGGTTAATGACCTTCACTGTCTAATGGGGCATGCATCTTACTAGACTTAAAATAAATGGATTGTAGAACATAACTACATATATAGGAATTTTATAAATAAATTATTATAACACTAATTGGAGCTAAATTACCACGTTTTAAAGTCATCTTGTAATTAAACTTTTTAGTTGCTCACTGCCTAGTTCTCTTACGTTGTGGAAAAAAATATTTTCTCTGATTACAGTACTGGCAAAACAATACTGACATAATTTCTGCCTAACTGTTTTGATCCCCAGAACAAATTCCCTCAAATCCATTACCTTACATTGAAAATATCTGGAGGATTAGAGGAAGAGATTGAATGCTAACCCTTTAAGTCTTCAGGGAGAGAGATGAATTACCCCAGTTTAATATAGCATTAAGATGTCAATTATAACATCATTCTTTCAGATACATAGATCTTAAAATACAGAATTTGCCCACTGAGGTTGTGAATGAACCCACCCTGGAAGCATTCATGACCAGGCTGGATGTGGCTTTGAGCAATCTGGTCAGATTGGAGGGAGGTGTCCCTGCCTACAGCAGAGGGGTTGGAACTAAATGATCTTAAAGGTCTCTTCCAACCCAAGCCATTCCATGAAATTATGAACTCATTTCTGTTTCTTGTGTGGCAAAAACACAGCACTGCTGATGGCACAGGAGGGTCAGCGACAGGATGGTCATGTCTGATGGGGGGGCACTTGGGGGCTGATACCTGGCTCCATCCTTCTTTCACACTGTTAGGTCCTGCCACCTCTGTTTCCTTCAGTATTCAGAGAAGCTCAGCTTCGGCATTTGTATTTTGCACAGAAGCAGCTGTGCAGCTCAGCTTTAATGTCTGGATATTAGCACAGAATTCATTACTTTGGTTACTTAAGCGAGGTCTGCTTGCTGCTTTCTTCTTTAAAGACCACATTAAAAAAGCCACTATGCAAAGCAAGGTGTACAGCTCAGCCCAAGATCTGATGCTTTCTGCCAGTACACATTTCACTCTATTTCATCAGTAGGAAAGGATTTAGAGTTTGTGAAATTAAGCATTAGGAAAGCCTACACTCCATCAAGACATTTCTATACCACCCAATTACCCTCAGACTCTTTGGAGAACTGCTGCCCCTGGGGCAGGTCCCTTGCTCCATGGGCTCTTCCCCAGAGTCCCTTCAGAGCTGACACTGTGCACACAGCAGTGTGCTCCAGAGGGCCCCTTCTGCTTCGTTAAGGTACACATGAAAAACCCAGAAAGAGCAAGTGTAATTTAAAACCCTTCACTCCTAAACAGCAGATAAAGAGAGCACATAGACTTCTGAAGCATCCTTCATGTACAAAAGAAAAGTTCAGGCACAGTATTCTCCATCCCCAGTGGGCCCAGGTGGGATCAGGGCTTCAACAGGGGACATGCAAAGAAAAACCATCTTTATCCTGACAAACCCTGCACAATCACCAGTGCTTTGCAGGTGCAGATGTGAGCCTGGAGGAGCAATTAATCTGGCCTCATGACAAAACCACTAACAGACCATTTTTCCTCCAATTAATGCAGCCTAGACTTTGTTAGTTTTTTCCAAAGTCTTTTCTGAACACAGGGCAATAAATCAGTGGCTGCTGTGTAAGCCCGAGCTGCCTCGGGGCTGCAGTTCCCCCAGCAGCAGGTCCCCTGGGTGCTACCAGCCCAGCTCTGCTCCAGTAGCAGCAGCGAGATGGAAGCCTTCAACCCCAAGATGAGGATATCTCATCTCTTTGGTTCTGCAAATCAGCTGATGTGTTTAGCCCAAATTGCCCACTAACACCCCTTAAATAAGGCTTTTTTCTTGGTTTCATTGTCATATTTTCTCACACCTATGTTACTAATTCATTAGAAATAGGACAGGAAAGCATCAGACAACATAAAGATCTATTTTATCTTACTTGTTGCAATGCACAGTACCCGATGAAGTTGCAAGCTTGACAAATCATAGTATCAAAGAAGGGAAGGGACATTTAAATGCCATCTGGTTCAACTCTGCTGCACTGAACAGGGACACCGACAGCTCCACCAGGTGCTCATTGCTCCATGCAGCTTGACCTTGGGCATCTCCAGGGATGGGACATCTCCAGGCAGTCTGTACCAGTGCTTCACCCTATTGTAAAAAAACTTCCTCCTTCTATCCAGTCTAAACCTCCCTTCTTCTAGTTGAAAATCATTTTCCTGTCTTATCACAACTGACCCTAAGAAAGAGCCCATCCCCTTCTTTCTTACAGCCCCCTCCAGATACTGATGTTAGAGGGCTTACTGGGTAAAATATTCCAGAAGCTTGGAGTCTTATCTGGATTTCTGGAGTGTGAAAAATTGGATTGGAAGTCTCAAGAGAGTAATTCCATACGGGATTCTCTAATCCTTCTGTTGGCAACCCCCGCCTGCAAGTGAATAGGAGCGAAAAGCTGCTCACCCACAGCTATTTAAATCTTGAAAGCGTCAGCTCCTACCAGCACGGCTATCTCTGAGAACAACCTCCTGCTGGAAGCACTGAGCATTCGCAGCGCTTCATGCAAAAGCATAACTTCTCCAAAAACATGGTTACAGCTGGCTGCAGGGTGCTGGTTCACCACTCAACTTCATACAGGAGAGAGTGAAGGCTTTTTTGGGAGCAGGACACAGAGAAGGATGCTGAGCTTTGTTTAGAAAGCCTTTCCAAGAATGATGCGCTCTGATGGTTGCTGATTTCTGGCCCCTCATTTATTCATAGCCATTTGTTCTGAAAACAAGATGTTTTCCTTGAGCTAAAATAACACCTTTCCTTTGACAGTGAATATGCGTAACTTTTGCAGAGCTCCTTCAGGACAGAAGGCAGCATTAGGCATCAATTTATTAGTCATTATTTAGTTGGCATTAAGCAACCAGGAAAAAAAAAAAAAAAGGAACACAACCTCTCCCTTTCAACAATATAATTCAACTCTCTTGAAATAATTTGCAAATTGTTGCCTCCAAAAAGGTGCAATTCCGATTAGGTGAGGCTATTTTTCTTCTACAGCGTGCTAATCACTGCCTTCCACTCACAAGCACATAGCACTGCCTTGGATACCTAAGCATAATGCAGCTTCAGGCCCCAAATAATGCAAGCAGGAAAAGTATTCGCCCGCTCATCTGAATTTTGCCTGCATAGCTCCCTGCTCAGTGGAAACTGTCAAGTTCTTCCTCTCCTCCTCCCACCCAGGAACAAATAACTTGCAAATCAACAGCCAGTCCAGACAGCACAGTTTTCATTAACAACATATTTTACTAAATTAAGCAATCTAGCACTGCAGCCACTCTTTTTTTCTTCTTTCTTTTTAATAAACAACAATGGGCTTTATTTTTGTTTGGATTTTCAAATTAAAATGGAGTTGCATTTCTTTTTCTCAGGGGTGAAATATAAGCTCTCTCCAGCCTACTGGAAAGCAATTAGAGTCTCAGGAGGCTGGGGGAGGCGGTTCTTTCTCTAAAGCCCTACAATACTGGTTTTCAAGTTTGAATCTGAGGTGATTTAGGGCCATGTTTCAGTTATGTGTAGGAAATTAGTAATTCTAAGAGAAAGAAACACAGGAAACAAAAGGGATAAAAAGATGAGCCTGGGCGAGGTGCGGCACCATATAATGGAGGACACATCTGCATAATCCTGCTTAGCAGAGCGCTGGGCTTCTATTCTTTATGTTCACAAGGTCCACTACGCGGTAAACCTCCCGAGTCAGATGCAGCGTTCATGTAAGCCATAGCTGATGAGCAGAGTGGAAGAGATCTCTCCCAACCTCTGTAATTTCAATAGCTGGGTAACTCAGCTGCCTGAATTCTCCCAAATATCTAGCATAAAAGGGTTGTCAGAACTCACTGATACAAGATCCCCTTAAGCTGCGCTCCCTCATTAACTATTGTATAGCATTTTCTGTGTAATCATGGCAATGTTTTTCTCTGAAAGAGGAAGCACAGTTTTAACACTACCAGAGGTAGCTCCTGAGGATGAAAAGAGGCAGCTTTCATAGTGCTGAATTCATGCTCCACACCTGTGTTAGTGCACTGGACTAATGGGGCTTTAACAGAATGTCAGTGCTGTACTTGACTAGAGTTCATGATGTCTTAGACTGAGTTTCAGGGCCTTTCTTCAACTCACTGTAATTATAATCAGCAGGAAGAAATGCTTTACAGACGACCCTCCTCCCCTAGTGACATTCCCACAAATAGACCTCAGCTTGGCATACTTTGCAGCACTTAGACGGGGCTCTGGGCTGTATCACAAAGTCTCCTTTAATCGGTTCTCCTCAGCAGATGTAAAAGTCTTATTGAATCTTAAAGGAAAGATCATTTGAAAAGCTTATAGGCGTTTCACTGATTGCCTGTCACCGAAAGGCAGCAAGCGAAGGATTTGAGTGAAAGGGTCCCTAGGAGTCTGAAATCTGTAAATCTGTCAGGCTACATAGTTCCTGGATATTTAAAATCAGAGTAGTTTAAAGAACTCTCTCTCTTACAGACACTGAGCATATTATTCATAGCATCCTCTGCTCTGTTGCTGGTATCCTGTACTCTTTCATGACAGTATCTATTCATTTAATCCATTCCCCTCTGATTTAGAGCTTGATAGCATATGGCAAGTCATCAAACAGAAATTATTGCTAATAGATAACTGCCAATCAATTTCCATTATGCCCAACAAGATGTGACTGAGCTTTTATTTTTTACAAGACATATCGATTCATAGAACCGATTTCCTTGTCATTTCAAACATCTCCATGGGATATTTCTTATTGAGCTTCCTGCATGCATTTGCTGCAAAGAACCAGATGCTTATTTTCTCTCTGGCCTAAAGATTATTTATTTTGCTTTTTGAGCTAATCTGAAGGCCATATATCAAAGGTCCCTATCTATTATGCAAAAGTCAAATCCCAAAAGCTAAACAGAGGAGGACAATACAGATTTAGTACTGAAATAGCTCAAGACAACATCATTTCATACTTTTCTATCCAAGCCACATGTCATTTCTGTGGGACATGAGATTATGTGTTTGCTGCAGTACGGTCAGGACATTATATAGTCACAAGTGAGTTGTGGATACCTTGCCTCTGGTGCAAGGGGGATCCACACAGAATGCCCACTGGAGTTGGGAGCCAGAATGAAGGTGACCATGTGCTGAATATTGAAATAGATTTCTCACTGGGAATGGCTCTTGCCCTGTTTCTCAGGAGTATAGCTGGTGCATATGTTAAAATGAAGAGAGGAGAGTCCTGGGCAACTTGATTTAGCAGTAGCATCCCTACTCATTGTAGGGGAGTTGAACTAGAGGGCCTTCAAGAATCCCTTCCAACTTTAAGGACTCCGTGATTCTACAACGTCTCTAAATAACGTCCCTAAATAGACATAGGAAGAACACCTATCCACAGTGAGCATTCAGGGCAGAAAGAGAGGTAGGGTGCCTATCTTCCTTCCTGGAATTCAGAGAGCACTGAAGACAAGCATGAAACAAGAGAAAAAGAGGTGCTGTTATTGCTTGTACTACCAGGACCCTACTGTATTTGTTATTGGAGAGGGTCAAGGAAGGTAGCCCAGACCTTATCAGATGCTGTTTAAACAACCCAGAGGAATGCTACTGTGACACAAAATCTGAGGTGGCTGGGGTGTACTGTGAGTAAAGGTTAGCCTACTGAATCCATGGACTACAAAAAGTCTGCTTTGCTAATGATGCAAGGTTTTCCCCACCAAGCACAACATCCTTTCTTCATCAACGTCCAATGCTAAGTGATTTTGACCATGAGAAGGAAGGGGAGAAAGAATCCTTCAAAGCTCTCAGCAGAGGAGAATTTCACCTTTGAAAAGGAAAATTGATTTAATTATTTTCTCCAAGTAAACATTATCTCTGAGCTTTTAATGTGGCTAACCCTATTTCTAGCCCTTCTAAAATCTACTAACAGCATTTGACTCAGGGACTCTCCTAGGGAAGTGAATTTCACAGCCTGACTACTTTTTAATTCCTTGAAACCTGCAAGCCATTAATTTAATCAAATGAACCATTATTCTTCTGTTCTGGGACTTAAATGAGAGGACTGACCAGTTTTTACCCTGCCCATCAATCTTGCAAAGGAAATTACTGCAGAATTTCGAATTAAAGGCAGCCACATGCTTGGGACATTCTAGAGTGATAGTAAGGAAAACCACAATGAATACATGCCATGGGGATATACTGCCTGGGATGGTGGTGGGAATCCTCTACTGTTTAAATTAGTGGAAGCAAAACCATGTAATTATGCTTTTTCTTTGATTTTCACCTTTTTTAAAAATTATTATTTCTGACTGGTGTAAGAGTTTTCTTACACCAATAAATTACCTCTAAAATGTAGACATGATTCTATCATCTAATCACATCAATCCAAAGACAGAACAGCAAACAAACCCAAGAACACCACAGGAGGCAATGTAAAAAGCCCGAAAAAAAAGAACTCCAGCAATGGGAAGCATATGGAAGAATGTTGAACGAGTGTGCTGCAACCTGAGTGCAGCAGATCTCTCTCTCGGGCTAACATGCCAGGAGAAAAGCATAAGCACAGGCACACTAAGGGCTGTGCACCAGAACCAAAGAAACTGGTTAGAGTGGAACAGCCACCCTGAATTGCAATAGCTGAACTTCACACTGTCCTCTAGTTATTTACACTCCATATCAGCCTAGTCATTACTTGACCATGGCTTGATTTCTTAGTAAGGAACTGGCAAGATTTTGGCATAACCCATCTGTTCTGGAGGGCTTGAATCATGTTCCTGGTGCTTTGAGAAACCACAGAAAACTGGACTGTTTCCACAGCAAAACCTTTGCATTGCAGGGTCTAGCATAGTGAAACACCAATTTCAAAAAAACACAGCAAGAAGGTTGTGATCTAAAACCTCTCCTTCAGGTATACCTATATACCCACTGTTCAGTAGCTCCTTACCCAAACATCCAGATGACATATTCAGAAGGTAATTTAACATGTAGTTTACTTCTTAATTTGGAAAATACCTTTGTTTAGCAACAGGTCAACCTTAGCATGTGCGTGCCCCACAGTGTCTGAAACAGCTTTCAGGACTAAAGAGTCCCAAAAAGTATCTCTGATAAAAGCCCAAGACCCAAAAATATTAAGACTGCATCTTCAGTGCAAATTCTGAGGGAGCTGGAACAAAAGATGTGAAATTATTTGAAAAACTGAAATGAAATATTCTGTTTCAGTTCAGTAAGTGGGCTGTTTTTATACATGGGTATGTATGTACATTTACCTACATTTCAGCATTGCAAAACCTGGAGGTGCTGGGAAGAAGGATTGTGGTAGAAGAAAATTGGAAACTGGGGAGGACAGTAAAGCAGTTGAAGTATTAAATGGAAACTGGAACTGAAAACATTGCATCCAAAATAATGCTAGCTGGGCCTCTGCAAATATAAATAAATTTAGGAGGAGTAAGGTGGGGACTTAGTTTAGAAAGTAATGACAAGCAGTAAAGTCACTAGGACTAGGGAAGTACCTTAAAATAATGAACATGTTGCTAGGAAAAAAAGTCCTTGCACTCTAGTGTGCTCCTCCATAAGGAATGATAGGAAAGCAAAATAAGAGGACAGATTTATAACGGCACAGACAGAAACTCCAGGTTTGATGGATCCCTCTTTGGGTTCTTGTTTCCCAGACATGATTTGAAGTGATTGAAATATGTGAAAAACAAATCACAGGGCCCAGCATTTTCTTCTAACTTGAAATACCAGGTAAGAGACAGACCTGAAATCAATTTGTGCGGGAGGTGTAAAAGCCTGCAAGCAAGAATGGGGTGGAGGCGGGAGATGCTCTCTGAGTGGAAGTAACTTTAGCTGTTTTTTCATGGATTTTCTCTCATACACCTCAAGCTGTTAACAACAACTTTGGACACTCCATAAATCCATAACTGAGTGGGTTTGGGAGATTTAAAATAAGGACAAATGCAGTTGAATCCGAAACCAGACAGCTACAAAAAGTTTCATCTAGTTTAAACTGAATTTTCTTTCCAATAACATCTTCTTACTTCTTCCAAGTACATTATGTTAAAAACAACACAGTCATAATTTCTGTTCTCATATGCACGTATAAAGGAAGATGTTGTTTATGGTGTTCTTCAGTCCCAAGTGATAAACTTTTGCTGCAAGAGCTGTCTTTTGCTTTGTACTGCTTTGGGAACCACTATGAGGCAAAAGTGTGGGACATATGGGGAAAAAAGGCAGCCCTCTGGGATAACAGCATCTGTCCTCACTCTCCTATCCACCTCCTCAGCTGACAGCATTTGCTGATGTATCAGCACTGCCTGATGAAAAGCTCAAAATCTCACTCCCTCACAAACAGGCCCAGAACAAGCAATGAATTAGATTTGGTTTCAAGTTATCATTTGCTAGATCTGACTTAAAATTGGATGGGCTTCCCAGAGATAACATAGTGACGTCAGCTGCAGCTAGGCTGTGATTTGTGCATTAAACTGGGGGCACACATACTTTGTTTTATAATATTTAACCACAGATTGAATGTAGTCCTTTGAGGAAAAGGATGTATTGATTCTGGTAGGCTTTTCACTGTCTTGCTTTGAAAATTTTCCAAGAAAAAGACTTCGGGGAGAAGAGATGAATCCAAAACTTCCAGAAAAAAAAAAAAAAAGTCTCTCCCATAGATCTCAAACTACATACACAGCCACTATCTTCTGTTATATTTCACATGAAAACACCCAATGGGTTCTTCTTGTCAGCTTGGTGAGTTAACTAAAGGAAAGGCAGCAGGTTCTTCACTTGTTACTTATCACTTTTTCACATGGCTAAGTACAGGGCACAGACTGCATCTTAATCTAACATACAGCTCATTCCTCACCTCATTTGGGCAACAACAGCTGCTTCTATGATGGTTCTCTTCACTGCAGTGATTTTATGTTATAGGAAATTACTCCTATGCCCATGTAAATGGAATTCTTGAAGTCATGACTGCAGTGAATCACACCTCACAACTTTTGCTCTCCAAGGCGAAACAGTAGAATCTTTTTTTCCTCTTGTATAACAGATTTTGTGTTCGTATGGTCACTGTGCAGCCCTCATCTGATCCTTAGGATCAAGGATGCTCCATGTAAGGGTCCAAATAGGGCTATCTTTGAATCTTCACCAAAAAAAAGTCTTTGAAAATGCTGTGGAAATGTTTTACCTGGTAGGATGGCTTTCACCTTTTTATGTGCTCATCTCATTGTCTTAGAGTGATCCTGCAATCAAGACAGCTGGGCCTTTCTCTTTCCCTCTCATTTCCAGGTGTGCCGAAATACCAGTTCAGCTTCCACAATAACAGCAAAGCCTGTGTTCCACCAGCACAGATCACTCTACACAAAGCGATTATGAAAAATACCAGATATGATCAGTCTTCCCCAGAGCGATCCTTGAAAGACTTCACTCTGACCTGATTAGCTCCCCTTCCAGCACAGTTTGTCTTATCAGTTTCTTTAGCCACCTGCAACTCACTTGTTAAACCCCCTTTCTCTGGCTCACCTACCCTTGCCCTCCACATCCCTGAACCCAGCACTTTGCTGCAGTCTAGGCAGATTAGTTCTACTGCATTTCTCTGGCTTAAAAAAAAATCAGGTTTCACAAAGCTATCCCACTACTCTGCAACTCTCAAGTGAGCTTTCTGTATTTTCCCACATAACTTCCCTCCTTTAAGTTACTCCATCCTCAAGATTTGCCCTGCTGTTCTCATACAGGGTACCACCTGCTACCCCCGCACCTTTCCCCTCCTGCCCACCCTCATTTTGTCACTACATCTATCAGTAGCTCCCTATTTGGCACTGAAATGCTCTCTTCCTTTTGAAGCCCTCAAGTTCATTTTCTGTGCCAAAATCTGTCTTTTCTCTGGGAGAGAGACTGCCAGATGTCCCAAGGCTCAGTTGTGTTGAGCCCTTCTGAATTCTCACTTCCACCTCTGACGCAATGATTTCCATTTCCCATGCACTCAATCTCCACGGGAGCCCTAACCTTGCCTCCACACTTTACATCTTGCAAAGAATTAAATCAAAATAACCCCTTTACTTGAGGCCATATCCCAGTTATCTCTAATCTCAGCAGTGTCCCTGTTGTACTAAAACTTGTGTCCTCATTCTTAGCCATCTTTTATTTACAAGAACTTATTTCATGTAACGCAAGCAGGAAAAAAGCCATATTCTGAAGAAAATAATTTATATTCCAGTTTTAAAACTGACTATGAATATAAGACAATCCAGTTCAAATTCATCTCAATTACTAACATTTAATTTCTTGGCACATAAGAATTCTGATGCTTAAGAGTAGTTTGGAGTATTAAATATCTTTCTTTTAATGTATTTAAAGATACAAAATCTCTCCTTCAGGGGGTAGAAGACCTTACTAGACAACACCTCCAGAAATACTAGATAAGAAAAGTACCCTTGAAACTCTCCTGCTCCTGAGTTTTCAGACACATCATGTACATACTATTGGTCAGACTCTGCCTGGCCTAATCATTACCTCACTCTCAATAGCCAGAACCTCTTATAAAACAACATGTTGCTCCAGCAAGCTGTTAGATTTTAACTGCGTGCCTGCAGCCCGTGGTGCACTTTCTCTTCTCAAAAGACCTGTGAATGCTCCACCTTTTCCAACGCTGTTCTATTGGTAATTCTTTCATTTTAAATCTAGTTTTGAGTCACTTTGCACATGACAAGAAAAAAAAAAGAGATGCTTCTAAAACTCGAAGGCCCACATCATGCTTTATTCATGACCAGCATACAGAAAAAAGGCCAATTCCTCAAATTCAATTTCAGTTGAATTCGATTTATAAATAAAGAGCAGCCACATGGGAGAACAGAGTGGGAGAAGGCTCAGAGGGAGGTGAGGGAGCACCGCCTCACTCGAGGGCTGCGATTCATCTGCTCCTTCTGGCAGATATCTGATAGTTGATAAGAAAATAGAGCTGACAGCAAAAAAGGGTGAAAGCAGCTTGTTATTCTGAAGCTCAAATTACACTGCCACAATTTGCCAGCACCTATTTAAAACGGGAGGTACAAAGGTTTGCAGTCTCTGAGAGGGGATGCTGGCACACCGCCATCCCTGGGCTTCCCTCCTGCTCTTTCAAGGAACGTCATTCACAAATGCTGAGGGGTGAAGGGAGGCAAAGATCAGTGTTGGGAATCAAAACTAGAGATGAGGTAGAGTTTCCTGAGCTGTGCTGCCAGGAAAAAACTTCAGGGACAACATGAGAGCCTGGTACTTGGTTATAGCCGTTGGCCCAGGACAAGCAACAGGAGAGCAGAAACAGAGGTGACAAGGGGGCACTGCTCTCCAAATTTCATTAATAAAACAGAGACTCCCCCACAAAGTCCCCTACTCCTTTTACCTACCCTCCTTTTCTTTTAGAGCATCATAATTTTCTCTCAACCTCTGGCCAGCATCCCCGAAACCATTCCTGTCTAGTGTTGGGGGTAACCTCCTACTCATGCTACCTCATGTAGCTAAAAGAAGTTCTTTCATCCCCCTCCTTCCTTCTGTAAAGTTACACTTCTACCATTTGAGCCCTTTTCTTTCCTCTTGTGAAAAAATAAGTATCCTCTTGCATCAATTTTATTCCCAGGATGAATGGACAATCAGCTTGGGCCTATTTTCCATCAACTCATAGAACAGCAGGATTTACTGTGTCTCAGCCTCGACAAGTCCACATTTTCATTTAAGTGGGCTAGGAACAAGCAACAATGGGAGCACAGCCCACAGTGCTCACCGCTGCCCAACCCAATGCACAGAGCATCAGGGCTCTCTGTAACATCTCTGTTGTTGAGTTCAATTTGGTCTTAAAACCAAGGAGAACATGGGCAGGGAGAGGAGAAATAGATGCTGAATAGCAAAGTCCAAACATCCCTGTAAATATAGACATAAGTCATTGGATCATAGAATGGCTTAGGCTGGAAGGGACCTTAAAGATGGTTTCAATCTTCTGTATTAACAAATCCTCTTCTTCCCTCACTTCCCTCCTTCTGTTGGTGTTTCTCTTACAGCCAAAAACCTTAGAAAAGATAAGAACCAATGTCTTTTCCCTTTCTTTTCCTCTACTTATCACTGAGCTACTCTAAAACCCAAGTTCACACAGAGCAAATTCAGCCCTCATCTTTCAGAAAGTTTTTCTGCTCCCATCCATTCACTTGTACTGCTGACAACTAGGGCAGCATTTTTTCTGGGACTTTTCAGCTGTCTCTACAATAAAGCATAAAGCAAGGCACCCCAAACCAGCTGGGAAGTACTGATCCAGGCAACACACACAGCCCTAAGCCACGTGAGCACAGACTTGAACATTCAGACATACAACCAAAACAAGAGGTTACCACACATCAGCCGTATCAGTAGAGGTCAGCCCATCTTTCACAATATTTCCCTTCAAATTCCACACTACATGCAAGGTTTTTAAGTATTTCTGCCCTCACTCCCTGAGAAAGATTTTCAATTTTTTTTTACTTGAATAAAACAAAAACTAGGCTGTCACTATAAAACGCTGGAAAGATATGTACCTTTCACATAACTTGCTTAAAAGCACAGATTTTTGCAAGAGCAAACCTTATTCCCTTCTCCTACAGGAAAATAAACTTATTGAAATTAATTATTGAAACACATTTACTTAGAATAAATAATGCGCAGCTCCCCAAAGGGGCTTTAAGGTGCTAGTTATTCATTTCTGTGCCCTTCTGAACTACATAAGCATTGCCTCTCATTTTGCAAATTAAAATGCTGAGACAGAAACATGCACTGAACTTCTCCAAGCCACAGGAGACCTTGCTAAAATGCAACACGAATGCAAGGGTTAGTAGGTTGCTGTGAATAACAGACCAGGGACAAATTTTCTAACTCACTATGCTAAGCATAATGACTAACTTTATTTTTCACGTGTGAATTCCTTCTCTCTAACTCATTCCTATAGCTGAAGAGCCATATACTTCACAGTCCCCACAGTGGGCTGCTTTCAGACCTTGATCACATCCAGCCCCGATCTGTAAAGTGTGACACTTGTCTTCAGAGCCTAGCCTTAGGATAAAACTGTTTTCATCTATTATCTGCAGGTAGCAAACAGCAAATTGGAGCTTTGTGACATACAGAGTGAAGGGAGAACATTGATTTTTCCACCCAAAGCCGCGTGCCATCTACCCTTGTGTAAATCCCAGATATCTTAATTTTGCCAGATGTCCTCCTCCAAGCAGCTCCCTACATCCCATCTCATCTCCACGGCTCGCTGGTAAGCCAGCATTGCTCCCCACGGCACAGGACTTGCTCATACTGCTTTTTCCTCTGCTGTTTTCCAGTTTTTCACTGGTTTTCAGACAGTGGCTCGCTTGCTCCTTGTTTCAAGGCCATTAATAGCACAGTGATCAAATAAAAAGACCTTGGGCATAAACACGACAAGAGCTAAAAATAAGTACAGAAAGTTCCTAATATCATGTCATTCTAGTGGTCCTGTACAATTTTTGACCTTAAGCAAAGGAAAGTTGATGACTTTAAAAGTTTCCCCATAAAAGTTTGGGTTTTTTTCCTCCTAGAAAATAAACAAAAATCCTGCTAATAGCACTATTTTTCCTTATTATTTATTTATTTTAAAGCAAGACACTCTCTCCTGCCCTATCACAGCAATCACATCAATGGTTCGAAGTGCTGGCTTCAAGCTACTAACCAGGGTAGTAGGCTACACTTATAGGAAATTAATCTGAATCTTGCTTCACAGGAGGTGCTTATTTTCAGTTCATTTTTAAATTAAAGCAGGAAAAGTGGAAAGAAGAGGGAGCAGAGGGGAAAGAAGAAGGGTGGGGCTCATTATGTAGCTGCAGGGCAAAACTGGTTCACATTAGAAATGCTTCAGAGCTCAGCATTAACTTTGTTCCTTAACAGTAAATAAGCTAGCGAGCAGTAAGAAATGTATAAGTACTGCCAGGGGGGTGTAGATTGGTAGACACAGGGGTTTGTTTAATGTCTCCCTCTACATGCATATTGTAGTTGATATTAAAAATTGGATATTAGAGTTTGCCTTGTATTACTGTATTTATTATTTGTGCTGTGATGGAGAATGAAATTCTGCATCCTGTGTTTTATGGGCGGTTAAGCTAGATAATCTAATCATCCCTCCTGGCCTTGCACTCTACACAGTTGGAGGTTGCAATAAGGATTGGAAAGCTTCATCTTATTAAATACCAAAGCAAATTCACCATTATTATTTCTTACTCTGTAAGAACACATCGAGAGGAGGTCCCTGTTGGGCTAGATGCTCTACAAAGAGTCAATGTATTATTTCTGCTGAGAAGATTCTACAGCTGAAAGAAGCAGGTCAGAGGGGAGGGAAGGGACAGACAGATCCTCTGATGCCAGTCAGCTCAAGAAACCAATATGCTGGACCCATAGAAGTCCTCCACTTGAAGCTCTAACCATTCACTTAGCAAATTTCAACAGACTTGGGATGGCCACACTGATGCCCCAAGAGCTATGTTTGGATTTTGGGAGAAAGGGGCTACACATACCAGCAATGAAGTTGTATGGATATGAGCTGCTGTTTGCAGAACCACTCCACAAGCCACTAAAGGATCTGCTGGGCAAAACCCACTGCTCCTTTTCCTTGGATTTCCAAGGGTGGGAGAGGGATCCACCCTGCTGGCTTGTCCTGCCTCCCTAGGTCTTTACTGAGGGACTACAGTACAGAGGGTCTTATCCTTCATCAGGGACAACGATATAGATGAGGCACATCTAAAAGGTTAGCTGCCAGATTATATTTCATTGGAAGTATGCATATTGTCTTTCAGCTTGGGTCATCCAAGCACAGAAAACAGGCTTAAACTTGGCTAAGCAGCAGTAGCTAGGGTTAGGGAAAATATCACAGGAACACAAGTCTTGGAGACATGCACATCTTCCTTAGAGCCTGAGTAAACTCTTCTCAGGAAGAAATATAAGCTTTACTGGGACTTTGATGCATGCTGTCTAGTTCTTCATAATGAATTTGTGATGGTGACAGGTGATTTGAGCAGTTTTCTGTGGCTCCATGCACATCTGCGTAGGACTGTGAAGGACTGAAGTCTGAGATCCAAACACTGTCAGATGCTTAATCTGGGGATTTCAGATACTGAGTCACAGTTTGTGTCCCTTACTCCATTTGGGTCCTGTGATGGCCAATCAAGACACAGAACTCTCTCCCATCCTGCAGCCTCCCCTGCAGCCCTTTCCAGGCCTTATTTCAGTTTTGCTACCAGTGTAGTTTTTTTTCCCCTATCTGCTGTGCTCTGTGCTATTCACATCTAAGTGACGACCTTTTAGAGGACTTCATTTTACTAAAAGGAGAAGAAAAAAATTAAAAACTTTAAAAAAAATCTAATTCTATTATTTCACAAGTTTCACAAATGGAGATAGTATGTGCTATATTATTAACACTTGAAAGGAGGAGAAGGGATGAAATCTGTACAAAGTTCTTGCTCTTTTCTGTAAAATGACAATAACTACCAAATCCAGATACTCATGCTGCTAAAGGTCAACCAACCTTAGCACACCAAAAAAACAACACAGGAGGGGCGATATTGTCTGACACCAACTACCATACGAGCCTTTAGGGAGAAGTAAAAATGGGCAATTACATATCATGTTTCCCATAAGCTTCCCATGGTTTGCCTATTTAATAAGTCTTGAAGAATTCTCTTCCAAGTATTTGTCTTCCTTTGAGCCTATGTAAGCCTGCATCCAAAATATCCCCAGGAAATGAATTATACAAGCCTACTACCAATCTTGTGAAGAACTGTCTCCTCTTGTTCATTTTAAATCTGGCTCCCACCGCTCTGGGGAGCTTGGACTCCTGCTCTCATTTCAAAGAGGATGTTGAATACAAGATCTCTCCTCACCTTTCCCAAATATTTATGGTCACTTCTGTTGATATTTTTCTTAATAAGCTTCTTAGTATTTCAGATTTGGAAATTTCAGCTTTGGCTTCTCCTCCCTAGATGCTTGATAAGCTTTGCCTTAAAGCATTTCCGACAGCTGAGACTCTGTAGTTTCTCTCAGATATTGGCTCACTCCCTTAAGAGTTGATAGTATGTTAATAACATACTTTCCTTTTTTTTAAAATTGTAATTATACATCCCATAGGACAAACATTGTGTTTTATATACACAAAAACATCCTGCAAATTTAATGCCAGCATAGCAATTGGGAATTCAGAACCTAAATACAACCATGCATTCATTTCCCCCTCTACTGATCATAAATTCATACAACAACAAAAGTTGCCTACCTTTATGTCACCTCCTTTTACCTCTCCCATTATTTTGTCATGAGTCAAGAATCATGCCCTGATTTTAGGGTAAGAAAAAGTCTCTTCTATGCTGGGAAGGAAGTGGGATATTTTCTTTTTTGTTTTAAATGTGGCAGAGAGCATCCTGCTTTATGCAACAGGTCACGACAAAATATGCAGTTCTGTTCCTTTCCCTTTTCTCATTTGTGCAAAACTAGGAGGGTGCTACATTATCCTCAAAGCAGAACAGACTTATCTGTCACTTGTACAGCTTGGCTAATATTGCAGTTGTTTCAGGAACACTGTCTCAGCAATATAAATGTAGTAGAGGCAGTACAAACTCACAGCATTAAATCAAATGTTAACTCTGACCTTTAGAGGTCAAAGAATCAAAAGCAGGGAGCTGCAAATGCTTTTTTTGAAGCCCCCTGGAGATCCCCTACACCACGTACAAGGAAAGATGGTGATACTTCGAGCATCTGTATTCAGATCATGGGGTACTGAGGGCTTACCCTTGCTGGCTCGAGGGAGCTGCAGGATCCCCTCAAGTCTGGGGCACTGACCCCCCCAGCCCCTTAAGTAGTTAGAAGTTTATCCTTACCACAGAATAGAGGAAGGAGGCTCACACTGCTGTGTTTTAGTGATGAAAGTCACACAGCTCCTTTTGCTAGACAAGATGTTTTTATCAGAGAGCCTTGTGGTATTTTGTAACAAGAAATAGTGGTGCCTTGAAGAAACGCTGTGAAGCAAGCTGGTGTTTTTCAGAGCACATGCTGGAAAAGGGACTAACTTAGACACCGGGTGAGATCTTTAGTTCAATGAATCCTTGGCAGAGACAAGAGTTGAAAGGCCCAAACTTGCTATAACCACTGTATCAATCCATCTCCTGAAATAGAGCACACACTGTTGACAGCAGCCAATCTCAATGTGCACAAGTAGCTCCTCACTGACTGAAGCACTGGAGAAAAATGGAACAAGGTCATCCAGGAAAGCCTCCCCAAACTGGGGGAAGTCTTGGGACTGAGCTGAAGCTTAACTGAGCCAAGATCAGTTAAACCACACAGCCCTGCTCCATCTTACTGTAATTCTGGGCAACAAGCTCAGGTCCAAATGACAGATACCATTTCTACCTGAAAGGCGATCCAGAGACAGCAGAAATGGACCCACAGGCTAAGACAGCAGGAAGCAGTCCCATCAAAGCCAAGTCAACCCTTATCAGCACAGCCAGCCCCAGGTGTTGTACTCATAAGTTTGTTTCTCCACTGCCAGTTTGCCATCCAGCCAACAAGTCAAAGCAGTCTGTGGGACTGCTGCAAGGAAACAGTGGGACAGTGGCACTGGAGCCTGTCAACTGGCATTGGCTCACATCATTTTAGCTAGCCATGAAATGGACAGCACACAAGTAACAAAAATGACCCATAACAATGGATTTCCCAAGAAAATTGCTCATCCAAGTGTAACATTAATTAAGCCTGACCCTGCTTACCTTGTTGCAATAAGACATGTGCCTAGAGGTGTCAGGTCTTTAGGCCAAACAGATTAACAGACAGGTCAGATATAAAATATGACACAGCCTAGAAGTGCTAATACACAGTCTGATGTTGACAGTGCCTTTCTAAAGCAGGTTAATTAAACTAATAGCTTGGGTTTTTTCTCCTTTTTTCTATATCTTTGTTCAAAGCAAATTATTCCTTTGAATATTTCCCTGCATTTTTTTTTAATTATGCAACCTATTAGAAAAAGGAATTAATTAGGAAATACATCTGAGTTTGGAAACAAACTGCATCAGTGCATTTTCACAGAGGGTTTTCATCTTCTCGAGACAAAGATCGCTTTCAGCTATAATTAAGTCTGATAAACCTGGTAAAGAGGAAATTAACAAAAATCGCAACATGCTGAGCAGCTCAACAGGCTTATGAAAACACACTTCTGAAAGGTAAAAAAAAAAAAAAATCAACACAAGCAAACACTCCTCATGTCTCTACTTAATTATACCAAAAAGTCATGGATTTCTGATGAAATTGAGCATTCCCTCTTTGTACAGTTTGATGTTTCATGCCATTTAATTGCTGCAGAGTAAGAGCAGGAGTCTTTTCCATACGCATTAAGGGCAGCAGCATTCAGCAATAAATTCCTGGAAAACAGTCTGTACAAATCGTTTCCTTAATCAAGAGAACTCAGAAGTGCTGCCTGATTTACTGCTCCCTTTTTAATGCATATTTGTCTTTTGGGAATAGGTGTCAGCACCCCAGGGTCTTGTCCCAGGTTCTGCCCATGATTTATTCTCAAACTGTGGACAAATCACTTAACCTCTTTCAAACTCACTTTGTCTTCCTATAAAGTGGATTAATGAATTTCTTCAGCTAAATCCTAGGTTGCCTCTGCCTACAGAAAAAAGCTGAGAACTGAGCACAAAAGGTAGAATAACATACAGATGACAAGCACTGAAATACAAGGATTTTTTAGATGCCAGCCAGGTTCCCATGTAAAGCTCTTTCTCCATTGTCCATAGTGACAGATCTGCCACATTTAGCATTGTATGTGAACTGCCCATGAAGAGTAACTTCCCAAGTTCAGTCTGCAATCGTACAAAGTAGGCTTGGGTTGAAAAGTCATCTTATACAAAAAAAAAAATCATCCTGAAAATAACACCAGATCAGACATTATAAGTCTCAGATAAAACATCTTTCAGTATACTAGCAAGAGCCATTCTGTTTCAGTCGACAAGATGGGATCCCACCAGTCATTTCCTTCTCTCATAAGAGCGCTTTTCAGAAGACCACAAATCTTCCATATAACGCTGTCAGCCTCCACTGCTAAAAACATATGGACTGAATTTAAAACATTGCAGCTGTCATGTTACCAGTCCTGCCAAAGTACTGGATGTGACAAATTGGGATGAGCAAAGAGGTCTTGGAAAGAGGAAGGATTCTTACGGATGGGATGCTAACAAGGACCATAGGCTTTACCTCAACTATTGAAGCAATACTTGGGGTAATAAATGGAACTTCCACAACCCCCCTCCCATTACCCCCCTCCCAGCCTTGCAACATCAACCTTTATCAAAAAAGTAAATGCAAGGATCACCTTACTCATGACTGGGTTTGAAGTTGATCTTCTTAGCCAGTCCAGAAGGTGTTGTTGCCTATTTGGAAAGATAGGAGCAGATGGTTTCTCCTCTAATGCTGTTGAGAAGGTGGATCCTGTTTCCCTAAATAGCAACTGTTGTTGTTGAGAGGAGGGTGAAGTCACACTGCCTTGGGAGCAATATGTTGAAGTTCAAAATAACCTTGGGTGTCCTAGATCTATAGATTTGCTCTGTGGAAGCTGTACCTATAGACAGGCCAACCCAAGGAGCCACAAAACAACCTTAGTGTCACAGGGGGAAAAGATCTGGTCACACAAAGTGCACTTTTCCAGGTCTCCTAGAGACCACTTCTGCTACTCAGTATTATGATAGGGATCAGTGGCTTTTTGCAGCATAGAGCAACCCCTGATCTTAGCAAACTCCTCAATGGTCTGCCTATGAATTTTTGAAAACAAGAGACTTGAACTGCACCCACTATTTTTTGGTCTTAATTTTCCAAATCCACAATAAATATTACATGGTATAGAAACATCAATGGACCTTGAAAACAAAGAAATGACAGTGCTTTCTACCCTGACAAGACTAGGCCAAAAAAAATATGCTTTTTGCTCTTTTATAATATGTATCAGTCAACATGAAGGTTATTAACCACCTCACTGAAACTCTTTTCTATGCCTATATTTAAAAGGCTGCATGCATTGATCAAAAGATGACATAATTAACTGTTCTTCAAATGCTTGAGTCACATTAGCTGAAAGCCTCATTTTGTTGTTTCTGCATTGTATTTTAAACAAATCAAGGGCTGATCAATTATTTAGCAAGTGCTAACCTCCCAACCATACCCTGCACACATAGCAATTCTGACTCAAGGAAATGTCTTCTCTGACAAATAGTTTCAACCTGCCTGATTTATCAACGTAACTCTGCAAAGAAGAAATGTTATCTATATTAGTTTGGAAATATGCATCTTTGACAGCCCCTATCCCCAAAAAAGCAATAAGACAACATGCAATTTTGGCCGTTATCTCAGCAGTGAAAGTCATCCACTGACTCTAAGGCAGGGGGAAAAAAATAATCATACCTTTGCAGTTAGGTAGGACTATTAAATCACCAACTGCAAAATAACTTCTCAAATCATAAACCTCTTCTAGAGAGGCTCATATGAAGCAACATTTTATACAAACCATCACAACATGAAAGTAGGTTACATTTCACAAAAAGTCCCTTCCTCCTCTTGTGCAAGCAGAGATAGGAAGTGATTTTGTACCAGAACAACTGCCTAGGTCTGAGAACCTCTGCACTCTTGTTCTTGGGTTTTGAAACGGAGTCACAGAATCATTAAGGTTGGAAAAGACCAGCAAGATCATCTAGTCCAACTGTCAATCCACCATCACCATGCCCACTAAGCCATGTCCCTCAGTGCCACATCCACATATTTATTGAACATCTCCAGGGACAACACTATCACAGTGGTTGAGATGAGGACCTCTGTACAGAAGACAAAGTTTTTGCTGCTGTGAGTGGAGTGCAGCATGTCCAAATCCAACTATACAGCTGCTACTGACATAAGCCTCAAGTAGGAGACCACGGCAGTCTCCTCTTGCAAACCTCAGACAATAGCCAGGGCATACAGCACTACGCCTGCAGGAAACAGCAGAGCATCCTTCCTGCTTTTACAGCATTCTCCTGCTTCACCAACCCCAATTAAAACCATTATACTCCCCACCTGGGGGTTTCTCAGCAAGGAAGAGACATCAGGCATGTGAAGACAAGAACCATGACCAAGGAAATACAAATTCCTCTCATGCAATCTGATGGATTAGAAATACTCTGCCTGTTGAAGTATTTCACACAAGGTAGGCTTCTACTGGGAGACAGCATTCATGAGATGTCTTCCCCCATGAGTTCACTTCCACACTGAGTGTGGTAGGGAAAGAGGACAGCACAGTTTGACTTGTATAAAGACTGTTCTATCAACACCAATTTACTTGGCAAGTGGGAGACGAACTACCTGGAGCACACTGCAGATCACATTACTCAACCTTTGCTCTGTCCTGTCAGTAACTGAGAGGTGAAATCACAGTCGTGCGGCCTGAACTAAAACAACACAGCAAGCTCACAAAAGAGAAGCTTCTCTATATGAAGAGAATACAGATGAAGAATCTGAGATTATCAATCTCATAAGTGAATAATTGCAACAATACTTGTTTAGGAACATGCTTCCTATAGCTTCCAAATACCCTCAGTATTGGAAGGCATCTGTTTTGAATAACTAATGCATAAAAATGGTCAATCCATGAAAGGCTGAGTAAATGGAATAATTTGCCTCATTCAGGTGGTCTCTGGACACCTGGTAATCAGAACTTTCCAGTTCTTTCTTAAAATGAACCTAGGTTTAATTCTGGCGTAGACTCAATTCAAGTTCAGGAAAATTCTGTTTATTTTTAATCAGTTCCAATTCTGCTTTCTCTTCCTTCTGCCTCACTGCTATCTTTGCACGGATCTCCTCTCCTTTCTCAGGAGAAACTTGAAAGAGTACAACCAGCAGCTACCCTCACACAGCCACTTTCTCAGCCACTTCTCACCTCTCTGACTGTCAACATGAGTTCAAACAGGTTAAAGAGGAGCTCTCTTTTCACATCCTCCTTGTCATTTCTCTTCTCAGTTACTGCAAACCTTACCCTTGTGCTGCCCATAAATGCAACCAAGGACGTTTGCATCTTGCAGAGTCTGTCACTGCCCACTGGAGAACGTCTGTCTTCATGCCATGAGAAATGGGCCAAGCCCTGAAACTGTGCCACATAAGCATATCTGAAATGCTCTGTTCCCTGCTCTTTGCTAACCAGGCAAGAACACAGGCCACAGCACTACCAGGGAAGACAACAGTTCACATCACTCCTGATCACAGGAGTCACATCCGTAAAACCTGCTACGTCCCCACACTGACCTCAGCTGAGCTTTCCTCCGTTGGTATGGAGCGCTTTCCCCTCACAGAGACACAAACATCTGATTTGGATTCACACTGTAGGAAAGCTGTTTGTTCTGCCTTTATTGTCACCCAGTACAGACAACTTCTTCCAGCTCAACTAGCAGATGCAATAAGAAAAATAGAAGAATGTATTTGATTACCCTGAAAAGAAAACACTTAAAAGTTCTGTTCCTTTGTCTTAAATATACAAGAATGGGTTTCTGAACTTCTGCTTTCCCTGTTCCCATCTGGAGTGCCAGATTGTAGAACACACGTGCAAGGAAAATAAAGTCTCTCTTAACCTTTTCAGAAGGCTGCATTTTTAAATACAGAAGACTGAAAAGGAAGTGCACTATACTCCCTTGTCAAGGTACATGTATTTTACAAAAACTATTGCCCACATTCGTACTATGAGAATCATGAATTAAAAATACCTCATTCATACTCATAGGTTAACAGATTCCAGAATTTAACATGAAGCATCTTGATAGAATACTACCCAACATTTCTGAAAGGATTGTTATTTTTATAAGCTGCATTCCCCTCCGGATCTCACCATGTGAGGTACTGCACTAACATGGAGCAAGTTTCTGCTGAAAAAGATTGCCCTTTTGGCTCTCCTGTGAAGTGTCAAAGGAGAAAAACAGGCAGCAGGAAGGAAACTAGCCATTCAAATAGGAACCTTCAACAAATAGTCTGCATCTTTAATCCAGAGATCGTAAGGACCACCTCAGGATCAAAAAGTGAGACCATCAGGCACACAAGACAAAGATGAGAAATCCTGCAGTAAATGTCCCATCTGCAAGACCTGTTTAGCCATCGTTCTGTTTGTCACTTCAGAGCTAAAGACATGAAAGGTCAGACCCCAAGCACTGGCAGTCCAGCCTGTTTCTGCAGAGGCTGGAAGGAGATCAGGCAAGTTCTGCTGGGCACCACAGAGTGGAAGCTTTCTCCCAGGAAAGATACTGAACTGCCCTTCAACAAAGCAGATTACTGCACTAAGGTTCTCTCCAGTTAATGCAAATTGTACTTATTTCACACCTTTGTCCTTGGAATCACCTAGAGATGCCCCTTCATTTTTTTCATATATCATTTTCCTAGGTTCCTTTGTTTTGATATTTTGATGGCTACTGGTTCTAGAAGATGCAGACAACATTCTTAAACTCTTTAAAAGCAAGTTTTTGAGAGTTCACAAAGGAAAGCTGATTTGCAGATAAAGACACAAAGGATGAAGGCTTCCTCAAGTTCATGCAGTGACATGCTGAAAAATTAGGGATATTAGGGGTGAAATACCACATTCACTGCACAATAAGGATCCAAGGGAAAGGCAGAAAAAGATACTGAGCTGGCAAGTCATTTGAATCACAGATTTTTTCATTCAGGCTTATCTTTATTAATAGGATAAGTTATTCTCTTCCTTAATGGTTTAAACATAATCAATGGAGCAGTATTTTAGCATGCAAACATCTTCCCAGAAGCAAATGTTGCAGAAACAAACCCCCATTCCACACCATTTTCATCTGAGAAACACATTCCTTTAGGTCAGGACAAAAGAAAAAGGAAAAAAAGACAAAACAAGCTCAAAAGGTACTGGTAGTTGAGATGCATGCTATTGTTCTTCCTAATTATTCTTCTAGTTGCAAACATAGTTACTTGCAAATGTTCCATTCCCTGGAGTACAAAAATAAGCAAGTCTATTTTGAACAAAAGCAAAAAAAGAACAGCTATATATGAATTACACTTTCCTCTTGTATTCCATCTGCATTTACTGGCAGCATTTCCATAAGCACCTTTATTTTAACTTCTCTAATTTTCCATTGGGAGAACAATACAACTGAATGGGCCTGAATGCATTAGTGGGATTGGAGGCAATTTTTCCTGAGCAGCCACCAGCTCCTTTGAAAGCGATGCAGTCAGGGAGAGATGCTGAGGAAGAGATAAGTACAGTGCTGCTCTACAGGTTGAGACAATAGTAATGTGATTGAATTTTAATGTATTTCATGTTTCTGTAAGGCTCAGCTCTGTCATGCTAGGGAAATGGGAATATCCACACATCTCTCAGAACTGTTTCAAGCTCTTCATTTTTCACTTTGTCCTTATTTTCTCCAGCTTGCCAGAAGGACAGAAAAGACGTTTCACCAAGAAGCAAATTGCAATTCAGGCCATGAATTGCAGTTTCAGAAACAAAAAGATTATCCTACCAGAGACAACATTCATTCAGCCTGGAAACAGATCAGTAGACAGTTTGAGGTACACTTGGGTTTTGAATGGATAGGCTGCATGCAGTGGTCTGAGTTTTCATAATCTTTTCTTGAAATCATTTATGCTGTTGAAATCCTGACAGAAGAGATTTGAGGGCTTCTGTCACTGGTTGTGCACTTATAGAAAAATAAGGTGCTTTTCCTTGTTACTTAAAGAAAAGCATCATTAAGTTGCTCTAACATCTTGCAGACCATACTGCAGTTCTTGTGCTCCCTGAATTAATGGCCAGATGAACAAGGGCAATTTTCAGAAGAAGTGAGGATCATGCACCATAAGATGCACTTTATTTCTTTGACAAGCACAGTTTATTTTTAATTATTCCTTTTGCTTTACAGTACATTAACAAATGCTCTGGAGTATACTTAGTGTAAGTAATGAAATCTTCGTGATACAAGGCTTCACTACAAGCCTCTGATGCTTACTGACAAAAAGGCAGAGACCTTGGGGGAGATTTTGTTCACGAAAGATACTTTCACAGAAATTAGCAACCATGAATTAACGACGCTCTCCCAGAAGGGAGGTGCTGCTCAGCCAGTATGAACTCTCTGAATCCGGGAACTCTTTCCAAGCTAGGACACAGATTGATTTTAATGACAGAAGCAAAATCCCCACACCTTTCCTACAGGGACTGCAGCACAGCAAATGTACTGCAGACAAGGAGAGACTCCAGAGCTGCCCAGCTCCAGGATAGGGGTTATCAGAACATCATGGTGGATTCTGCGACAGACAGCCCTGGAAGCAGAACATCAGACCCCCCATAGCCCCTCATGGGAGGGAAACTGTAGTAGTAGAAGGAAAATTAAAAGGAGATGGATGAGAAGTAGAACAAGAAGTAGGAGAACAACACCACAGCTGAATTTCTAGTTTAAAGGAAGACAAATTATAGCCTTCTGCTTAATGCAAACAAAGCACTAAATTAAAAAAAGGAAACTGAAGCCAGACAGAGCCAGCAATAGGCAAATCGGCCTCATCATCTTCAAGCTAAAGTAATTCAATTTCTGCCACTGTGATGGAGGAGTTTGATGCACCTCCACGGGGGATGGATTCCCCTACAGCTCAGGGAGCATCTTTTTGCAACAGCCTGCTTCCAAGCTTGGCTTACACAAATTAGTTCCCATGCTGAGATGAGTTGAGCTTGTATTAAAGCTGCTCTGAAAGTAATGCCTTATATTTTGTTGTATCACAACTGACACAAGTTATGTCTGATCACATCAGAGGCAGATGCTGGTGGGATGGCAATGGATGTTGAAACTTCCCACCAATATTTCATTATATCTTGTTGCTTTGTAGCATGGCAGCTGTAGTGGGGCAGAGGGGCAGTCTGGCAAGATGGTGTCTGATAAGGAAGTGTGGATGAAATGAAGAAGTGTCATTGAGTTCCTACTTGTAGGAAAAAAAAAAAGAAAAAAAAAAATAACATCTTTTGACATTCATTGATGCTTGCTCAACATTTGTTCAACAGGACACTGAACTTTAGAAAAGCAGACTTCAAGCTACTCAATGGATTGCTGGCCAAGATCCCCTGGCGCGCTGCCCTCAAAGACAAGGATGTTGAGGAGAGCTGGCGGCTCTTCAAAGATGCCCTCCTGGAAGCACAAGAGGTCTCCATTCCTCTGATTAAGAAAGTGGGCAGGCGAGGTAGGAAACCGGCATGGCTCAGCAAGGACCTGCTGAGAGAACTGAGGGCGAAGAGAGGGGTGTACAAGCTCTGGAAACAAGGCTGTGTCACCTGGGAAGAGTACAGGGATGCCGTCCGGACTTGCAGACGTGGGATCAGGGAAGCCAAGGCGCAGGCAGAACTGAACTTGGCAAGGGACGTGAAAAACAATAAGAAAACCTTCTACAGGTACATTGCCCAGAAGAGACAGGCCAAAACGGGCGTACCTACTTTGGTAAATCTAAAAGGAGAACTGGCTTCAACAGATGAAGAGAAAGCTGAGGTGCTGAATGAGTTCTTCACCTCGGTCTTCACTGGTGGCCAGGATTCTAGTCTTTTTCACGTCCCTGAACCCTGCATCACCAAACCTCTATGTGGGGACCAAGGAGGTAAATCCCTCCCCACTGTAAGGGCAGAGCAAGTCCGAGAGTGCCTCCTTAGACTGAATGAATACAAGTCTATGGGGCCAGATGGCGTGCATCCCAGGGTCCTGAAGGAGCTGGCTGAGGTGGTTGCCGAGCCGCTCTCCATCATATTTGAGAAGTCGTGGCTGTCAGGTGAGGTCCCGGATGACTGGAGGAAGGGTCACGTCACTCCCATATACAAGAATGGGAGCAGGGAGGACCCGGGGAACTACAGGCCGGTGAGTCTCACCTCCATGCCTGGGAAGATCATGGAACAGATCCTCCTGGACAACATGCTTGGTCACATAAAGAATGAGCATGTGATCCGAGACAGCCAGCACGGCTTCACCAAAGGAAGGTCATGCCTAACTAATCTTGTGGCCTTCTATGATGGAGTGACGGCATTGGTGGACGAAGGGAAGGCGACCGATGTCATTTACCTGGACCTGAGCAAGGCCTTTGACATGGTCCCCCACCACATCCTCATATCCAAATTGGAGGGAAGTGGATTTGATGGGTGGACGACCCGATGGATAAGCAATTGGTTGAAAGGCCGCAGACAGAGGGTGGTGGTCAATGGCTCTATGTCCAGGTGGAGGCCGGTAACAAGTGGTGTCCCCCAAGGGTCTGTCTTGGGACCGGTGCTCTTTAACATCTTTATTAATGACATCGATGAGGGAATTGAGTGCACCCTCAGCAAGTTTGCTGACGACACCAAGCTGAGTGGTGCGGTTGATACGGTGGAAGGAAGGGATGCCATTCAGAGGGACCTCGACAGGCTGGAGGGCTGGGCTCGGGTGAACCTAATGAGGTTCAACACAGCAAAGTGCAATGTTTTACATTTGGGCCGGAGGAACCCCAGGCACCTGTACAGGCTGGGAGGAGCGGTCCTTGAGAGCAGCTCAGCAGAGAAGGACCTGGGGGTCCTGATGGACGAGAGACTGAATATGAGCCAGCAGTGTGCTCTGGCAGCTCGAAAGGCAAATGGGATCCTGGGCTCCATCAGGAGAGGGGTGGCAAGCAGGGACAGGGAGGTGATTGTCCCTCTCTACTCGGCTCTTGTGAGGCCCCATCTGGAGTACTGTGCCCAGGTGTGGAGCCCTCAGTACAAGAAAGACATTGAGATTTTGGAAAGGGTCCAGAGGAGGGCGACTAAGATGATCAGGGGGCTGGAGCACCTCCCCTATCAGGACAGGCTGAGGGAGTTGGGCTTGTTCAGCCTGGAGAAGAGAAGGCTGCGGGGTGACCTCATTGCAGCCTATCAATACCTGAAGGGAACCTACACGCAGGAGGGGAGTAAACTCTTCAAAAGGGCTGACAACAGCAGCACTAGGGGAAATGGATCCAAGTTGAAGGAGGGAAGATTTAAGTTTGATGTTAGGGGGAAGTTCTTTACTAGGAGAGTGGTTAGGCCCTGGAACGGGCTGCCCAGGGAGGTTGTGGATGCCCCGTCCTTGGACGTGTTTAAGGCCAGGTTGGACAGGGTCCTGGGCAACCTGATCTGAATGTGTATGTTTGGTGGCCCTGCTAGGCAGGGGGGTTGGAACTACATGATCCTTGGGGTCCCTTCCAACCCAGGTGATTCTGTGATTTACAGAGACCAAGGAGTGGATGTGAACAGTGAGGCAGTTGATGATGCATGTCAACAGCAGCAACAGCAGTGTGAAAGTGCACGGCCATCCAGCACGTGGTTTGTCAGCTGTCACATCCTGTACTGAAGAGCCTCTCAATCAGCTCATCTGCTCAAGTCAGCTAATGGTGGTGACTATATTGAAAAATAATTTTGTAGCTGAGAATGTACTCTATCAAATGATGGTGTTGTACTCTTTGTATCTGCCACTGTTTCCACAAATATAAATAGGAGGCATTACTTCTGGGTGTGAGTGACCTATGCATTTAATTGTAATTTACCAGGGATAAAGTAATCTGCTGAAAGTTTAAGCAAGCCCCTGGTGTTTTGTACAGTACCCAGCCCAGGAAGGCTGTCATGTATGAATAGATATGCCAGAACCCACCACATGCAGCAATAGCAGTACAAGCTAATAACTGCTATAGGTTTCTGAACAGTACAAAGAAGAAATACAATAAAGGCATAAACTTCTTTTATAATATCTTGTACTAGACTTCCCTTCAAGAAACACAAAGGCTTTCTGCAGCCTCTCTCTGCTGCCCTGTGAAGGAGGGAGTACAGCCAATTTTCTAACTAAATAATACCCACCCTCCATCCCCCTCACCAACCAACTCCATCAGATTTCCTGAACTGCATAAGCATGATCTCTCACTAACTGCAGTTAAGATCAGTCACAAACAGCAGGCAATCACTCAAGACCAATTCAAGGCATAGACTTCCCTCCACTTCACACCTTCCAATGCAGTAAAACCCACCTGTTTGAAAAACAAACAAACAAAAAAAAGTCCTTGGAGCTGCAGGACAGTTCAGAGCAATCACATTAAAAAATTATTTCTCCTGTCTGGCAGCTGCCAGTTTTTTTGTTTTTTTTTTTTTCTTTAAACCAGTCACGAAGTGGGAGATGCAGAATTAGTCCCACAGTGTCAGTTAAATTATCTCAGTCCAATATTACCTCACACCAGCTCTGCTGCTCTCAGTTTATTTCACTGAGACATGAACCTGACAAACGTCTCCAGCAGATGCTATGGCATCAAATAGGCTACAGCACGAGGGCGGCTTTGCAGGAGGAAATGGCAGGGAGAAGACATGCTTCACTTGTGGAGATGAAGTGGAGGTGTGAAACTGCAAGCTACACATAGCATTCTGTTGTGAAAAATTCCCCAACCAATTCCAAATCTTAACTCTATTTACACGACCTGAAACTCATTTACAGGAGAGAGCATGCTTTCTCATGCTTTTGATTTTAGGTAATTATGTGCAAAGTTGAATGGTTTTTATCATCCTTTACATAACTTTCAGCAATAAGCATGTTATGTATAACAAAATACTCTTGCATGGGGATAAGAAATGTCAAACTAAGCAAGTGAAGGGACATCTCCATAGAAGAATCTAATGCCCAAAGGCCTGGATTCAGGTGTTCTGGGGGACCAAAAAGGACATATTTTTTCCTCTCCATAAAACCTGTTTGTGTCACTGAAGCAGCCCTAAGGGGACTGCTAAGTGCTAGTATGGATTTTCCTCAGATCAGAGACAACCAAAGCTCCTGTCCTCCTCACCCCTGTATATCCCTCTCTGAGCTGCAGCTGAGAGGATGAAGCAGCACTGCAAAGATGTGAACCTGAGGTACCATGCATTAATTAGAATAGCCCTGAACAGTGGCTATATCTGACATCCTTCCTCTCCCATCTCAGTAGCATCATTTCTGACACAGCCTTTCCTGTCACCAACACAAAAAGGTTCTCCAGCTTTTTATCTTCCTGTCTTAGACCACAAGGCCTGCAGAAATTTGGAAACAGAAGAAGCTGCCTTTCTGAGTCTCAATCACAGCTAACCACAATGCTCTCTTCCAGCCTACCCAAGGCACCACACCCTGCTTCCTTCCACATCTGTTCTAATCTTTTGGAAAGCTGCTGTAAGAAAGTGAAGGTCTCCACCTTATGATGGCAGCAACTACCTGTTTCACAATTACCAGTTATCATCTCCAGCCGCCTTTGGTTCTGCTGGATATGGCCATTACCCTGATCCTTCACACCAATGCAATACCACACTTACCTGAATGTGGAAAGGGGTGAGGTGATTGACTCTTTCTCTGCCTTACTAGAGAAAGACAAGGATGATGCTGGACGATTGATATTTGTGACTCTCATTCAATGAGATTTAGCAACAAGGTGAGAAATTTAGTTGATTCCCACTGGGGTAGTAATATGCCCCAGGACAATACAGGACAAATACAGTTTTTTTCCCCAGTGTGACTTTTTAGAATGATATCACTTTTGGTTTTCAAAACAAGTAAGAAAGTGCCTAAAATGCTGAGGCTTTAAAATCTGATTTAAATTCAATAAATAAATAGAGTAAAAGACCATGCATAGACCATACAGTTAATCTTAAAAGCTTTGCAGTAAAGCAAGTGCAATAATACAATGTTATGCTATACATAGAGTACCAGATAGGTATAGCCCTTGCTGGAAGCAATTGGTTCCCCTCCTGAATGTGCTTGGAAGTGGTTGTACCCAAGTTTGCAACAACTGTAGTCCTGCATCTGCATCTTCCAGCTAGTTCTTCATCTTTATCTCAGGCAGATAAGAATCAGTTCTGAATAAATCCCCTCCAGTTCATAATTTAGAAATAGATTACATGTTCATCACATGCTCAGTAAGAGGATTCCAGCATAGCCTGATTGCTCTTACCATTATTTGAGCAACAGGTCAAGGATTAAGCACCCCAGATCAAGATTTTCTGCTTTCTAATTCTGCCACTGATTTATTTTACATCATAATCTCATTTCTCTACCACAAAGAGAAATTATCTCTGACTAAATCCATGCCTCTAAAGCCTTTTGCAGTTTTTTCATTGCAGACTAATGCAGACACGAGCATGCATACACATCTAAAATAAGACAAGCTGATCATTCAAGGATGACACTTCATCATAGACCTCTGCCCCTACAGGCATCCTTGGTTCATCTTTTTGTACGAAAAGTGGCCTGTGCTGTCTCTAGAGAAGACCTGGATTTACAGTATTTTAACTCCAGTCTCTGGATACCACAGAGCATGAAATTCACATCAACCAAGATGCAGAGTATGCCATACCACTGATATTTGTGCCTGGCTTTCATAGCATTGCCTTCCCACCCCATCACACTTTTTCTTCTTCCTCCTGTACAACTCTAAAAGTACAGGTGTCTGAGAGAAATCTGAATTCCTTCAGCTCTGGAGCGCAGTCAGATTCTTCAACATTTCAATGACCTCCAGTGGAGACACAATTAAATCCCCAAGCAGGAAAACATACCCTGTTATGTCAGGTAGAGACAATATGATTGGAAAGTTGACACCCAAATTCTAGGCTCCTTGGTTGCCATGATAACTGACTGATATTGCTGTCATTTTCCCTGTATAAATCTAAGGCTTGCTGCTCACCTTCATCAGCACTAGTATAATTTTTGTAGTCTTCATTTCACCTAGGAAACAGCTTCAGCATTTATCACATCTTTCACTGTGCACGGTTCTGGACCTTGAAAACCCTACTGATCCCAGAGGATCTAAGCATGTTTTGAATAGTAACAGTAACTCAGTGCCATTCAGTCTGAAAGGCAGGTAGAAATTATAGGCACCAGGAAAACATGCAACGCTAGCATTCTGCATGTGGATGGCAATGGATGGCAATTCCCATCCACACAGAGAGTGATCATTGATTACCATAACCATGCAGCCCACCCTGCAACAGCCAGGGTGCAACTTTATCTGTGTCTCAAAGAGGGAAAATAAACCACAAAAATGGACTTCTGGTGTGCAAAAAAATCTGAATCAGTGCAGTGACTGTAATCTAAATTGTCCACCTTACAATGAAAGCATTAAAAATTTCAAATAATTTTTTTAAAAGAGAAATGGAGGCTACTAGAATAGAGGTCATAATGTTTTAATTTATGAGTTGATTATATTTAAGTGAATATTTCCATAAGGACCATTATGAAAAGACTACATGAAAGAGAACAAGGAAAAAAAACAAGATTTTTTTTTTTCCCCGCCAAATGCTTATAGTTTCCTCATGTATAGGCAAGGCAGTGATGCAAGAAGTTCCACAAGATGCTGAAAGTAGAAAGATGCTCAACATGAAACAAAGTGATGGTTAGGGGAACCCAAAAAAACTGGGTTTCAGTGCAACTTAGAAAAACTATCCATGGGTCAGATGAGAGAATCATTATCTTACTCTTTCCTGCAGTGGTCACTATTCAACAGTTAGAGGAGATTCAAACCACATGTCAGGAAAAGTTTCTTCACCAAGATTGTTCAACTGGAACAGGTTTCTTTGTGAAGTTGTCAGTGTAGCATTCTGTTAGTATTCAGGAAGCATTTGTTTAATATCTTTAATAATATACTTCAGTTTTAGTTATCCCTTAGCGGTCAGGTGCTTGGACTTCATGATCTTCTAGGTCCCTCCCCATTGTTCCAAATAATGAGGTTTGTCCCAGGCAGCAGCTGCCAGTGCGACCCTTTGACAGCAGTGGACAGAGTAGCATGTAGATACAAAACACCTACACCACCTTCCTGTGAAAGCCACTGATCTCATCTGCACTAATCCTCAAAAACATGATTAAATTGCCTGAATGCTGATGTTGCTGCCATGACTGCTGAGAAATAGGAAGTTTAAGTGATTTGTGCAGGATGGCACTGGCTATTTTCACTCAACTCTGATACCTTTTATGCATGCGATTAGGCATAAAAGCTCTAAGATCTTCCACTCCACTTCTACTTTGTCACCCTTGGCCCCTGGATTGCTCCTTCCTTACCTTTACTTCAGGTGAAACCTCATCCTCCACTAAAGCACAAAGTGAGGACAGCAAAACCCCTGCAGAGTGTATCTATAAATAACAGTTAACTTCAAGTGCAGAATCAATGAGGAACTCTCAGAAACTCCTGATGGACACTTACGCCATCACCTGCTCCTTCCCTTTGCAGAGGCAGAGCTGTCAGCAGCAACTCCACAACCAGCTGAAATGGAAACTGAGCTCTATATCTGTACACCAGCAGAGCAGTTACGTGGGACAATGAGGTCTCCAGGGGAGATTCATCTCCTACACAGGTGAGAACGAAGGAATAAGTGCTACAGCCAAAAATATCCTGTGTGTTTCCACATTTCACAACTCTACTGATTCAGATACACAGTTCCTCTGTTCATTTCCCTCTTTTTTTTCCTTATCCAATTAGTGCCTCATTAACAATCTACCTATAGATGCAGATGTTCTGAGTAAAATCCAGCTTCACCAGTCTTGACCTTGAGCTTTCCTGGAAGTGATATCTTGAAGATTTTTTAACATATGCAAATAGCTGCACACAACACTCTCTTTTGGGGCTTTAATCCCCTGATGACAGCATCTCTGCAGCAAGAGCAAGTGGGGATATGAGAACATCTTTCCACTGCCCAATACTCATATTTCCCAGTTCATCATTTGTCTTCATAGGCTGCTGCTAGAAGCACAGATTTATGGACCTTCCCTCCATTTATACTGGAGCAATAGTGCTACTTTAAGGAGCACAGTACTGAACAGCCCTGCAGGTTGAAGACTGTTATGGGGACCATGTCCCACCATTGTACAGGAGTCCAATGGAGGGAATGGGTTCTCGAAATCTTCTTGATCTAAAGTAGGTTAAAAAAAAAAAAGAAAAAGAAAAATGGAAAACACTTAAGAAAAAGCAGAGTAAAAATCTTAAAATAAACATCCTGAGACTTATGCCAGATCTTTGCCTAGAGATCCTCCACAGGCATCACTATCTCTTCCAGCAACCATGCATTAAGAAAGGGAGGATGAGAAAGCTAGAAGACCACAGATGGGTTACAGTCAATAGGATCTTGTGGCAATATGATCCTTCTGACCCACCACATGTGATTACACATACATCAATTCCAAAACTAAGTCTGCTTCACAGTCAGCTGATCTTTCTCAGTTTCCCCACAGAGACCCTAGTCAAGGTATACATTGCTTCTGTGTTCATTCCAAGCTACTTCTCAGAAAGGAGTCTCCTGGAGAAATACTGGGCATAATGCTATTGCTCTGTGATGTGTACTTCTAAATAGACACTAAAACACAGAAGGATAGAACAGTGTCTCTCTACTCACTTCTAGACTGAATTTGAAGACATCCAATGATAAAGTTATCACACTGTCAGGGTCTAAATGAACTCTGGACCTTGGCTGCGTCTAGAGAATGAATACAGGATCTGTTAACTTCACTGCTGTTTACAGATACCAGGTGCATTCTGAGATGATCACACAATGTTAGGGACCTCAAAAAAAATCATCTAGTCCAATCCCCCTGCTAGAGTAGAAACACCTAGATCAAGTCACACAGAAAGGTGTCCAGACAGGTTTTGAATGTCTTCAGATGAGAATCCACAACTTCTCCGGGCAACCCATTCCAATGCTGTGTTACTCTTATTGTGAAGTTCTCTGATATTTGTGGAACCTCCTATGTTCCATCTTGCACTCACTGCCCCCTTCTCCCTGTCATTGGATGTCACCGAGAAGAGCCAGCCCCATCCTTCTGACACTCACCCTTTACGCATTTTCTGTTTACCTGCAAGGGTGCTGGGGAGACCGCGTCAAATTCTTTACTAAAATATAGACCATATCTACTGCTCTACAATCATCTATACACCTATACATCCTCATAAAAGGCTATCAGGTTGGTCAAGCATGGCTTCCCTTTGATGCACCAGGTTGAGAAGTATCCTGGTGATATCCCTATTCAGGCTTCAGGAAGACTTCAGAAAGACTTCAAACTCCCCTAAGATGAGCGTCAACTCTGCATATTGAGCCCTCCATTCACTTCACAAGTGAGTCACCAACAGCTAGAACCCTTCTCTTCTTCCTTGTGGAAGAGGTTATCATAGGCATTCCAGGAATATCTGATTGAGGTAAGACCTCTGGAGTACATCACATTGCCTCTCCTCCTCTTTGACAGCCAGTTCCTCCTTCAGGACCCCATACCTGTTTCTGCAAGGATAGGAGGAGACAGGGGAAGTTGAGAGCAGATCAGCCTGCTTCCTTGAGCAGGGACCTGCCTCCATTCCCCCCAATCTCTGAAGTCCATCCCGCTGCCTGGTGACAAGATCTTCCAATTTACCTGAAGCCTCAGCCTGCTTCCTCTCAAGAAAACAAGCTCCAGCACCTTCTTCATCCAGCAGTCTTGACACACATGTTTGTGTGGAGCCCCTGTCCAAGTACCCACAGTTTCTCTAACAGCCTTTGATGGAGTAGCAACCATGGCTACACCTTCTACAAGAAACTGACCTCTTCCAACTCAAGAAACAGGTAGGCTCAGTTAGGATGAGCACCCTAGACCTTCAACCACTTAGAGTGATCAAACTTAACTTGTGTATTGGCAAAGGCTCAATGCTCTGTCATACAAGCTACAGCCAGAAAGGCTCACACACAGGCACCAGTTGCTCACCCTGTGAGCTCTGCAGGCAGAGCTGCCACCCACCCAGTGGCTACTTAAGGCCTGGTAGCCCACTAGAGGATGGGCAGTGCCAGTTCCCCCCATGCTAGCTCAGCTGCCAGCACCACTGCACAGGCAAAGCATGTCTGCTGGCCCCCAAAAGAGGCTTCCATTGGCCCTTTTTGCTTCGGATCCCTTCCCCAGCACATCCTTACCTGCTCTGAAGCTGTTCTCTGCAGAAATGTCTCAAGGAAAAAGAATAACGGGAAAAAAAGATATATAGGAGACAAATAAAAATGAATACTTAATAAACATTTAATCAGAACAAATTTTACTATAAGTTACACACAGTCATTATATTACACAACTGCTTATTAAGGGATCTTATAAACAATCAAAATATGATATCAGAACCCCCTGAAAAAAACACCATTAGGACAGATGTGTCATACACGTGAAACAGCCAACTTACACTTGCTAGTCTGCTCTACAGCAGAGTCACACAGGTAAGGAAAAATCCTTGAGAATGCAGGACTGCCCCAGATAGCAAACATTTCTGTCCTAGCCCCATAACACATAGGGTAGCTAACCTGAGTCAATTACCACCATTCCAGCAACTCTTGAATAATGTATTACAAAATGAAATATTCAGAAGAATATGGGTTAAGAATGCCAGTACAAACCAGGATAGACAGCCCCACATTCATCATTTGCTAATGTTCAGCCTTGAGCCAGACCAGAGTGGGAGACACAAGATAAATGACAAAGAGCCAGACAGGTTCATAGTTAAAAACATGATAACTTACCACAGTCTTCCACTGGTGCTGAGCTAGAAAGGAGGGAAGATGATTTATAGATATTATCTTGGTTTATTTTTGTTTAAAAGCTTGGCAATGGAGAGTGAAGTGATACTGAAAAAGACTGCACAGTGTCCTGGTAGGAGACTTGATATATCCTTCTAAAATAGAGTTAGCAAATGTCTCTGTGAAGCCTTTTGAGCAAAATGGTGAGCCAAGAGGGAAATGCTCTTTAACTGAACAGTCTTTTATTGATGCTTTCACCTCTGTGGGTGTACATACAATTGAAGAGAAGAGAGTGAAAGGAACTGGTGTGAGGGTACCACAAAGTCAAAGCTTTCTTCAGTGTACCACCACTGCACTGAGAGAGAGCTGTTGCATCATGATATTCATGGCCTCTACAGTCCCAATCTGTCCTTGGGGCAACATCAGCATCCCCCAGCATCCAGACAGAGGGTACTGAAGGAAAATGAGAGAAATCAAGTGAGATTGTCACCAGGGAGATACTCTGGTTTATTTTCTTCCCTACAAATCATTTTTCTCTAAAACTGCTTAATTTTTTAGCCTATAGACTCACCTTAGAATGATCTCAAAAAAGAAAACAATCTGAAAAAATACTGTGTAAAAAGACTTGCTTCAGTCTCACAGAGTATGAGGAGACAGTCTGTATAGAAAAACCTCCTCTGACTGAGTGCACACCAGTAACCCACCTCCCCATGCCTGGTGTGGGGCAAGCACTAGTGAGGAGGGCAAGACTCAAGGGAAAAAACTAGACAGGAAAAGGATACTGTTGTGTTTTGTTTTTTGTTTTTTGGTTTTTTTTTGGTTTTTTGTTAAGTCCCAAGATGACTTGATACAGAGTAATGCAAACCTCTCCTTTCTGAAGTTGATTCCTTCTGGGTATGTTATTTTTATTATTTTTTACCAAAGAAAAGTTGCCTGTGTTAAACCTCTTCAATTCTTCTTGTTCTGTTCAAACATAGCAAAGGTTTATGTAAATTTGTTATTTTCTGTTGAAGTGTCATATGGCTTCACGTTTTATTAAATATTAATACATTTGTCTAGGGAAAAAAAATATAAATTCCTTCCTTGGCAAATCCTCCGGAAGTAGAAGGTTAAACTGAAGGAATTAGAGCTGGTGTTGTCTTCTGGGGAATCTCATCAGAGCAGATCCTCCTTCTGGGCTAACTTTCATTACATAAAAGATTTTCTGTACTTTCCAGACCCACAGGAGGAAACAGGCAAAGCAATAAAGCAAGCACAGGAGCTGACCACAGAACTGGAGCTTATAACTAATCCTTTCTCTTGAGCACGAGAGTGAAGAAGAGAGGTCAAGACACAGTTTGTAAAATTTTTATAGACACTTGTTCTGTTTATTTGAGTGATACCTTGGAACTTTGTGGAACGTGGAAATATCAGAATACTTCTTTCTCTCCTTCCATCCCCATCCCTAAATAGAAAACTGCTGCGGTTCTTTTGACTTCCTTCCCACATTATCCCTCGATATATCAACAAGTTGGCCATGAGCCAGCAGTGTGCCCTTATGGCCAAGAATGCCAGTTGTATTTCCATGGTGCATTAAGAGCGAGCCTTCAAGAACAAGCCAACCATTTCTTAGCCATTTTGAGCTTTGCACCTGGATCATCTAGAGCACAAACACTCAACTCCTCCCATTTTTGTAAGGGATTTCCTGTACAACCCACAGAAGCTCAGACGTCCCCACCCTATTCTATTTCATGGCTCCATACTCCCAGCACCCTTTCAGCTACTCTAACAACTTTGCAGGTTTTTCCTTATTTCAGCTCCTGCTGCTTTGTCCTGCTGGTTCTTCCCACTTTTTGAATAAGCTGCCTCTCACTCTTCCCCTCCCCTATACATGCAGCTCTTTCCACACTTAACTGGACTAACAATTATTTCTGCAATGTTCCCACATGAATGTTTCCCTGTTTTTTCAGTCACATGTATTTACAGCGGTGCCTCTATTGCCAAAGTGATCTCTACATCTCATGCCTGACCTTTTTCTTTGTTCTGATACAAGCAGGAGTAAAAAAATTAAAGGCAATAGAAGATAAACCTCCTTTGTGCTTTTCTTGAACACTGGATGCCTTCCTTTCTATTCTTGAATCCTTTCTGCATTAGAAATTCTGTACTGTTGTGATCTACAGCAAGAGATCCATTTTGATTGCCTGTGATGTGGCTATTTCAGTCTCTTCCTTTTCAGCTCACACACAGTCCCCTTTCTTCTTGCCATTTTTGCAACAAAAAGAACTTTGTGCTATATCAAAGCAGGATCTTCCTGGGGAACCATTCAATTGACTTCCTTAAAGCCTCATGCCATCAGTAGTGCATGTAGAGCTTCAAAATGCACTGACACCAATATTTTAAGAGTTCCATTTTCCCTTCTCTCCCACTGGTTCTGATCAGAAGATCTTAGTGTAAGGACTTCAATATTTTTCTCTTATTTTTTGTAAACTGTTAATAGGAAATATGGCTCAGGCATGCACACCTGCAGTAGGCAACAAACAAGACAAAAATGTCTGCAGTATCTGGCGAAGACTGGATCAAACCCCAACCGTAGCAAGAACTTAACTCTTGCTTCAATTGCTAGGAAATGCATGTGTTGGTCCTATTCAATCAATCAGCTACTATGCTATCAGTCTTTGCTCCATTTTGCTTCCCCAACACAGAAGTTCTCCTGTATTTGATTTTCTGACACTGGAGTAGGAATCAGATAGTTGACAAGGACAAAGAAAGAAATGGGACATGGAGTTAAGCTCAATTTGTCATTTGTGTAAGTCTTGCTACTCCACTGTAATGATTCTCTACTCCTGGCACTGTTACAGTTCAAATATATCCTTTTTGTTGAGCACCTCATTTTCCTAAATCAATTCTTTTGGATGAATTTAAAAAAAAAAAAAGTCTCCTGAGCATTGGCTGACAGGCCAGTAGGCTTGGCCTTTTCCAACACAGAAGATCCTTAGGCAGATAAGACAAGGCTCCTTGTTCTGAGGTTACTGGTATAAGAGATCGATTTTGAGTGCAGTCAGTAAGTAGCAAAATAAGGCTCCCTTTCACTCCAAAGAGAGTGTTGTCATACCCAGGATAGTGTGCATGTACATGCTTTAGTATGCAAAGAAATTAAACTAATGATGCAAAATGAGTGTGGAGATTTGCAACAGAACAATTAAATTGTTCTGGGAAAACATTTCCCACTTTTAATCATGGTAATTAATTTCAAAGATTAAGAGGATTCATAGATGAAAATAAAGCATTAAGATTAGAGGAAGGATAAGCATTTTACTGGGCATTTGGGTATTCACAGGGTTTTCTCATATTAATTTTAAGAGCACAGATGATGAAGATATAAAAATACATAATATTTATATACTGGAGTGCTTTTTATCTTCAAAGCATTTTGCAAACAGTACCTCAGTTGCAGAAGACTTAAGAAATGGATTTCATTTTATGAAAGTAAATGATTCAGTTGCTCTGTATTAGTCTGCAGACAAAAGACACCCCTGCCATTCACTTCAAGATACAGGTAAGCCAAAGATGTACATCAAGATGTACTGTTGAAAAGGAAAAATCTAGCAACTGGAAAGTATAAAAAGTAGTGCAAATGGTCAGATAAGGTGAAATTCATTCCTCTGCACAATGGATTGAGAGGGATGTAATCAGTGCATAGATCCTACTCAGCCTCCAATGAATTTCATGTTCAAGTCCTCAAGTAGACAGATATACATTAGCCTACTGCATAGCTCGCAGTTGGCTCATCTCATCTAAAACATTCTTACTAGTTGTCCCTGTTCAAATGGACAGGTAGATTGCTTCACGAGTTTCTGCTCAGCACATCCTATCTGTCATAATGTGCTAACTTGCATTCAGGATCTAGCTCTTATCCAAAGTATTTTCATCCCTGCCTATGACATGTTATGAAGTTCAGCAAACTACCTCTCATGCTGTTCACAAAACAATCTACTGAGGCCCCTGCTACAACCCAGTAAAAACAGGCCCACTTTCCCTTCTTGTTGCTATAACACCACTGATACTCAAAATATTGTAATCAGAAATTAAGCCAAGGTATTACTCTCAATGTGTCCTATCACTTTATACAAGCTCCTTTATACCTGAACTACAACATAACTCAAAGGCAGAGGTGATGACTGTGGTATCACTTAACTCACCTTTGCCCTTGAAGCTTCCCTTTCCCCAACCCAGCCTTAAACTCACACTGGAACTCCCAGCTGGAGCAGCTTCTGGTGGTCTCTCTAGAAAGCCCTTGCTCAGGTTGCAAATAGCAACCTCGTACACTGAAATAATCCATCTGTACCTTCCAAACAGAAAATGCATGTTAACCATTGTATGGGGTAACATTTGGGGTGCTTCGCAAAGGCACTGCCCAAACCTTAACCTCAGTCAGCCACTACAATCCAACACAGCCACACAGCTCACAGAGCTAAATGTTGTGCAGTGACACCAGGTCCACAAGGCAGTCATAGAGAACAACTGTGAGATCAGCATCTGGCAGAACATACAAGCATGTAGATTAAATAAAGAAAATACAAATCCTTCAGCTGCTTTAATCTCTAGGAAAATTGGAGAAAAAGCAGCACACTGACCTTGCTCACATATATATACATTTAGCTTATTGCGTATACTAGTATTTGCTTACTTCTCCTTATGAAGAACTCAAGCAAATTACCACTGAAGAGCTCTTATCTATGCTGTGCAAAAGACTGATTCAGACTGATGGGAAGAAGTGCCTCACAGCTCCACATGAGCAAGTGGAAGTCAGGTTCCAACAGGCTGGAATGATTCTAATGAGTTGTTTGCAGTTCTGCTTGAATGGGAGGTGTTTGTTGTTGTGATTTTTTAATTGCTAAGTCCTTCTGTAGCACAATTTACTTTCATTTGAACATTAGAGTCACCCGTGACATTTAGAAAGTGTTTATGTGAGAGAGTGACTGCTGGAACAGCTGCTACCTGGTGAGCAGAGTGACACACGGTAGAGAAAGGAATATTTGAAAGAAGCATCTGAGATATGTTAATATGGAAGCTCACTGGGACAGTTAAAGACACACTTCTGAAAGAATCTCAAAGTCAGCTAATGACACAATGCAGGGACACTAATCTTATCATTTTTGCCATATGCAGAGGAAGTGCACAACCCAAAACAGGACTCTATTTCCTATTACCTTAAAAGCACTAGCATAATAAACTGCTCTGAACCGAAAACAGTTATATGCCAAATCAGCCTGAAGAGAGCATTTGAATTGGACAGCAGTAGGAAATGGAGATTTGAAGCTATTAACGAACATCTCACTATATATCCTAAAAGCCACACTACTGCTTTCAGTAAATACTGACTAAAAAATAACTTGTCCTAACCAAAAACTTGGAGGAGCTAGGAAGTATGCATTTAGATATACATAACCACTCAAAGGCAGTGTACATACAACATATTGTAGATATACTACATACATACACACAATAAATTAGAAAAAAATGATAAATACGTAGTTCAGGTTTTAAGAATACTGCTAAAAGAAGGAAAATAAAGTGAACAAGAAGTTTATGATGTTTCCTGCTTCTTTCCATAACACAAATTAATTTTGCAGGACCGTTTGACACGTATATTTTCCAACATTCAGGGCACTGACTCAGGGACATCTTTCTAATCTAGTATTAATGTTCCAGAACATTAAACAACAGCTATTTAAAGTTCAGCCTTTTCAAATCAATAAGAACAACTCATTTGCACTCAAGAGCTTTAACTCTGAATACGAAACAACCCCTAAAACACAACAGCCAACACAAAACATCACAACACAAGGGTAAACCAGAAGCAGCAAGCCAGCACTGACCACAGCTCCAACACCCAAACTCTCCTACTTTGGGGAGGGGCTACAGGTACTACCAGGGTGAAGCAAACCCTGCTCAGTGAAGGGTGCAGAGAAGCAATATTTTCTTCTTGAGAAAGAAAGCTCAGATTTTGCTGACAAGATCAGAATTTCCCTTTCTGCATGTTTCTGCCTGACATTAGAAGATGTTGTTAGCTCAGTTAACACCAGAGGGGGAAGAGATTGGTCAGCATTACTCATAGCACCAGTCACCATAAACCTGTTGGACCAAAAGGAAGAGAGGTCATACGTCCAAGGTAGGCAAGAAAATTACACCCACAATTACTTTAAAGTAATTGTAAAAAATACATTTTCACTGCTTACAACCTAACTAGAAAATAAGGTCTTGGGAGCACAGTGCCTGCATCATTTCACTTCTAGTACAAATACAAAATAAATAGATCTGTGAAACTGTATCACAAATAGATTAATTGGGAGACCAAGGGATAAGAATCCTTAACATTAATCACAAACCTTGTTATATGCTTTTACCACAGTGAACTCAGCTCCTGGAAGAAAAATAATTTTGAAAGAGTTTTCTTCAAAGAAAAGTGAAGGGTTTGAGTAAACCACATGAGTCTACAACTCTAGGCCCAATCTGAGGGATCAGAACACACCCCACTACTTTTTCCTCATTTGTGCCAAGCTATTTCCATCACTTGAGTAAAAGGCCAAAGTAATAACAGATCCAACTGCTTAACTGGAGTACCCACTGACACTCTAAAACACTGTGATGCTCACCCAAGCACAGACATTACCAATAATCAAATCCCAAAACATCAAAATACTCAAATTACTCTGCTAAGAGTCAAAATAATTTCCTAGAAAGTGTTGAAACAACATAACTTGCATTTTTAGATCAGCGTATTTTTGAGGCTTTTCTACTCCCAATCTTTTGATCTTCTCATTTCATCCCAACTTGTAACAAAAACAAGTATCTAAATATCACAGCTTCTCAAGAAAGCTCCATTTTTCAGCCTTCTTGAAAAAATAGGACCAAACATTTACTTCCAAATCACAAAAAAAAAAAAACCTGTACATATGTAAACAAGATCAGAATTTACCTCCTATTGCTCAGATAGAAGTCTGATTACATACCCAGAAGATATCACAGGTTCACAACCAATCCCAAAATTGTCTTTACCACCAAAGATCAAGCCCAGTCCAAGTTAAAAACTTGTTCTCAGAAACATGAGAAACAAAAACTTCCAAGCACTTAACTTCTTTCTTCTTACAAGCCCAATTAGCACCATGCCTGATTCAGGAGCTACTGTCCACAAATAAGGCTCAACTGCCCATGTCATCAGCATCACCTGGGTGTTGCAACACAGCTGAACCCATCGTTGCTTTGTTTCCAGATTGGCTGAGGGTTGGTTTCCTCAGCAAACTCCAAGTTAGAGAACAGCTTTTTGCTTTAGAACTAGATTAGTTCTGCTTTACTGAACACCCAAAGCTTATGATATTTAAGTTGATGAAATTTTATTACCTTTAACAATCATATTACAAGAACCTGAAGCTTCAGCAAAATTAAGACAAGACTGTTTATCTTAAGAAGTGCTTAGGCTGGCAATTCAATAAACTCTCTAGCAAGTTGCAAGTTTAAGTCTTCATTGGACCACAACCAACAGTGTAACTAGCCTGGTGTACACCTCAGCTCCTAACCCTTGCACAAAGGCCCAGTGAAGCAAACCTGAGTTTACCCACTAATGCAATAGAAAGCACTGCAATGACAACAGAGCAGCAAAGTCCAAGGCTGCATCAAACGAGAACTTGCCTAAATGCAACAGCCATGAGTAGAGAAACAAAAAAAATAATCTACTTACCTTCAGAAGGCCTCAGGTACACAGTGATCTCCAGTGAGAAACCTCTTATCTCCACTGCCAACCCTTAACTGAGGTCTGGGAAGGGTCGGATCCTGGCTCCACCCCTTCCAATCACTCAGGCACATTGCTTGCACCTGCTGCTTGCACCTGTTGCTTGCACCTGTGCTCCCCTGGCTTGGCCGTGCCCTCCCACCAGGAGCTCAATCGCTGCTTCAGGCCGTGACTCAGCATTTCTGCTGTATCTGTTCAAAGCACAGGACTGCAAACCAGATTGTTAAAAAATGAAAGGGTTGAGTCTTCAGTAAGACAGCCCTAAGTCATCTCATCCTCCATTTTTACCCCGCATTATTATTGTTAACTGTTCATTGAGGTTCATCTACTGTAACAAAACCCAGCAGAGATGAGGACACTACTGCAACGTGCAGGTGCATAGTCAGGAGTTGTTCCCTAAAAGATAGAAGCAAACGAAATAGAAGGAGAAGAGTGTTTATTTTCACATTAATAGACTGTAACTATTAAGGAGTGCTACAGTGTTGTCTTGTTTTATCCACAAACATCTCAATTTCTCCTTAGGGGAATAAAAAGACCTGGTCCATATGGTGCCATATAGTCACATAGTTTGTGACTATATACCAAAATAGGTATTGTGGCAGCTCATGGTAAGAGATGGAACAAAACTTGCTACTCTGAGCTCAAATCTTTCTGTATACAAAATTAATTCATATGCAAAGTTATCTGGATTAACTGCCTTTTGTGTAACAAATTCTAGGCCTGCACTCAGACGTTCTTCATACCACCATGTGTATAGTGAAATCAACAGACTTTCCCTGTCTTCCTCCAGCTTTACAGTTGGTGATATCTTCTGTGAAGAAACATTTTTTTATACCTGCCACAGAAAACAAGACTTTCAGTGAAAACATGGGGTTGTCAGTAGAGTTCAATTTTGATGTAGAAATGATGAGGAGAAATATCTTGACCAGAATTTGCCTGGCATAAGAAATAATACATAGGGATGAGCTTCATCTTGTACTCTTGTACCCTTCTAGAAATGTCCCAGTGCCTTACACAGTCTGTACCTTCAGAGACAGATCCCTCTGTAGGATCCAATCTTTTCTAAGTATCCGTCTTGAGATAAATCTTTACTGTTTCTCCTTCTCTCCATTGACTGTAAAGGAAATCTGTGCCTATATTTGAGTGTAGAAAACTAAAGTGATGTGAATCCCATTGCTGATTTTTGCATTTGTTCAGTACCCATAAGGCTGCAGATGTTCACTATGAGGCAGTGCTTCAGTCAATACTCATGACCCAGGGAGGTGCTGCGCTGACACAGCAGCTGACAAGAGGGAGAGAGCCCTTGTCTTTTGGAAACCTCCTCTGACTCAGAGAACAGCTTTGTGAGCAGTTGTTTATTTTCGGCATGACAGCCAACTGAAATATCAAATCAGAATACTCTGATCCAAACTGCATTTTCTTGGCAAACTGTGTCAGGTGACGCATTATATTTTGTTCATCAAAAAACAAACAAGAAAAAATAATTTCATTTTATTTGCTTTATTCTCCTTATTGTTATAAGTTAAGGCCAGACAGAGTTATTCCCTCCAAACTGGAAATCTGATGCCTTCTGTGCATAATAAAACAATTTTGTTTTTTATAAAAACAATCAGCCAAATAAGAATAATTTTGGTTAACACAAACTTTCTGTTTTCAGTGAGGGAATTATTCATCCAAAGAGACTCGAAGCATTACGATCGTTAACTAATTATGGCTTGCGATGTCCCCAGTGCAGTGGTAAGGGGACATTTCCACATTATTCAACTCTGGCTGGACTGGAGTCAGCGCATTTGCGAAGACTGATGAAGCATCAGATCTTTTGAACGTGACACTGTGCAACGTATTCCAAGGTATCAATCCATTGAAAAGAGCAGGTGCTTTCTTTTTACTTACACTAGGACCAGTATGGGTTGGCTGCAGCATGCTTCATGCTGCAGTATTTAATGACATAAGTACTCTGAGGTCATGAATATTGTGTCACTTCATGTCACTGAGGTCACATACTCATTTACCCACCAAACTCACTCTTAAAGGCACCAGGCATGCATGCAGCATGATGTAATTTCATCTAGCTTAGAGTGTCTTTATGAAAACTACCTCACAAGATGCCTGATAGAGATAAGTACAATTGCAAATTACTACAGAAAACTATCAGGTGAGACAAAGCAGTCCAAGGCAGGAGAAAATATCCTTTCACTTTGAAATCAGTGTGAGTGGTATTTGTCATGTCAGAAGGAGCCATGAGAAGGGAAGGGACTTATCAGAAGAAAAGAAGTGAGGTGGTGCCACCATAGATCACATCGATTTACAGCAGTGTGAAACTTTACAGAGAGTTTTTTGGCTGGTGAGGGCTACGGTAATACACAAGCCATGTTTTCAGGCAGATATAGTCTGTAAATCACAGAAAGGTATCTACCCCTTGGGCATCAGCATGGTCCCCTTAGCCAGTGGATGCTCCCTCCCTGAAGGCATTCAGAACCAGGCTGGATGGGGCTCTGAGCAGCCTGTTCTCGAGGAAGGTGTCTTTGCCTATAGCAAGGAGGTGCAACTAGATTATCTTAAGGGTCTCTTCCAACCCAAACTGTTCCATAATTCTATGATTCTAAACAGGTTTTAACGTTTCTAAATTCTGATCAAGTTCTAATAGTCTTAGTGTCTGATCCTCATAATTTCTGTCTGCTCGTGTGTTTTCTAATCTGCCAGTTCTTATCACTCTAGAGGGAGTTTTCTTACCAAGACCTTAAATCAAATCTCCCCCACTGAACTGAGTTTCTGTACATTTTCTTTGTTATATGCTTGAATGATTCTGAGCAAAATGTTTGTTGCTGAGCACTATGCCATCTAACTTAACGACTGAAGTAGTGAGGCAGAAGACAGAGAAAAAGATATATACTGGGTTAATGAACCATGTCCACATCTATGCTTTCTGCAAAAGACTTTCCAAGTTGAAATTATTGAGGTTTCCTTCGTGTCACTCTACTTATCAGAAGACTTAAATTCTTCCAAATACTTCACCACTGGGGTTTGATATTATGATGATATTACAGGAACAATTCTGGAGAGCAAGGTTTTAAGAAGTTCTGAGCATTACGAGGTAGTGTTCTACGATCCCTCTAAAGGCACTTCTCTGCCCAAGAACTGCTCTCCTGAATTTTGTGCTGAATGAGGACTCAGCATTTAGAAAATTATACAGACTAGAAAATATCATATGCAGAGATGCTACCATCCAACCTGTCATAATCTTCACAATTTACATCTATCCTAAATCCTTTTTTTCCAATGCAGTAATTTGTACTTTAAGAGTTTCTGATTGATTCACAGAAACAAATTGTTTTGTATATCACATTAGTCAGCTATTTGTATTCCTGATAATGATTGTTTTCTGTTTGTTTTCCTCCATGTACACGATCAAAGACTACCAGATAAACAACTCAGATGGTAGAAGAGGTTTATGTTCACTGATATTTTTAACTCTAGCAGAAACATATGACATTGTGTTGAATATTTTCCATTTGTTTTTGAGAAATCAGAAGGTGTTGCCAGCTAGCTGCTTCACATTATAATCTACATAGCAAATACTTAAAAGTTCTCAGTCTGAAAATTAGGTCCTACTAAGAGGCACAAAAGATTTCCTGCTGTGATGAACTTCATCCAAGAACTGAAAGTTAAAATACATTCTGTCAGAAAGAAGCACACTGCAGTAATCAAACTGGAGATGGACAGAAATACTTATTTGAAATGTTCTTCTGAATCTGAGGCTGGCTTGGTTTGGACAGGATGCTGGAAGGAGGACTAAAGAGGAGAAAGATGTGTGTCATTGGTACCCGCAATAATTGCTGCATGGGGGGCAGGAATTGACCCTGCCTCCATTTGCATCTCATTTCACTTCCAGTGTGGAAAAGCAGAAAGCCATCACCATCAAGATTTTTCTATTTATCTAGTGATTCAGACAGTTATCTGGGAGAAGTCTCTATGCAAGACTACCTACTCCCTGGTCTCTCCACTGCTCTTGCCAGAGAGGGTGTCAGTGAACTCAGTGCAACACATCCGTATCAGTGCGTAGGCAATAATCTCAGACTCACTCCTCTCCCAGCAGCTCATGACTTTTTCAGTCACACAAACCAACCAGACAACACAGACCCAGGTGCTCTGTGCTATTTGTTGCATCACCACTCTCTAAGCCATCTATGCTTGACTGTTTGCCAATTTTTCTTTTAATCAAACATCTCCCTGTTTGTGCAGAAATCCATCACGGAAAGCAGTATTATTTACACTGTGCTCAGGCTACTGGCTATGCCCAAAAATAGTGCTTAACAACAGGAGGTAAAAATCTTTCATTAGTACCTCTGTGGAAACGCTACATCTAGTGCCAGCCATGTAATTACTGCTCTTTCCACCTCCAATAAAATTTATAGGCAGTACTGTCATTTAGAGTTCCATAAGCATAGACTTTCATACTTTATAGTGAGTATATTAATAGCTCCTAACTACTGAAGTTTCTAATCATCCATATTGAAAAAAAGAAAATTATTACCACCCTATTAGAGAACATTTTAATGTTCTATAAGCACATTATTTGCACATTTGAGTATAAGTAATCAATAAGTCCTTTCTAAAGAGATTACTTTAATGTAAAAAAAAAAAAAAAACAAGATAATGAGTCTGTAGATTATGGGTGGATGTTAATCTCCTGCTTAGAACCAGAAAAACTCCTGGAAGAGAGAGAGGTGATATTCTTGTTGTGGGTACTATTTTGGTCAATGCAAGGTCTGAGCTTGTGTTGTCTGGAGCAGAGTCAACAAAGAGTAACAGGATGAGTTAATAGTTTATGAGCAACAAAGGAGGATTGCAACTTCTGTAGAATGAAAAGCAAAAGGTTATATGTGGAGCCTATCCTAAAATTGTTTATGAGCTTGTTCAGGGCTGTGCCAAACACCATTCTGAATCTCTCCAGGGATGGAGACTTGACAGCCTCCCCGGGACTCACTCCAATACACTACTATCTCTCTTGGAACTCAGCATCAGAGACAACAGAGAAATCCACATTTGTGAAAATTTTGCCATAAAACAAGTTAAATCACCAGTGTTATGACTGCAGGGGAGCACAAAAGTATAATTGTGTTTCCCTGGTGCTTCCAGGAAGCAGCTGGGAGTCTACCAGGGATTGAGGGAGGCCCCTCTCATTGGGCTGCTCCTAAAATGCTGTGGCTGTATCACTCTGCTTATTGTTCCTAAACCAAGCGGGAGATGCAACTGGAAGCAGCAACATCCTTCCTTCAGGCAAATAAACATCAGTAGACACACACACACAAAAAAAACCAACTTAAAGATTTCTACTGCTGTTGTCCCATTATTCCAGACAGATAAACATAGCCTCTAAAGATGTGATAACACGGCATGCATCAATGATAAGCAATTTCCAGGTGAGACACCTGCGTCAGCTGCTGCACAGCACCTCACCACTGCTGGGTCTAATTATATATCTGGGTACTTTCATCTGATAGCCCTGCGTGCCACAGCTGGAGACTTCTCTGTCACTTCATGCAGCTCTAAAAGTTTCCATGACATGAAATGATGACCTGATGGAGTGAGGAGAGTGAGTGAGTAGCACAGCAGGGTGGACACCTGGCTCCGAGGGGTCCCCCATACCCTTCCTCTTCCCCATGCCCCACCAAGCTGCAGTATCAGATGCGAAGAGGTTTATATTGCCAGCAAGGTACCTCCAGCATCCATCACTTTTCCCTTCCACAGCTTTCCAATTTTGCATTCAATCAGCCTCAGCAGAGGCACGTTGTACCTCACTGCCACTCAACCCATAGGGTCTCCTGTAATTGAATATCTCTTCGAGTTCCCTTTTGATTATCTGTCTGAAAACAAAACTCTGTAGCTAAGCATTACTTCTTTTTTATGTCGCTGCTGCTGTATCAGGGTAGTGGTATTAATTTTGGACACTTCATCAGAAAATCTCCTTTTGGATTTCCTACTCACAGCCTCAAGTCAAGCAAAACAAACAACGAAACTACTGGGACTGAAGAAAGGAACAAGGTATTAGGCTTTTTATTAGTTGCAGAATTTATTTCTCTGCTGTTTCAGCTTGCTCCCATCTTTGCCACAAGGCAAACATCTAAATATATTTTATGGAAGAAAACGATGCAGGAGCTCCGTGCCCAAGACATGGTGCTGGGCAACACAGGGCCTTAAAAGTCTGCTGCACCTTTGCCTGCATTTTGAAAGCATAAATAAGGAACAGAAGGATTTGTGCCCACCATGATTTCATGTACCACCCCGTCCCTGCCATAAATATACCCATCCATGTACGTGCAGCACTGCACGCTGGTGAATTTGTCAGAATTGCAGAGGATGCCAAGAAAAGGCTGCTTGCTTCCCATCTCCCATTCAGTGATATCTGAGATAATTTTACAGCCCAATTTTGTTGCAAGCTTTTTTTTTTTTTTTTTTTTTTTTTTCCCCCCACTTGGGATGTGTTACATGACATTTCTTTCATAAATGCAATTACAGGGAAGGAGGGGGGCAGGGGGAGGAATTGAGAAAAAAAGTTGACAATGTTCCAATTGTCTTGAAGCCATGATTGATTTAGACAGTTTACTAAAATGCTTGAGATGTTACTTCTTTACCTGAAAGTATTCTGGGAAATCTTTTCAGTCTCAAAAATAAGTCTGGGGATGGAAAACTGGGTTGACTGCAATGTCAGGCATATCTCGTGCTCCTCTTCACTGCTATTTGAAAGAAGATCTGAGTCAACACTTGCTATCTGCTAGTGGAGTTACTCCAAGTAGACACTTTGTTATTTGAATTGACATGTGCATTAGCAGATGACAGTGTCTTAAAACTGGACCATCTCCCAGTGAGGGAATTGCCATGCAGGCACACATATGTCTACATATCCCTTTTATCCATATGCCAAATACACACTGGGGTTTAAAAGATTAAAAAACATCAGGTCAAAACATCTTGCTTTGCTCCTGCATCAGGGCAGAGTGGATTTTTATTTTCTAGGAACTGGTGATGTGGGAAATAGAATAACCAAAAAAGTATTCTTAAAAGGGAAAAAATACATGGAAAATGCAATAAAAAGTACCCATCTTTATTCAGAAACACCGTGCGTACCTACCTATCTCTACACAGTAAGTTTGCTTTAGAGCCAGTAGTACAGAGAAAAATATGTACATATTCCTGAAAGTCTGAAGGCAGTGTTTCATAGTGCTGACTACAGCCAAACCAGCCTGATTGGGCTGATCTTTAGAGAAGACTTACATTGACATCCAATGGAAACTTTTTTATCTTGCACAGGGTGTGTAAGGATCATCCATTTGCCCTACACAGACATACTGATTCCTTCCTTTTGAACAAACAGCTCCATCCTTACAAAACACACATTGAACTTTCACTTGTGTAAACATGTAGGTAAGCATAAGCACAGAACTTACATTTGTATTTATGTACAAATTTATATTCGTATCTATATGCATGTACATAAATACATACAGGTATATATGTAAACAGGTATATACATTCATATGCTTTGAGAATTGGTACCTTTTTTAAGCATCATACAAATGGTGATATTGCCCACCCAGATCCGGAGGAGGAAGGATGAACCCAACGAACAGAAACAGACCACAATCTGTTCTCCCTCACAGGTAGCTGTCTCTCTCATTTAGACCCCGTGCTTTTTGGCAGTGAGACGCCAAGAAATCATCTAAGATTAAACTCATTTCACTATTGCTGCTGTCTGTCTGCTGATTAATTTTGAGGCTGCTAATTAACATCTCCAGGAAGGAAGCCCCCAACAAAATGTAATCTCAAGAATTAGGGGAAAGGGAGAATGGATAAAGTGTTATGGTGTTGAAAATTGTAGATTAAGGAGACTAAAGGCAGGAAAATGTGAAAAGCTTAAAATGAAGTGTTTGAAATAGTCTTTTTTTTATGCATTTATTTTCAGATCATTGGTTTGATGGGGGGAAAAAAATACATCAAGTTTTTGTTTTTTCATTCCATCTTAGAACAGAAAAAAGTTTTTCTGATCTCGGAAATTCTCCAAGGATAAAAATACATTTCTGACTCAGTTTTTGCTGAGCTAGGATCATTGCTGACTTTCCATGCTACTTTCCATGCCTTCATTCCGTTAATATATCTCACATCCACCTAAAGTTATGGATGGCATAGCAAGCTCTTGAAAGTGCAAATTATTTAAGTGTTATGTGCTCATGTATAGTGTTAACGTATCCAGTCAGCAAGGAAGGTAAGCTTTTGCAAATCAAGATCTGATATTGACATTGCAGAACAAGGAATACATTATTGTACCCTACACTATGCTTAAAAGCTTTGATCTCACTTTCAAGGCTTGATCAAAGCTGGACACAAAATCCACCTTTGGTACACAGCCCAAATCAATGGAATAGGACCAGAGCACAGTGTCCATCTAGTCCTGAGATCAAACAAAAAAGCTAAGTGCCTTGTCAGATGGCAGCTCCATTGTGGGGCAGCAGGTAGCTGCTTCTTTCCCTCCTGAGCTTCCCTTTCTGTGTGCTCCAATGAGCTAAAGCTCCCTCACCAAAAAGACTGGAAGCTGTAAATTACATTCTGCCATGCAAACACAGCAGGATAAGTCAAAGGCATTTTTAATGTCCAAGGGATTCTTGTAGTGATGGAGTAAGGATTTTTCTTTTCAGTCATTCAGTTCTTAGAAGCGCACAAAACAAATAAATTCCCAGTACTATTAATATCTTCTTTATAAGCACATAATTTTCAGCAGATCATACCTCCAAAGCTGTTTTTCATCACATATTCAGATTTCTTCTCAGGTGCAACATAACTAACAGCAACTTCTTTTCCAGGGACACCCCCTCATGGACTGAAAAAAATTCTGTAAAATTGGAAAGAAACAGTCAAGTGCAAAGAGGTGCCGGTGGGCGATGGCATGGAGAGATGCAGTTCTCTTACCTCAGTGTTTGCAAACCTTTCCTGATTCTCAACAGAAGATTTACAAGTCTCAATGTTGAAGGAAAAATAGCTTTGAAACATCTCGGAACAATAGCATCATTACAGGTGTTCTGGAGGGCTCTGGCCTTACCCAGGGCTGAATCTAACAGATATATGCAGTGTATAACTCTCTAAGCTAATTCAGCACAAAGCTCTGTTATGTCTTTGGCCTCCAGAAAACAACTACCCAGTAAGAGAGCTGATGGGAAAAAAACTATTTTGCCACTAACCATTACACTGATCAATACAATATTAACTCTAACCTTGCTAGCAATGGACTTTACTACAATTTATGATCAATCGTTCGAACTTTCATTCATCCAGAGTTATAGCCATAATAAAAACAAAGGTAGATTATCACTGGACAGAAATTAAATGTTTAACCTTTATGCAGAAGCTTATTACTAAACTTCAGCCAGCAATGTTTATCCTTTCTTTTCCATGTCACAACCTGATAGCATTACTTGCGCAAGTTCTAAAAATGGCTGACCCGTGTTTTATTTTGTTCACTATTGACTTGTGGAGAGATGGAAGGAAACGATGAAGAAACAAGGGAACGTTGGAAGAAAACAACTGCTACTTCCTGTTCTAAAAACCACTCCACCTGAAGATCTACACTTGCCATGCTTAGGCATTGTCTGAACAGTCAATACTACATTCAAGAAGGGCAACGTCAGGTCAGTGAGAAGAGTCTTATCCCATTACAATTTAATATCATGCTATTATTCCAAAATAGAAGCTGCATTGCTATAAGGCACCTCTGTCCTAGAATAACACCTCTATGCTGGGAGGAGGTTCACTAACTGAATTGCACAGCAGGAAACAGGACATGTGCTGGAGTTTTACAGCAACTGTATTGTTGTCCTATTAAGACCATTACTGTGGCAGCAGCTTCCCCACACCTGCAGCCTGGCCCACAACCATTAATCAATAACAATCAAACCACTGGCCCAAAACATTCCCTCTTTACTCAGTGCAGCCCTGGCAAGCCAAAAGGTTGGAAAGCCATGGGTCAGATGTTAGGAAGAAATTCTTTACTCAGAGGGCAGTGAGGCCCTGGCACCGCTGCCCAGAGAGGTTGTGGGTGAACCATCCCTGGAAGTGCTCAAGGCCAGGGTGGATGGGGCCCTGAGCTGATAGATGGCAACCAGCCAGTGGTGGGGGGTTGGAACTAGACGATCTTTAATGTCCCTCCCAATCTGAGCCATTCTATGAACTGTGTTCTGAACTTATCATAGAAATAGTATGAATTTGTAAGAACATGGCTCATCCTCTGTTTTCCTTTCACTCCAAGAAACAAGTTTCTTCTCTCCAGTCCCTTCAAAGGCAGGACATCTCCTGACCTGTTCCCTATAGTGGCCTTCTGCCAATCCTTTCTTAGAAATCACGTCCGTAGCTTTCATGGAGTGTGAAAATCCTGCTGTCCGACCTATCTGTTGGCAGGTGCAGAAAAAACACCAGTGTGCCAAAGTTTGGGCTGCAGCCAGTATCAAGATTAATGATTTCATCATGGCAAGCTAGGCAAATCAATCAGAGAGCTTGATGGCAGTGAGAAATATCAGATCCAAAGCATCTGTCACCATGAACTCCAGACCCTGCTCAGCACCTGTTGGGAGGGACAGACCTCACTCCTCACTGCTGCCCTCAGTTCCCAAGAGAATCCTGCAAAGGCCACTGTCCCTATACATGCTATTTTCTGCACTGGGTACTCTGCACAGTTCACAAGGGACATCCCCTACAGTTCTGCAGTCTTCTCACTGATGCTGAAAAGAGCTGGCTGTTTGTCATGAGCATGGCCAACTGAACTGCCCCCATTGCAATGAGAAAGGAAGCCTCTGCCTTGGTTCAGATAGTTCTCCCTTCATCCCATCTATTCTCCTTTGACCGGAAATCAGCCACTGAAGTGATTTTTCTTTTTTCTTTTTTTTTTTTTTTTTTTTTGCAAGCACTTAAAGAGCACAATACCTTCTTTTAGTAAATGCCACAGGAAACTAAAAAGAGAAAAAAAAAAAAGATTTATAAAAAAAAAGTCATGCACTGGTAAAACTTTTTTTTAATGCAAGATTAGACAGGTCTTATCTGACCCACCAGACAGATTAAGAGGTAGGCAGCTTTAAAGCAAAGTTGAAGTACTCCCTCTTCTCCGTTCTTCTGATAGCCTGCTATGAATGTGAAATTCTCCAGGTGAGAAAGGAGAACTCCCACCTTCACAGGGCACAGAGTCCTTGGAAAAAAGGAGCATATACAGGTGTATGACTCATGCATGCATTTTACGCATAGACTGAAGAACGCTTCTCTTCTCAAAGCAGCCCACTCCACAAAGAGACATCTGGTAAATCCTACATAAGTTAACCTCGTGCCACAGTCTCACGAAAACACACAAATGAAAACAGGTTCCTCCTGCTGGCAGCTTCTCTACATGCGAGGGAGTGATGAGCCTCGTCCTTGAAAGGTGATTTCTCTGTGGGACATGGAATAGAACTCCCCTTAGTACTGACAGGCTATTCCAGATACACAGGCAGACACTGCAATGGCTATGAATGAGCCTTTAAGGCCAAGCGAACAAAATTTGCTCAAACGGAGCTGCATCTGATAGAAATCAGATCTGGGACAAAGCAGGAATGTTTGCTGGAGAACACATGCAAAAAGTTGCTGACATTTTGCTCCAGCCTCTGCCAAAGACCCGCAGAGGGACTTCTGCTATGGGGAGGCAGAGCTCCATGCCACCCAGCCCAGCAATTCTCACCTACTCTCTGAGGGCGTCACTCCATCTACGGCTGCAAGACTCTATGTGCCCAGGTTGAGCACTGTTAACTGCTCTGGGTCTCAGCTCCATAAGGAGAAATGTAAAGAATCAGATCATAAAATAAGTGAGCAGAATAAGATCATAAAGGAATAAGATCACAGCACTTCCTGAGCTACCCACAAACACTGTAAAGATAATTAAGATAAATACATTTTCGACTGAGAACCAAAAATCACAGAATCACAGAATCCTGAATATCCTGAATAACCACAGAAAATCCTGAGTTGGAATGGACTCACAAGGATCGTGGAATCCAGCTCCAAGTGTTAAGCTATGAAGGGAGCAATGATCGCGTAGTGTCTTTTAGCAAGAGTTGAAACTTTGATTTAATAAGAAATTTATTTGCTGTCCACAGGCTTCTGCTGAAGAAGATCCAGACCTGTGTGGGATCCAGCAGGGCAAATACCTGGGGCCCCGCATCTTGCTGCAGTAAGCCCTGCCTGCAAACCCACGGCTCCAGAAACATCAGTGCAAGCTCTTTGCACAGCTTGCAGCCAGCAAAACTTTCCCACATCAGAGTAACCTAACACCCATGGGTAGGTGCTGAATATCATTCTGTTCAGTATCCCCAAACTCAGCTCTGCAAAGACTCAATACCTTGGCTGGGAAGTACCTGCACACAGAAGGGCTGAATCTAATAGCCAGAGCTCAACATGATGCCTTGGGATTTGCATCCAGTCTATGTTTTATTTCCTTTCTATTGTCCCCCAGATTATGCAGTTCTTTAACACATTCCTCTAAGGAAGCATTTTGCAATAAAACATCTACTGCTCTGGGCTTGTCACCACAGAAGTGACAAGCATCAAAGGCATTTAAGTTTCTGCACTCCAGATGCCAGCTTCTGGTGGTACCCTTCAAAACATCTTTGACAATCTAAGGCTGTAAATCAAAGCTTTCCCTGAAAGCTTCCTGCTTGTGACATAACAGTATCCACACCTTGCCCAATGGGATTTCCTAGGGCAAATTCCCACATTCTAACAGACTGAGCAAAACACTGAAGTGAAGATACTTTCCTACTATCCATGTCTGAAACTCATCCCATTTTGCTAGTAGAATGCTGAAAGTCACTCTTCACTCATTAGATGTGTGTGGCCAGTGAACACTGTGTTCTGCAGAGAGCAAAATGTCTGAACTCAGCTACTTCTTGCATCCCTGCAAGAAGATTGGGTCCTGTGGGTTGCCTTCATTGCAGATCAGGGTTAAACCAATAGCAGTGATGAAATGTAAATGGAAAATATTATGTAAAAAGAATTGCATAATGTTCCCAGATGTTTTCAATTTTCTGAGTACTTCTAAAAATAAAATGAACTTTTAATACTTAATCAACATAGTTATTCATTCTCTTTTACCCAAGATGAAGTTTCCCATGAATTTTTTATGGATACACGTTAGTTATTATTGCCTTTGGCTTCCTGGTTCAGACACAGTCCTGCCCTCTGTTCCATGATTTTACAAATTACCCCCACTACACAGGCTGGGAGTGCTCTTAGGTCCTTGAGAAAGCTCTTCAATTGATTTTATAAGTCTGTTCAGGTTTGGCTCGAGTAACTTCAGGAGAGGAATATTTGCAAGGAGAGCATTAGCTACCTAACGGGGTTCACAGTTCACCCATTACCACCTAGTTGTATGCCCACGTAACTCTCTACTCCAGAATGACCCCATCTCATACAGGGCCCACAGCAGCCATGAGCAGGGTATGAAGGACATATTGCAGGTGCCACTACCTGTTTCTTTTTATATTATCCTGCACTCGCATATGCTGGTGGCAGAGCTGCCTTTAGTACAGTGAAAGAAAACTTAATTGGACGGTGCCAGGCTGGATTTCCTCTTTGCATTCTGTACTAAAAGGAAAATCTACTGCAGAGAGGAGAGGCCTTTAAGCCCATTAAATCAGTGGGAACTGTTTTTATTCTGGACTGTAATGGCTCTGTGATTTTTATCCCTGTGTTTATTGCACAGCTCTCAACAACGCAAGTCCTTAAAGATAGGAATGTGTTTTCTCCATAACTACCAGCTGCCTGAGATTCTTGTGCAAATGACAGATGTATCTTGCTGAATAGATGACTCTAAATGAAAGGAAACACAGAGAAAGCCTGAATGACCACACTGTGGCTGATCTCCTAAATGCAAAGTTCTGCAAACAACAGCAGAAGAATATAACCAGGGGATATTGAGCTGACAGCCAGGCAAAAGAGAGGACACTCAAGCAGCACATCTACGCCACATAAAAATAAAAGCCTGCAGTTTCCAAATGCAGTTTCCAGGTGCTTCAGCTTATCATGCCTTCTTACATCCCCAAGGAAGTTATGAGCTGCCAGCAGTGACAGCTCATAACAGGACTTCACATAGGGCACAGGTGAAAGGGAGGAAAAAGCAGGGTTGGTATCAGTCCACACACAGCTATTGCTTGGTTGGATATCAGCACCAGCCCTGCTCAGCACGTCCCACTTGTAAAGCAGGAGATTTCCCAGCAACACTGCATACCCACAGCTAGAAAACTGAAAGGCAATAGCCCATTATGTTGTTTCCAGCACCATTGGTATACAACAATACAGCATTTAGCAAGGGCATGTTCAGTGCCTTGTATGTCTTTTTTCTGCCAACATTAGGAATCCATTCAGAATAAGCTGTTGAGCTTTATTTTTATTTTTTTGTCCAAATGCATTAAGATAAATACACGTATAAACAGCCACTGGGGCAAACAGAAAATACTCATTTGTATTCACTGCAGATAGTTAGTCCTACCACACTCCACCTCTCACAGAGGAATTTCACCTGTGATGAATTAATCTTTATGACTGAGTTCTTACTTCCTTCATTTCTTCACAACCACCATGGTTTTTGAAAAGAGAAATATGAGCACTGGTGTTTTTGTTATAGGAACTGTTTTTTCTGCTAACAGCTACTTATAAAAGAGATACCTTACCCTATAGTACTCTAAATGAGAAACCTAAAAAGACCAGAATATTACCACTGATGTGTACTCAGCCCTAAATATTTCCAATGAAATTCCAGAAGCCCTTGAAGGGTAAACATTTTCGTAATAGCCCAGTGCAGTCACCAAGAGCTATTGTGTTCTGAAATAAGCAAAACGCTCTCTCCAGATTGCTCCATTTGTTCTTAGTTCATGGAAACAACGAAGCAACTGATCCAGACTGCTATCACTGCTGTTATAAAGGGTCATGGGAAGTACAAGAGAGCAAGCACAAGTTCCAAGAGGCTTTGGTGGGGTGCGCAGCCACATTCACGTACACCACCTATGTGCTACAAGAGCAGCAGTCACCAAAAAAGCTTTCTACACATGCTGAAGCCCAACACTTCTATCTTCTCTTTCCTTCCACCTGTTATCACAAAGAGACTTTTCATTTCCAAACATTCTGCCTTTTTGGTTTTCTGTCCTTTGGGAGCACTGCACAGGCCCCAGGTAACCATTCTGGACATGCCAAAGCCACAAGGGTTCAGTTCCAGGGATGACTGAGGACAGCACAAGGCACTGACCATCAGCTGCAGGCACCTCCAGGTCATTACAGTTTCACCCTTTGAGGGACACCAGGTCAACAGAGACATGACTTCAGTGCCTCTGCAGCACACTAGTTGAAAATCTCATACGCATAGTGGTCTGAAAAGCCAATTAATTGACATTATTTAAAGACAGCTTTTCAGGGGAGACCTTTGTTGGAGGAACTGAGTCTCAGCGCGGTGCTAAATTATGCATAGGAGTTAAGGGAGGTGAGAGTAAAAAAATCCACTGGGTAATCATAATCACCATGCAATTAGGTTTGATATCATAATAGAAGGTTACTCTCCTAGGGGTAATGCAGTGAGGGTGAACTTTAAAAGGCCAGATTTTAAATCTATGAGAAAAATGATTAACAGCCCGCTCAAGGGCAAAGTGAAACACTTTAACAACATACTGCAAATTTGTTCCTGGAGTAACTCCTCCAGCAGCCCCAGCAGTTGTTCCAAGGGTGAGTTTGGCTAATGTTATGAGTCCAGAGGCTATTTAAGAATGTGTGTTGAAGAAGCAGATGGTAGTTGGACCTTTGCACTGAAAATGTAACAGAAAGGATAAAATCCACATGGCTGAATGGAGTTTATTGGAAATGAACACCCTTTTAAAAATAAAAAGTGGTATCTGACTGAAGAGCAGAACATAAGCTAGAATAAAGGGCAGACTGGAAATAAAATGGGTGTAGAGCATAGGATTATAGAAGAAAAAGAAAAAAAAAAAAATCAAGGTATTTCTGATACAGAAGAGAAAATAAAAACTAAACCCCCAACCAGGCATGTAATGAGGGGAACTTTAAAGCACTGTTGTAATGTGACAGATTTATTGTACCTAATTAACTGAAATATATGCATCTGCTGGAAGACACTACTCTGTGATAACTCGCAATCAGGTGTACAAATCAGACATTTCTTCAGCAAAAACCTGTATTCATGGGGAAGGAAAGAGGCTGAAAAACAGAAGACGCTGAAGCAGAAGACCTTGGCCTGAGTTATTTGTACAGATGTAACAGAAGAGATCCCCTTCCTTGTCTGTGCTGGTTTCTGTGGGAAATTAGAGAGTGACTTCAGTGGTGATTAACTTCTGTGGAAGGTGAACAGGACCTGAGGAAGGAGTTATGTGGTCACCAGTTCTCCAGGGCAGTAAATCAGCCTGGCTAGCTAGTACCAGCCCAACCCATAGGGAAAACAAACTACACAACAGTGAACCTGTCAAACCAAGTGCCCCTCTTACATCTCCCTTACAGTGCAAGATGCCCCTTGAAAGACAAGGAAGGAATCTACCACTAAGCACAGACGAAAACAGCAACTTCATTTAAATGTTATATTTTTCAAGATAGTTTCTCCTTTTATGTACCTTTAGCACAGTGGGAGTTCAACCTCAGCTGTAGCCCGTAATGTCATAATACAGGTAAATAAATGACAATAGAGAAACCCCTCTTCAGTTTCCATATGGAAATATTATTCTGTCACAGCAATCCCTCATCTGAAAAGTTAATAAAATAGTACATAAAGGTGACCTGGTGGATATAACTTGCTTGAGTTTTCAAAACGCTTTTGATAAGGTCCCTCATAAAAGAATATTAATGATAATGAGAATGATCTTACATTTATGATGGTGCCTTTCATTCAGATGAATCCCAAAGTGCTTTACAAAGTTTTTACTAACTGATTGTACAAATCGTGTCATATATCTCCATCCCCAAAGTGCTTCTAGGTCTGGGAGAAGGCATGACAGCTATTTAATTGCCTAGCACGCTGAAGTTCCATGTTTTAGAGCAGGGAATAAACACAAGGACTTCAGCAATTACAGTGATTTTAGGCAGGTAAAACTATTTTCCACAGCTGAGTTCTTGTGACAACCAAGCCCATCTCTTCCCTCCACCGTCAACTAAACATTGAGGCTGAACAGTGAACAGCTCACATGGGGAAAAAAGTCGTATTTTCTTGGTTGTTCCTAAATATATAATGGCAATTAGAAAGAGATCATCATTTTGTAGTAAATGAAGGCAAAAGCCACAATGATTGTGACAAAGGGATCCACCTCACAGGTGAGCTGTGGGTACACTGTAGCCCACACCTGGCTGTGAGGTAGAATTGTAGAATCTTAGGATCTTTAAGGCTGGAAAAGGCCACTAAGATCAAGACCAACTCCAACCCATTCACCATTATGGCCACTAAACCACACCTCTCAGTGCAACATCTAGCCTTTTTCTTGAACACCCCAAGCAAGAGTGACTTCACCACCCCTCTGGGCAACCCTTGCCAATGCATTACCACTCTTCCTGAGAAAATATTTTTCCTAATATCCAACTTGTTGCACAAGTTAAAGCTGTTACCTCTCATCACTACTTCAACACTTCCTGGGGGCTGCAGTACACCACGCTGCTACCAAAAGCTGGGAACACTCCAGTCATTTGTTTCCCAATGATGGTAAGCCTAAAGACTCTTAGATGATCATCTCACATACGGGTTAGCACAGTCTCAGTTCTGTAAGAAGCTTGAGAACCATTTGCTTCAACAGAAGAATTTCCTACATACATACGCTCAGTTTTAATAAAGCCTTGAGGCAACTGGACAAGCACTACATTTATTCATTTCTCATTTATACTCAATATTTCAAATACAAGTCTTTATCCTGTGACCTTGCCCATTTTCCAGACATTCCTTCCCATTTTGCTATTTTTGTCAATACCACCTGATCTTTCTCCCCATTAAATTATTCATAGTATATAATTGATACCTCAAAGCTCACAGGTCACTTAAAGGGACTGATATCTGTAAGCACTGCCTCTGGTATACAGACCCTCTTTTGTGCTTCTTCTATACTATTTTTTCAGCTTCTTTCTTCAGTAAACACCACAAAGCTTTTAGATGAGCTAGAAAGCAGCAGGCATAGAAGAAATTCTCAGCTAATAGCCCGAACAAAGCCTTCAGGATTCACTCAGGACTTTCTAAAGCTTCCCCCACGGAGGTTGCTTAGTGGATGGGAATCATCCTGAAGGCAACAGAGACATTTTAATCTGGAGCAGTACACAGCTGCTACAATTTATAATATGCATGTTTGGCCATCTAACTCCAGAGAAGTACCACCCCATCATTTTTTTTCTCCAGCATTTCCATGGCTTTCTGACATACGTCCTTCAGCTGCATAAGCCAATGCTGACAGCCACCAGCAGGGCATCTTCAGCTCTCATTAGTGTTGAAAAGCAAACTCTGCCTTTCATCTGCAGTCAGCTTTGCTTTAAGTTGCATATTTGAAGCTCTACTAATCCCGACTATTATAATTTTGAAGACAGATCCAGCAATAAGCATATTCTGTTTAGAGAGTATCAGAACACTTAATTTAAAGGCAGAAAATGTCTAGTTTAATTGCCTGAAATCAAAGGTTTCATATTTTAATTAAGCTTTTAAGAGGAGCTATTTTATCGCTCTGATTTTTCTTTTTTTTTTTTTCCTCCTCTCAGATATGAAGGTCATTAAAGGATATCTTTACTGATTAAGCAATATTGAACATAATTTCTCCTAGTGTCATGCCAAAGGTCTTATACAGTATGGATACCACCTTACACCTGAGCTTCACACATTATCAGTGATTAAGAGATGAACAGCACTCACTCACTATGCCTGGCTCAGAGCAAAGAACTGCCTGAACTTTCGTGTCCTCTATCTCTCATTGCTTGCACAAACTGAAGATGCAAAAAAGCTGCATCACAGCTTCTCCCTAGATACAAATTGTCCCATGGTCAGACTGGATGAGCAACTTTCTTTTTTTCTTAAATGAACAGCCTGAAACCAGATAGCAGGTCCGTGTAATGGGTAGAGGTCATAAAGAATCTGGAGGTACCAAGGCAGTAAACAGTGAACATTCGTGGGGGTTTTTTTCAGCACTGATAAACACTGAATTTTCCTTAGCGTCCAATAAGGCACCGATACACCAACATCATGTATCAGATATCCTGTGACTAACAGAAATAAAAAGGAGCTCTTTCATACCAATCCTTGATGTCTAGATGTCTAATTAAATATAAGCTTGTTAACCTTTCTGTCTTTGGAAGAAACTCTAAGCTTTCTCTTTTCTACTTCACCATGTAAAAACCACAGTATTATTTTCTATTGGGATTGATTTCTTATTATTATATTGAACCAGAAATGCCAAAACACTCTTTAAAAGAAGGCAGGTAGGCCTAACTACCTAGGAGGCAAAAAGGAGTAGGAAATGTTGCTTTCTGTCCTGGTTGCATAGGCAGAAAGCTTTCTCTCAGCTCTAATACCCTTGGGCACCCTCTGAAATGCTCTATCTAGCCCTCTACCAGAGGCAGCATTCATCTTGTGTTTATCACCATCCTGCCCAAGTGCTGCTGCGTTTTTCTTGCAGGGCTAAACAAAGGACAAGCTCTACCATGACAACTTGTCAGACTCTGCAGTACATTCCATATTTCACATCAAAAGAGTCCCCCTCATATTGAAATTCTATAATTTATATATTTCTAGGTAAACACGACCTTCCTCTGCCAATTCTTTTAGGTCAGAGCCAGAAGCCAAAACAACAAAAATCTTGTGAGAACAGCCATCCAGGGCCAAGTTGTCAAAAACCTCCAACAAGGACCTGATTTGTCAACACAACTCATCATATCGCAGGGAGCTCAATTCCTGCTTCAGTATTGCCCTGGACAAATTGCTGACAGCTTCTCACTGAGTGATCCCATGCCCTCAAATTATAGCTTTTTATTTCCCAAGCACCCTCTTGGAAGGCAGGAAGGTCTCATTTTCAGTATAATCCTTTGAGAACAGCAGGAAATAACAACACTATTGTGAAACCACTGCTCCACAGCCTTTCCCCCAGGTACCAAAGGGCCTCCTCAGCCCTCTGCAGTGAATCCATCACCTTCTACCATCCACAGGCTCTGGAAAGCAAAGTCTTAACTTTTAGGTGGTTTAATTTCCACAGTGAATAAGCATTCATGCACTTGAGGCCAATGCAAGAAGGCTCTTTATGCATAATAATGGGCTTAAGGCAAGAATAATGTTTTTTAAATTACTTACTGCTCCCAGGGTGACACAGAGAGACCTCAGTGCTACGTAAGGCTGTTCTATATGCAAGGTGTCAGTTTAAACTTTGGTCTCCAGTAGGTGTGTTAACATGGGGTGTGCACCTGGCCTTTCAAACCTGATCAGCATTTATTGCTTTGTTTCTCTACAGCAGGTTTTTGCCCCCTCAGTAAAGGCACTCCCAGTGCAATGAACCTGCAAGATGCCGTCAGAAGCCACAGAAATGAGGACTGGGAGGTTTTCCAAACACACACAAAGCCAGATGCTCTCCCACAACCCTCTGGGTACACACATGCCAGGGACACACAGGTGCAGGCTGGTGGAAATGGGGGAATGAGAAGGAGAGGGAAGGAAGATTGGTCCTACATCCCCTTTACACAGATGCAGGGCACATTTATACCTCACAAGGCAAGATACAGAATTTGTCCAAGATATTCCCTCCTTTTTGCAAGTCAGTGGCAATAAAGAAACCACTTTCCTAGGTATACAGTTACATAAAATGTTGCTAGGCTAGCACTGTTTGTTACTGGCATTTATCTTTCAGCAGCTGTCACAGCAAGCTCCTTGGGAGGTATAGGAAATGTCTTGCAAATGTGTGCTTTATCATGCGCTCCAGAAAAACATTTTGCCACATGTAATTGCATAAGGATGCACCTACCCAGCATGCAAGACAGATATCAGCAACAAGTGGTGACCCCCAGGGGTCAGTACTCAATCAATTGTTAGCATCAGTAACATCAGCAGTGAGATTTAGCACACCTTCACCAGCTTGCAGATGACACCAAGCTGTGTGGTGTGGCCAACACACCCAAGGAATAGGATGCCATTTAGAAAGACCTACATAACTGTAGGCCCAGGTGAACCTCATGAGGTTCAATAAAGCCAAGTGCAAGGTCTTATTCCTGGGTCACAGCAACCCCCATTATCGGTACAAGCTGGAGGATGTAAAGATAGAGCACAGCTCTACTGAAAGAGACCAAGGCATAACGATGGATGGCAAGCTGAGTATAAGCCAGCAGTGTGCCCCTGCAGCCCACTCTATCCTAGACTGCATCAAAAACAGCATAGCCAGCAGGATGAGGGAGGTGATCCTGCCCCTCCTCTCTATGTGGGTGAAACCTTACCTGGAGTAATACATCCAGGTGTGCACCTCTCAATACAACATAGACATGGACCTGCTAGAGTTTAACCAGAAGAAAGCCATAAAATGATCCAAGGGATAAAACAACACTCTTACAAGGAAAGCCTAAGAGAGCTAGAGCTGTTCAGCCTGATAGCAGCCTTTCAGTATCCAAAAGGGGGCTATAAGAAAGAAGAGGACAGACTCTTTAGCAGGCTCTGTTGTGGTAGGACAAGGGGAAATAGTCTCAAACTAAAAGAGAAGAGGTTTAGTTTGGGAACAAGGGGGAAAAAATTACGATAATAGTAGATGTAACACAAGGGAAAACATAGCAACAACAACAGAGTAGCAAAGCCCTAGGCTACAGCAAATGAGGACTTCCGCAAATGCAACAACTATGAGTACAGAAACAAAGGAAAGAATCTACTTACCTTCAGAAGGCCTCAAAAAAGCAAGGATCTCTAGCGAGAGACACCTTCCCCTGCCAACCCTTAAATGAGATGTGAGAAGGGTCGGATCCTGGCTCCACCTCTTCAGTCACTCAGGAACATTGCTTGTACCTATTGCTTGCACCTATTGCTTGCACCTGCAATCCCCTGCCTTGGTCCTGCCCTCCCACCAGGAGCTTGATCATTGTTTCAGGCTCTGACTCAGCATTTTTGCTACAGTGGTGAAGCATTGGAACAGATTTATATACAGCATTGGCCCAGAGATTTGGTGGATAGCCATCCTTGGAGACGCTTGAGGACAGGTTGGGTGGGGCTCTGAGCACCTGATGGAGCTGTAGGCGTCCTTGTTCAGTGCTGGGGAGTTGGACCAGATGGCCTTTAAATGTGTCTTCCAGCTCAAACAATTCTATGATTCTGAGAGTATTCATACCATGTGCAATCAACATAAAAGTACTCTCCTTTCACCATTCTGCTTCATTTCGTGCACCTGCTGCTTTCTTAAATATATTAAGGGAGTGCAAATGCTAATTTTAAGCAAGATGAGCAGATGTAGTACTATTTCTCCCTCTCCCACCAAATTTCAGGGATATGGCCATAACTCAAACCTCAAAATTTCACGTATTTTTTGTATGGACTCCATTTTAAGATGTCAGTAAGTTCTTGATCATCTTCTGCAGAGGTCTTTAACTCTTCCTGATTTCCCCCTCTTTGCCTCTTGAGTCTTCCTGTTCTGTATTAACCCTATAGCTATCCAAATCTCTCTCTCTCTGTTTTTGTTTTTGTTTTTTTTTTTTAATGAGGTGTACTGCTGTTCCAAAAGGAATTATAATCTTTTTTTAAAATTTGCCCTTGATGATGGATGCTGGACATATGGAATCCTGGCTCAGAGCTACAACCCAGACGCAGCACAGCAGGGTTGACAGAAAGCCCAGCATGGCAGTAGCTAACACCATCACCTCTCCACACATGCTCATACCGTGTCTGCTTAATCATTTGGCTCATTCTTTCACAAGCCTATTTGTATGAACGAGTCTTACTTTGTAACAACAAACGTCACTCAACTGTGGCCATTGTAAGCTGGTAGAAAAGCGGGCTGAGCAAACTAACCAGAATTGCTTGTTCTTGATCCCTTAAGTATGTTGTTTTACAACAAAGCATTCTTTTTTTTATTGTTAATCTCCCAGGGGTAAGCAAAGAAAGGTTTGATCCAACTAAATTTAATTTCTTTTTCAGGTGTTGCTTTATACTTTTGCTCCTTTTGAAGATTCTAGAAGGACCTCCTGTGGCTTCCACAAAGCAACTCAGAGAAGCACAGTATGGGACCTTGGTGGTTTCTCTGATATAGTCAACTAAATTGTTAAATGGCTCTACAGCATTGTTACAAAGTTAGGCAAACCTGGCTCACCCAACAGGATAAGAGTTTAAGCTTTAGAATTTTCCCAATTTTCCACTTGCCCCCCAGCCAGCTGGTGTTAAGTGGTATATATTTTGTTTTACAAGAAAGCTAGGGACACTTTTTCACATCAAAAGTCTCCCTTCAGACTTACTTAGGCAAACATTAATATTCATTTGAGAAGAATTTCATAGCAGTCGAAGTCCTGGAGAATGAGTATGTTTAACTGATCTTGGTGATACAACATTGTTGGTATCACTAATTCCACAGCCATCTTTTTTTTTTCCTCAGGACAAGGGAGGTAATTTTCTGAAAATTACGTTGTTTTCTAAAATAGCTCTTTTCAATGCTATCCATCTACCTTCTGGCAGCACAGTTTAATTTGCATTTAAATCATTTCCTGATATTGTAGGAAAAGTAATTATACATAACACTACCAATTTTCAAGCCCCGGCTTTTAATCGGTCCACGGCCAAATCCCTCTTCTATGTTCTAAAACCACTTCCCCAAAATGTAAAATTCCAAAATTCCAGCCCTGGCTTTTTTCTTAAGGCCCCTTCATTTACTAGCACATCTCATGTATTAAATTCATATCAATAGAAAAACATGTTGATATTTCTATTCCTAGTTTTTCTTTTGGGTTGTGCCACTTTGGTTTGCTGACTTTTCCCTCACATAAAGGTTTAACTCTGCTAGCTGAGCAGAAGACCCTTGGAGGATTCCACACTCATGACACTAAATCACTTTTATAAGAGTTACAGATGTTGGATCATGGCCCGATTCTGCGATTTTAGCGCAGATGAAGCAGGGAAGTGATGCAGTTTGTGCCAACATGGACACAGGGCATACAGTTTTGATTAGGTATAACTTGACCCTATGCTTCCTGCTTGGTTCTAGAAGCAATTTTCACACTTAGATCCAGATGCAATCACAGACTTCTTGGACACTGCATGATTTTGATTCATATTAATTATTCAACAAAAAAAAAAAAAAAAAAAAAATCCACTGGATATCTAGATCACTCTTAACAAGACACCATATCATATTAACGGAGAACACCCTTGAAAGCTGCTTGATATGTCACAGTTTTTTTTCCCTCAGAAAGATAGTGTCTTATAAAAGATGAGGTGTATTTTTCAGAGCTCTGCTTATCTGCTCATGAGCCACATGGAGAGAAATTAAACCTCCTGTACCGAGTCAGCTGAGAAGTGTTAAATCATTAACTGTATGACAAGTTGGATGCAAAAGAGCATTGCATCATAGGGGCTATCCTACAGCCCATAAAGTCAATACTGAAGCCATGAAATTTAGATGTGAGTGCAGTTTTATTCAAGGTTTAGGATCTGCCTTGATCTAATCTGCTAGGCAAGCTCCCTCTCTACCATTAAAATAATTCAACCCTTACAATAATTCAAGACTAAAATTGCTAATGACATGCTGTGGATCTCCCTTATAATCAACTCTTATCCGATGCTTGAAGAACCCTCAATGCAAAAAAGGAGTCCTAAAGATTTCAGTGCAGAAAACATCTGTTCAAAAGAGGCAGTGTACCATACAGAAAATCCTAGCAAACCAGATGTTTTGCAAGGCTGTACACTGAACCTAGAGTAATATTCCTTATTCTTTAACATCATACACCAGATTTCATCAGTGAAGTTACACTGAGCCAACAGGAGAATTTTCAGATTAAACTTCCAAAGCTTGTCGGACCTGAAGGTCAATGACAATGATGACCCCTGCTATTTTCACCTCTGAACATGCTTTTAATTTGTTCCAAAGCTTGCAACATTTCCACAGATGCCTAAAGCAGACTGCTCTAGAATGATTCTTCACCTGGATGATGGCAGCAGGTGGAAGGTCTTTCCTGCCATGCATCTGTAGCAATAGGCCCTTTGCGCCTCTTCCCACTTTCCCACTCATAACGTTGCAGTTCTTTACAAGCTGACAGCAAAGTTTTATGATGCCTTTTCTTCCCTTTTGCTAACTTAAAAAGTAAAAAGCGGTGGAAAACATCAACATGAACAATCGCATGAAAAAAAAAGGCACAGCCTGGTACTAGAGATAGGCCCATGTGTAAGAATAGATGCATCACAACAGATGTCAGCTCTGTAACAGTGCTGCACAAAGCATCCAAGCACCAGCCAGAGAATGATGATAATAAAAAGAGAGGAAAGGAGTTGTTTTTAGATAAGAATTGCATTAAATGAGGAACTGTGATTTAATCAAATAAAATTTTGAATACATGTAAAAATAAAATCTTTTTCACTTATTGTACAATTTAATAAGTTAACAGTAACCTAGAAACTTAATAAATTGATCACTGCATAACATCAATCAAACTTCTCAACTTCCATAATTTCAGCACTTTATACTCATTATACTCCCCCGTGTCCTCCCAGTAGTCTCCATTTAAGGAGATGCTAACTTATTTCTGTTGGAGCCTGTTTTCCTTCCAAAGAAAGAGGTGTCCAATCATATTCTAAGAAAGCAGGCAATTCCCAACACTTGGATCTCAACCATAGACACCCTACTGATTCTCTATCTAACCCCCAGTGAGTCACTTGGCCCTAATCATAACACTCTTGAAAAAATGAGAAAAAAAGTCTTTCTGTTTCTATCCAAACACTGGAAGGTCTTTAGGACCGGACACATGCCTTACTATATATGCAGATTGGACAAGATGATCTTAGAAGTCTTTTCCAACCTCTATGATTCTATATTTCTTCACAGCATTTATATATATATATATAACATGTCCCCTTCTTGCCCCTCTGCCTATTTCTGTACCACAAATCATTACTACTGATAGTTCTGTGTCATCACTGCTTTCATTCCAGTTGTGTTGTTGACTTATAAGCTATCTTAATTAATAAAAGAAATTATTTTGATATCTATTTTCTCATGTTCTAACAGACCTCCAAAACAGAGCCCCTGTATTTTCCCCAAGAGGATCCCTCCAGCCCTCCTCTGGCCTTCCCACCACCTGCAGAAGATTTACAGTGGTGTGAACTTAACCTAATGATTTTTGGATTTTTAATTTTTTTTATTATACCCTCTGTGAAAGCAGTGAACACACGCATTCTTCCAAACAGTTCTGGCCCTTGCTAGTTTGATGGAAAAGAGGTTAATAACATACCTGGATAAAACAAATAGTTCGATGGATAGCACACATTGATTAATACCTGCTGCAGTGCCAGCAAAACCAAGGGAACGGCACATCGTAATTCTGTTATAACTGAGAATGTGCTGCCAGTGGAATGGGAAAGGAGATCATCACACTGCTTCGTTTTCTAGCTGTGTCTAGCAGCTCAGAGTAACGCACAGATAGAGGGTCAATCTTTCCCCCCTCCCTTTGACTCAGGGATGGCGAAAGATCTGGACCTGGCGCTGCAGAGCATTTGAAACTCAAGACGTGCTCACCATTTCAATGTGCACTGCCAGTAAATCCCTCCTAGGCTGTGCCTGAAGAGGGGACGGAGCAGGGGGATTAAAGGCAGGGTGATAAGTTTGAAGAACATGAAGGCGGTATCTTGCATATGAGCAGCAGGAAGGCAGCACTGCACTGTGCTGAGGTGGCACAGGACCCTCCACGATGCCCAGCAGAGAACAGCCCAGCAGGAGGGAAGAAGCTGCCCATGAGAGGCTGGATTTTCTCACTTCCACTTACACAGCCTGGGTGTCACTGCTAAACACCCTCGCTTTTTGTTTGGCAGTAAATAATTCATGTCCCCGAGCCGTAGGCGGGATAGGTTTCAGGCAGAAAGGAAAGACTCCAGGGAGCAGCTCTTTAAATATGCATCGCCTCCTGTTTGCAGGCACAATGTGTGGGTGCAGCCGCACGCTCAAATTGCCTTGTGTTCTCTGGCATCTCTAAATAAACCACAAAATTACCACCACAGCTATTTATGGGGCAGAGGGGGAGGGAGGCTTCAAGAAGACAGACAGTCCCTTTTAATCCGGTCACCTGTTTTTTTACACCAAAACAATTGGCATCGCTGTGACACTGTTGTATCCCCAGTGGGGAAAGAGTTACAGGTGTTTTAATTATACATTAGTACAGCGTTAAGCTAGTTTTATTTGCTGAACGTTCTGTCAATTACTGTTGTTACTTGAGAGGCATGACTACTCCCAGGTTGATCGTGTATTTAACTAGCCAGTCAATGCTATTAATCACCGAGCATTTTCAGCCGAGGATATTAACATTGAAACCTATCCAAGAGGGCTTATAAATGGGTACTGGTGTTCTTCAGAAAGAAACGCTGTTTTCTAATGCAAAAGGGGATCTCTTGAGTCTTTTTTGCCTTTATTTTGTTTTAAATTGCAATCTAAATTCAAAAGGGAAATTAAAAATCGTACTTGACGAAATAACTGCCATTCCAGAAAATTAGTAAATATGTGATCACCTCATCATCAAACGAATGAAGGGCAGGAGGTCTGTTGCTGTGATGCATCTGCTGTAAAAACAATGAAGCGTAACAGACATGAAAACCAAACAGGGAACATTCCTCCATTCCGGGGCTGGAGAGAAAGGATCCGGGTGAGGTTGAAAAACCTCACTTAGCAGCTTAGGGATTGGAAATAGGACTCTGCAGTCCTGTTCTTGATCATGACAACCTTGGAAAAGCACACATCCCTGCCCATCGCCAGTACAATCAGGGGTACATGCTACTTTAGCCTGAGGCTTTGACACAAGCACATGGCAGGTCCCTACGCAGAATTCAGCCTTGGCCTGGAAACCTCAGCTAATCCCTTTGCACAACTCAGCCATTATCTCCAAACCTTAGCTAGCCCCTCTGCAGAACTTAGCCATGACATTCAGGCTTGAAATATACCACACTTCATCCCCCTCCTTCCCTTATGCCCAGCAAACTGTTCTACGCTGCTTCAGTGGTTGTGCAACACAGCCACATGGGAGAGATGAAGAGAGTCCGCCCAAATGTCTCAGCTTCTCATAAACGCAAGAGTGTTGTCATGCTCAACACACACTGTTTGGTAACAAATGCTCCAGATACACACTCTGCATTCTGGATTGTGCTTAGTTGACATACACAATATATTTATCTATCTCCACACAGTGAATAATCAACTAAAAACTCACTTTCATTAGCTTCATCTCCCCATTGTTGGCTCACATCCTGCAGTTTTCATACTACATCTGCAAAAGTAATAAACTAATTATAGAAGCCATCTGGAACAAGAACAGTGTACAATAATTATTTTTTTTTAAAGCCCTTGCTAAATAAATGGTACCGTAATAAATGGGGTGTCAGAAGAACAATGATCATAACAAACTCAGCGCCATTAAGAAGAAATGCAAGGAGATTTACATCAAGAAACTTATGATTGCTCATTAGTAAAGACACAGCAGGAGCATTACAATCCATTGAGGACACGGTTTACATGCTGAACTGGAAGTCATACCTGAGACCAAATGCCACTACATAGACATCACAAGTGGAAAAAGAGAGGAGGAGCAATTGTTGCTTCATCTGTGAGCTCTGCATTCAGGACCAAAGGACAGACTCCCAGCGAGCAGGGGGTGAATCATTCAACAGCATTCACTTCTCTTTCACCTTCCATTCATGGTGATACTACTGTCTAATGGAGATACACGATGTTGATGAGCTAATAGAGTGAATTTCTACTGGGCTCTCTGTCCCCCAGGGAAACACAAAGCACAGCAAAATTCAAAACAAATCACATAAAAATGTCATTTTTATACTACTGGGAGATGGTCCTCTCTATTTTCAAGACACATCTGTGGCTCCTGAACATCTAAAGATGAATGGCAAATATCTGTCCACTAGGAAAACACCTCATTGTTGCCGTTGGTTGCTCTCACTCCACTGACGCCCTCTGCCTCTAAGAAGTTCGTGGTGATAAAGCGGCAGCTCACTGCTTCAGCAGTGGCTGCTTTTCAGCCACAAATTTCTTCAACCACTTCAGCTCTGTGTATTCCAGTGAGCATCTCCCAGGACATGGCCCACATCCAGCAGCTGCTAGTGCTTGCAATTGAGAGGGTCTCCAGGTTCTGGAGGCAGTAACTCCTTGTATACATGGGTGGCTCATCTGCAAAGCGGGAAGACACCGCACAGGAGCAGTTTAACAGCATAGGCAAAGACAGACTTACATTCTCCTTGACACGAGGAGAGAGCAGCTAGTCAGCCATTCCCCTATGAAGGGAGGTTGAATGTACAATTTTACTAAATGCTGAAGATTTCAGAACAAGGTAAGGGCTTCTTTTACCTCGCTAGCCTTGTACTAAACAATAAGCTGGAGGTCAGCTTGTGGTAAGGTGGCATTTTGTATGTGATGCTACTATTGTTTACAAATTAGAGGTGATTGCTTTGACTTAGAAGACCCAGCCTGCTTAGTGCATGGCTTCTGCTAGCACTGCCTGAAGGACAACTTGTTTCAGTGTTTTCAGAGGAGGATGAAAGTATGATGTCAAAGCATTTTGTGCTTGACACATGCACACAAATTCAGAAATGTGGCAGACATTCACATCTTCCAATGGCAATAATGGTTAACAGCATATTCATGTGTTCACTCCAATAATTCAGTGATAAATAATTCTATTGCAAAAAAGTTGTACCTCTGAAGGGAAAGGCAGCTTAATAAAATTTCCTTATCTGCATTCTAGCTAATTACATTTGGCCTGAACTTATTTGGAGAAAGGTCGGGGAATGCTGCTGGTTACCCAGCTGCCGAATCAACGTCATCCTGCCTTAAAGTATTCCAACACACATCATTAATTCTGATTAAGAAGCATCACTCAGTTGTGATTCTTATTAGAACTCTATTAGTGTCTCTGCTAATAGATGCCATCTCCGTTATTATCATAATTATTACTATTTATCACTTATGTTACTTTGGCAGTGCCTTGAGGACTCATTCATAAGACAGGCTCTTATTGAATCCTCTGCAAACAAGAAATCAAGTTTCTTGCCTTCAGCACTTTTATTTGGTAAAACAACAAATAAAGCATAAAGGAGCATAAGGAGACAAAGGGACCATCTGGGTTAGCACTACACATTGCACTCAGCACCTCCAGAGCCTAGATTTAGCCATAATCCCACCAAAGAAAACCAAACAATTCCATTCAAAACCAGAGTTCCACTCAAACTTCAGCACTTACATCCAGATCTGTCTTCAGATGCACAGATCACCACCTGTGGGTCTCAGTGTAGAGATACAAGTTCCAGCAAAAGTGAGTATGGGAATTCAGAAGACATGAACTAAGCTACCACCCACCAGACAAGTGCATATCCAAGTAAACTGTAGCTCCTTCTTATCTGGGGTGTGCAGATTGCACTCAGGCAAGCCTACTATGATTGAAACTTGTTTATAGCAGTTTTAAGATAGGTAGCATGCTGCTTATTTGTAAGACTAACTAGAGAAATTTAATTTCAAAGTACCACATCCTGAGATCCCAAAGCTCACTGCAGCAAACTCCATGTTTCATGTCCTCGCTGCAGGTGCTCCTCCTTTACCCTGTGAAAAGCAAAATAAAGAGCTGGTCACAAAGCCCTACATGTGGAACAGATACAGAACGGGGCAGGATGAGCTGAGGGAACAGGTATGTTTTCAAAGAAGAAATAGAGCAAGTTCAAGAAAAGTTTTATGAAGTAAACCAGATTCTACTCTCTGTAGCTTCTCTGATCCTCCCAACAATCTGGAGTCAATCATTTGGCTCTGTGCGGCCTTGTAACTTTAAGGAGAACATAAGCACTGGTTTGAGACATTTGAGATGCTTTGTGATCCCGAGACAGAAGGTATCAAAGAACTGCAGCACACTTATTGTTAAAAGTGTTTTCATTCAGGATGATAGCACAGTTGCAAAGAGATCTTGCATTTCTGCATCCCTGTAGCCCTGGGCTGTCTTCTTCCCACAAATTCCTTTGCAACTGAACTTGGAAGATTAATATTTTAAGAGCAGCTAATGCTGCTAATTGAACAGGGAAACAGATATGTCAACCTTTGTTTTTCACAGGACTCACTTCAGAAGCATGAATGATAAATGCACCCCAAGAGACATTATGATAATCGTAACACACCAAATAAATTTTTCAGACAATGAAGTTCATGGCCATTAACTTTCAGTGAGATGCAAAAAAACACACTTGGTGCTAAGCTACTTCCCAAACATATGAATATGTATTTTACCCTACTGTAATGAACTGATACAGCTTGGATGAAAAGGACCATGACCAAGTGAAGGCAACAGGGATGAAGCTCAAAGCAAGGAGAGATACTCAATTAGCAATCACTTTTGTCCTGTGCCCTTACTGTGGAACTCCACAACAAATGCCTTGATAAGACCACAGAGCTGATCGTTCCCACAGCAGCTTTTGGCAGTGAAAAAGGAGAGTGGTCCTGCTATCAAATAATAGCAGGTGTTTGCTGATGTGAGACAGAGAGCTTTAATTCCCAGCTTAAAATGACCCACCGGAGCTGAGAAGAACTGTGGAAAATATCAGGCTTTGTTGTATCATTGGGTACCAATGGTATAAGGTCACTTCTGTTCAAACACACTCTTCCTCAACCCTGTAATTAAATTAATATTTTGAGAAATGGTTCTCTGGGCTGTGTCTTATCGCCGAGAATGTTATTCTCAGCTATATGCCACATCCTCGTGCTGTGCACATGAGAACTTGGACATAAGGCTCTCAGGTTGTTGGCTGTGCAGCAGAGATCTGACTGTTGTTCTTTAGTGCAAGAAATCCTTGACCCAAGTCTTGAAAATGAATTGTTTTGGAGAAGATGCTTCCCATTCCTTGCCCCCCGTTGCTTTTGCTCATAATAGATAAATAAATAAATGTTTTCCTTGGAAGGAAGAAATACAGAAAACTTTTCTTTCCCCTGATTTCTGATGAAGAAGGATATTTTCTTCAGAAATGACTTGCAGGCAATTTTTGCATCAGCCCTACTCACAGACTCTGCAGTGAAAGGCACAGAGCTGCTTTCCCAATTACACTGCATTTCTTTATAGATTCAGCTAAAGGAAAACATGTTAAATAAATTATTTGTTTCCAATTATTCACTCAGCTCTAAAAACAAATACACACGCATGTCTTTACATAGAGACATAGCAGGCAGACCAAAATATTTGCTATTTTAAGAGCTTAATGGGAAATAACACAGACAAATGCCTCTTCTGATCACAAGCAGCTACGCCACCACTCCCTGTGCACATCATTAAGGGCAGAGAGCTGCTCCCCTACAGCAGGTGACAAAGTGACCAAAAGGAATGCATTAAGAGAAAATTACAAGCCTATAAATATTACACCATCATTTTTTAATTTACTTCAAAGACAGAAATGCAGGCACACAGCCATTATTGTCTACATCTATATGTTATTCTATTCCATGCCTTCCAAACTGGATCTATTGGAAGGACGAGGTTCTGATGATGTCCCCCCAAAAACTGTGCGATCCTCTGCTCTGACAAGCTCTTATGTCATCACCCAAACAGCACAGGTGAGAGAATAATACAAAAGAAATGAGCATACAAGAGAGTGTTAGCAAATCCTTGAAGATACACACATTTGCTGTTCTATTATATTTCAAAAAAAGCTCTGCTGTCTCTTTTTCTTACATTTTTCAGACATTTCTTTGAACATGATAGTCCCACCTGCTAAAGGCAAAATGACATCATCAGGAAGTTAGATACTAATGGTCAGGAGAAGACCTTCCCTATCTGCTCTTTAGTGGTCCCTTTCTCCTCCTGCTTCACTACCCCAGTAAGTGCACTACCAGGCAGAAGAAAAAGGCAGCATGGTTTACACCCACTCTTAGGGCAGGTCAATCCAAAAGGCACAGCACTGCACCCGTAAACAAGTGTCCTGGGCAAGGATGCACTGGTGCACTCAAACTGAGGCTTCTCAAGCTCTTTCTAATTAGTGAAGAAAGTTGGCTCACTTCACTACCCTGTTTGCTGGCACAGCAAAAGCTGAAAAGGTGTCAGGAGAGCCTGTCCTGGCTTTTAGCACATCCAGTAGTTGTGAAATCCAATAGGTGAAAGGAACTGGGAAGCAGACAATTATAGGATGACCTCTTTAAGAGGCTCCTCTGTGCTAAAAATTCAGCTAGGAAGATGCCAAGGCTTCTTTCCATGCAATCTCCTCCTTGCCGTTGCTGCAATATAAATACAAATAACACTCTGAAAGACAAAAGAAAAATAACTCATAATCTCCCTCGCTCTCAGCCTTAACTAAATCTATAGAGAACTGAGGGTCTGAGCCCAGCAGATCAGAAGGCTACTCTGACCAGGGAGCTCCTCTGGGGCTCCCACCATGGAAGGACAACACCTGTCTTGCAGTGGTGGTTTGCTGAGCTCCGAGCAGTGTTCTCTGGGTGCAGTACAGTCCTGGTGAGCTCTGCTCATGTAAGTGGAGTATTCACAATGGCAAGTGAGTTGGAAGAACATCAGTTTGAAAAGGACTTGGTATAAGACTGTGTATCAATCAGAAATCAGTGCTGGGTACCCAAAGGAATGGCATTTCCATCTTATCCTGGCACTTTTCCATCATCTGAAACATTATACATGTAGGAAACGTACGTCTGTGCGCATTCAGATGCATGTGCTTACATAGGTGTGTGCCTGTGCACATACATTGAACTTTCCACTTCTCAGAAGAAACAACCTCTAAAAGAAAGCCTCAGAAATAATGAGTCTTAAAATTGAAGAACCACTCTGAAGTCAATTGAGTTGGACACAAGGTTAAGAAAAGATCCTCTAGAATTCAGCAATCCTGCACCAGCGATTTCTTCACTCATTTACTGCAGAATCTCTCTCAGAATCACTCTGCACAAGATGACGTGATGCACTTAAGTAAATCTGATACATAAGAAAGAAGAATAATCAAAATAAAGTTAGTGAAAGGAGAAACAATTCTTCTGTACTAGATACAGAGAAGAGCAGCATTTACAGGAACAAAACTCATCAGATCAAAGACAAGTTTTTACTCCATAAACCATCAAGAATTTTTCTAGAAGGCGAGATCACGAAACCAAGGATGAATTGTGTGACAGCTGGGGGCAAAGCCTTCACTGCTGATAAGATACAGCCTGAAAAGTGTCTGCCAGGGAAGGTTAACTTAACTGCACTACCATGTTTAGGATATATTGCCAGGCTACAGTGTGAGTGCCACAATACCATAACAGCACAAGAATAGCAAAAATATGAACAATTCCATGAAGATTAATGGCTTTTTCACTACTTTCTTTGAAAATTCACGATACAGAAACATACTGCCATGTAAAATATACGTTAAAGACCCATATATGTGCTTGGGGCTAGGAACACACAAACAGACAGTCCCCGTCACTCAGACAATCCACAGTGAATTGCTGGAGTGCAATAAATTAATCATATGCATGAACCCTCCGTGACAAATGATCCTTCCTAATTATTCTTCCTAAGGAGATTTCAAGAATGGAAATTTAATCATAAGCAAAGAATATCCACTGAACAATTCCTGCTACCTCAGACAAAATTTTAAATCTGTGGTTACCCTGCTAAAATCTGTGGTTATATTTTAGAAAACACCTGATTACATTAATTAGCTGAAGGTTTTGCAGCTGATCATCTCCCTCAGCAATGCACATAGGTAGTGCCACAGGGGTAAGGCGCACAAAGGATGAGATGCTGCAGCAAACCCTGAGAGTAACTACCACTATCATTCTGCAGCGCCTTTTACCCAGCCTTTAGAAATGTGACCAGTTCGGAGCCCCTGCCAGGTCGGCACTTTCAAAGGAAACCTCCACTGGCTTTGCTCACTTTTCAATCTGAGCCAGAGCAATTTCACTCCGCCACCCACTGAGCAATCATTTTGGCAGGAGCAGTATAGTTTGACCCCATTTAGCATCTGCAGACCAGACCCTCGTGCTCATGCCTCTGCTGAGCCTGGGTCAAGTAGAAGCCAAGAGCAGTTCGTGCTGCAGTCGGGCTCAGCTCATCCTACCCATGCTGCAGGGCTACCCCACGGCTGAGCACCCCCACTCAGGGAGGGATGCAATAACTCTCCTGCCAGAGCTGCAAACAAGAGGAAGCTTCTGCTCACCCAAGGCATGAGAAAGCTGTAAAACAGCACACTACGTGTGGGAGGGAAATGGAGCCTGACGGGTTTGGGCCATGAAAGCACCAAGCGTTAATAGATTTTGCTATTACACTGCACTATGGCAGCGTGAGGACACTGCAGGGTGGGAAGTTCAGGAAGCCAACACACCGCTGTAGTGCATGAGAATGAGACCTGCTCTTCTGCACCTGTGCAGACATGGATGACACATGCAGGGGCTTGCAGGATACGGTCTGCTCAACATTCCACTTCTCTCTGCTCTCAGAAAAAGAAAACAAAACGAGAAAGGGAAGCTTATTTGTCCACCAGGCCTTTTTAAACAGAAGAGCTAATTACCTGAGTACATCCATTATATGCAGAGCTGCTCCGATCATCACCAAGCATGATTGTCAAAGTATAGTTAATCAGGAAAGCAAAACAAACAAATAAACAAATAAATAATAGCTGTTTGACTAATGCAAAGGCATGGACCAAAAATTTCCTCTTGTCAACCCCATCTGGCTGGAGGCAAGAGCAGGGCTCCCCCTGCAATCCCAGCCCTTGGCTTTCAGCTCCCTGTGTTGAAAATTCTTAGCACTGTATTTTTTTTAGAACTAGTCTGCTATGGAGAGTTACTAAACATACATCAGCAGCCCAACAGAGCACTAACAGGAGTACACAGCAATCAACTAAATGGACCGAGCGAGAGCTGGGAAGGAGACAGTGTGGGAGAACGTTAAGTGAATTGGTGTGTTCCTAAAAAAATGACATATTAATGGTCCAACAGACTCAAGGTCCCAGAGAAAGCAGAGAAGCAGTTCAAGCTCCAGGAGGGCTATTTAAGGTGTCCTGGGGCTGCAGAGCTTGTGGAGTCACCAAGGCACAAACCCCATTTTTCCTTCCCTGTTCTATGCAAACATCAGTCTAAGCACAAGCATTTCTTACGCATGGACACCATAGCTTGTTTCTCCCTCTTCACAACAGCCTCCAAAGGAAGAAGATGCACCAGTAGGATGTAAACATTCCCCCAGGTCAGTGATGCTGATGTGGGAGCCCCAGCCCCTTCCCTTGGCCCCTCCTGGCAATGCAGGAGTCCTCAACCCCTCTTCTCCCCCAGGCCCCAAATGCTATCAGCTGCACTCTTAACACAGCCACGTATGCAGCAGTAGCAGAGCAAGGTCACCATGGCACGTTCCTTAACCCACATCAAAAAAGCCAGCACGTAAAGGAATGGAATTACAGAAGACTGGAGAAGGCAGAAAGGCAAACATTTCATTTCCACAGCACCACCACCAGGTAATCCCATGGAGCTCAAAATCAATTTCTCCTGAGTTCCACAAGCATGGAAGGAGAATCAGGAATCCTGTATCTATATATTACAGCCCTAAAAGGGAAGAAATCATACAGTTAGCAAAGCAAGGGCTTTTTTTTTTTTTTTTTTTTCTTTTCTAAACCCAGAGCTATCAGAACAAGAAAAAAAGAAACCTCACCCAGTACACAGAAGCGACTGACATCATATGTGCTCTCACTGTTACTCAGCACTCCCACCTGCCTTCCTTCTCACACCAGATTTCACTCTCACTAACAAGTTTACAATCACACACACCTGTTCTAGAGCTAAGGTAATTTTATGCTTGGTGTAGGTCAAGGCAAGCTTTGTGTGGGGAAATGCAGTATCCACTTCTAGATAGGAAGGATGCTTAATTTTGAGATATTCATCTACAAGAACCCCAAAGCTGTCAGCACAAAGCTGATGTCACTGACTTCAGTATTAAAAACATGGAAATTCCACCAGTTCCCACATATCACAGCTATTTGTGCAAGGCCTACCAACTCTGAGCCTGAATGCAAACCTGAACAAAATAAGCTCCAGATCCCTTCCCAACATCATGCTTTGTTTCTGGTCTGATCGCAAGAGGGGCCGTTCCCAAAGTTGTGCCTGATGAATGTCATAATGCAGCCTTACAGTTAACTTTTCATCCAAATGAGAATAAATGCACTTCACAAGTGTGTGCGCACATGTGTTAGCACATGCATGTGACAGATCCAATTAGCAACTGAAGCAGATACATTTCTGGTAGTCTCTCACTCAGACAAGTTCTCTCCCTTTACCATATGTATGTTAACAAAACATCACAGCATTCCATCCTCCCTTGGATTTTCTGAAAGTGAGAGCTGTAGAGTAATCTAATGTCCCCACTTACCACATTTTTATTGAATACAGAAATCAATAGCAAACTGCTGGTCAATAAAGTGCTGTTTACTGAAGGCAAAATCTTCTTGCAGGTGCTAGAAAGGAAAAAATAGAGGAATAATTAATAAGTGTTTGACAGTGGCCACTGGGCTGTAACTAATAAGAGGAATGTATCATCTGTTAGGAGAAAGTTCTCATTTCACAGCTGCCTGGAAGAACTGGGGACATTTTTCTGGCTGCCTGCAGGAGCAGGGCATAGGCACTTACCTTCTCTGATGGATGTTTTAGCCAAGCAAGGAAAACCTTTTTTTCATCTCTTTGAAACTGGTTGTTGCTTGCACAGAATCGCTGTCTCCAGCAAGTCAAAACATCATTGTTGCATTCCCACAAAGTAAACTGAAATCTTAATGCCCTCATTACCACGTGGCTGCACCCATTGCCTCATCAGTGTTTATGTCCTGATGCCTCCATAACACAGAGCTGGAGGTCACCTGGTCACCCCAGACAGGTTGGCTTCAGCTCATGGGAATAAAGTAAAAGAGTGAGGAAAAGTATGACAGTTAGTACACTGAAAAATAAAAGCGCCCATAAAACCAAGCCCTTACACCAATGGATGAATAAACACGCTAACTGAAATGCACTGATTAGTTTTGCTATCTTTGGGAACCTACTCTACTGCTTCTGGTTTCCAAACCCTGCAGCAAAGCACTCCAGATAGCCCAGCCACACTGAACCCAACCCCAGGCGCTGAATGTGCACAGTCTTTATATAGGCAGCTTGTAACCCGATTTCTTCCAGATGAAGACAGAAAGAAGGGGACTGCAGTGAGTCTACAGGCATGTTCCAAATCCTTTGCCTGGACAGCTGTGCCCCATTGGTTAGGTTTTGTGGACTCTTTCCTGCTGTGCTGTATCAATATCCAAACAACTCAAGTCCATCTTCAGCTTTCTTTTGCTCTGCAAGCTTCCGTTTCCTCCTTTAGTGCTATTATACTTCAGTTGGAGTGATCATTCTATATTATCCCACTGTTGTGACTCTCAGTGCGAGAGCTATTAGATTATGCTGCCCCATCCATGAAGACACATATCAATAGCATCTGTACATCCTCTCTGATGAACTGCTAACCACTACAAGATCACCCTGGGGGAGGAAGCATTTCAAATGCCCAAGAAATGAAAATTAGAGGGAAAAGAAGACAAAGCCACAAAGAAACAAGGTGTTTGCCTGTATGGAATGCACATCTGAGCAATAACAGCCTTCAAGTTGACACTGCTGCTGCTGCTTTTGTAGAAGTGAGTGTGAACAAAAAATGGAGCTGTTCAGGTAAGACAAATAATTAAGCCCGTAATCAGTTATATTGTCTCCAGATGGAGACTCATTAGCTTTTCAGGCAACGTGCATTAAAATTCTGACAAGTTCATAGCAAAGTCCAAGCAATTCAAACACTTCCCCAGCATGTCTGTGGTCTGTAATGTTTCCTTTTAACCCTCACTGTTGTAACGTGTTAGTTCAAGGTAATGAGGGGAGTGCTCCAGCGTTGAACCCAATCCATACACCGTCTGATGTGAAGGCATTAGGATGTAAACAGGCTGACATTTCGTATATTTAGGGTTTAATCTATATGTAAATTTCCCAAGCGTACTTAAATAAAATATAATTCACAAAAATTTACGTTTACAACATAGGGTGTGATTCTTCACGTCTTTAACTAATGCTCTCAGATCTGTGCTATTATATTTTCTAACACAGAGCCAATAGATCGTCTGAACAGGAGCAGGGCTGAAATTTCTTTTTCTAATAACAAAAGAGACCTGAGAGGTTTCCATACACAAGTAACAAGCAGTGGTAAGGCACATAAGCTCTCTGCTAAGATTCCTGTCAATTAGGCATCTGTGAACTCAATGCCAAATGAACTCTAGAGAAACCAGTTCCTGTCCAACTGTCCTGTCCAGCATTCCCAAAGACATTCAGCTCCTCCATGAGACTTTCAAGGAGATCTGGAAAGTCGACTGTAAAAAAAAACAACCAAAGCTGTTTATATCACAGACATCATTTCAGGGACAGAAAAGGGCTTTAAACAAAGACACAGGTCTTTAAAGAAAGACAGAGGTCACTACCTCCTCTGGTTCCTCCTGCACAGAAACAGTAACTCTCTGAGGCAGCCAGCTCTGACTGAAAGTCTTCAAGCAATGGGGATTCATCATTCCATTAACTTTCACTATTTCTCATTTCCATGGCAGCAAAACGGTAGTTTTCATGCAAGCTAAGAAACACGTTGAAAAGAAATGCTCATACATATAGAAGGAATGAATCACAAATGCTCCTACTTAATATCAATTTACATTTTTCACACTAATGTGCAGGTTATATACAAGAGACCTAACAATTCTGAGATTTTATCTAGATGCAAAAATGTTCTGTTTAAAATTAAAACTTGTGTAATGTATGAAATCCCAAACCAGGTATTTCTGCATACCTTGCAGCCAAACCATTCACATTCTGATGGCTTAATTGCCTAGTTCAGTAGGAGCACCTTTGTTAGCTGTATGTAATTCTCAGACTATTTTATTCTTATTATGTTTATATAAAGACAGAAAAAGAAAAAATGGACAATATGCACTTTGATGGTTTTGTCTTTAAAAAAAAAAGAAAGGAAGAAAGAAGAAAGGAGTATTTACACGCCACATCTGATTAAAAATTTACCAGTTACTAATATTGCATTGGGAAGATTCAACATAATTTCAAGTTAGAATACATGAACAGTACATGTAGTTAAGACCAAACCTGTTGCAAGAGCAATCAATAAAAGTATTCATTAGAAACCTTTGCTGTTCAAAGTTAATGGTTCTCTTAGAAGGCTCTCAAACACCTTAAGGGAAATACAATGCGAAATGAAGACATTTAATTAACCTTAACTCTGACCCCCATAGCAATAGCATACACGTATCTTGCAATCATTATTTCTTTCCTACCTGCTACGTACCTCTGGGAGCACATTTTCTCATCACAAGGATCTTTCTGTGCTTTTCTAAATTTCTCCAAGAGAAGCATAAGGGACACTGTATGAAATTACATAAGGAAGCAGAGGCAATGGGATAAGATTAAAGATAAACATAGATGGAGATCGCCTCGTTTGCCGGGGTGGGAAAATCATCAAGATATGAGAAGATAATTTCAACTGTGGCTGTTTCCACAACATGAGAATGATGAACAGAGAGGAACAGCGAGAGGGAGAGACAATCTTTTATTTCACACACAAAAGAAATGACAAAATTCTGGGAATGAGCAGGGCTGCCAGACCAACTTCTTACCTTGATTCCCCGTTTGCAATAAATAATAACCTGGGCTCTCCCATGGGTGCTAAAAAAAAAGCTCTACGGAGGGAAGATGAAGGAAGGGAGGAAGCAACTGGCTCAGGTTTCTTCTTGGAAAACTTTCCAGATTTATACTAAAATTCTTAGTAATCTCCCTCCCCCCCAACACAGTATTTGGTGAGAACCCCAGACTGAGGGCTGTTAGAGATTCATTCACTAAAAGCTTTTCAACTCACTCTCCAAATGCACAGCAAATTCACACACGAGTGTCAAGAACTCCTGAAAAAACACCACTTAGAAAAAAAGTAAGGGCTGAAGATTTTAAGAGGTGGATGAGAAATGGCTCTTTTATACTCAGAATGTCTTAATGTTCATAGGAGTCTACGAGGACAGCTGGGCTTAATGGAAAGGGAGAGGAACCCCACACTTCAGAGAAACTTCTGCTATGGAAGCGCTTGTATCAAAAGCGTCATTTCCTTGCGCTGCCTTAGAAAGGAAGCCAAAGAGTTCTTAAGAAGACAGATCTGCTAGACACAGGTTGACAGGCACTAAGGCTACTGCTGCACCAAAGGAGTGAAAAACCACAGCTGAAAGGCGTATTTGGAAGAGTTTTGGAGGAGAATGATCTCCATAACAAAACCAATGATCAGCATAACAAAATAAGCTCCCTAAGATACCACAGTCATGGGAAACAGTACCATAGAAGGAATGTAGATAATCTAGGAGAGCAAAATTTTGTGTAACATAGATTGTTTTCCCTTGTCATGCAATACACTTTCACTGTACTAAATAATAGCTAAGGAACTAAGACAGCTCCCTTAAGTCAGTGAAGTGGCTGCCCTTGACTTCATCTGATGATTAATCCAGTACCAAGGAAGGTAAGTGAAATGGATGTGCTACTTTCTATCATCAGTGAATGATGGAACTGAGGAGAGCCATTTTCCAGCCATATCCATTTTGTTTGGATCCAGTCAAAGCCACAGTTTGTGACTAAAGGGGTCACCACTGCAGCACAGCCTCTGTTGGGGCAGGACGGGGATCTTTTACACAGCACAACAGCACAATCCACTTTGGAGATGAGAGCAACTCAAGCACTCAGTCATTTGCAAAGAATATCTTTGACGTCCCCCCTACCCCCCCTGCCCATGATAGCCCAAAGATGTATGGATGTATTTTAATATCTGGGAATTCCAGAACAAACATATGTGCTTGGATAGCTTCTCCCAGGCTGGCCAGGACCTGGAATTCAGCCTCAGCAGGGATGATGTGCTTCCTTCAACCACCATCCCCACTTCCCTGGAAGATGCTAAGATAATTCCAGCTCGGTCCTGTCTCATTTATGAGAGCAGATGTGACAACAGGCCAAGGCCATACAACCTGAGGGGAACGGCTCTTTGCATCTATGTACAAAGCAAAATATCTGAACTCATTACTTGCTGGAAAAGTCAGCATCTGCTGTATCGTGTCATTGTGCAGTCTGTCAGAATAAATGACTTGGAAAGATCAATACTGGTAAGAGATACCAGGGGAAAGGCAGACAGATGGCTTAGATAAGAAGAGCTGAATTCTTTATCAAGGCTCTGATTTGTGCTCATCGTATTTTGGTTGTTTCCTTAGATCTGACTTTTCAAGGACCTGCCTGCATGGAGTGTGCAAGTGAGCTCAGAAATCACTCGGAAACATCCCAGCCCCTGTCAGTGAGAGCTCCAATAGACCTCCAGAGACAAGCAATGGCCTCAGCATGGCTCTCCTGCTCTACAACAGCCATCCACGTATCCTGATGGTTACATCACCACCCAGTGACTCCAAACGCTTTTGGATCAGATGGCAGAAGCAGCAATCTGGCAGCAGGTATGACTGATAAACACTCTCCTCATACCATATGAAATCCATACACTGCTGCTGGCCTTATCATTAAGCCTGCTCCACTATTGAATCTTATTGGAAAAGAGTAGAAGGCATTTTGCCCTGGCATCTCTTGCACTGAGCCCAACTACAAGTTCAGTGCTGTCACAAACTTTCACCTTCTTATATCCGATATTTTGCCATCTGAAGCAGGAAAAGTATGAAGGAAAAAAATAAAATAAAATAAAAAGCTCATCCCAGAAGGAAATGAGCATCCGGCAGCCTAATAACCCCTTCACTGCAGCCCGTGCAGGGCCGTGCAATTAAAGCCATAAAATATTCAGAATTGATTTCTGCATGTGGAAGATACGCTTACTACATAACTAATGATGGTTGCTGCTGTGATTCTGGGAGAGGCACTCTCCCTCACAAAAGCTGCTCTCACTAGGACACCTGCAGGTCTTATCCTGTCTCTGCCAGGAGAGATGAAGGTCAGATAATCCAGGCAGCAAATGCATTTGGTTCCTACCCAATCCACAACCCAAACCATCACAACTCAACGCTGCTTTGAACTTATCAATAGTGATTTCTCATAGACAGAAAGACTGCCCCGACCTGGGTCCTGCGTTGGTGGGCTTGCTTCTGTCTGAAGAATGTGTAAGTCTTCTCCAATCTGTCAGGTTCCCTTTAAAAGTAGAATTAATTTCCTAATGTATTAAGATAAGAAGCACAAGATGTCAAAATGAAAAACTGCTTAAGTAGAGCTCATTTGCAGCAGTGTTTTAAGCTGCATAGTACACAGAAAGCACCCATCTTCTGTAAGAGAGATTCACACACAGTATTACTTTTTTCATCCTCTGCTTTCCAAACACTGCAGTGACTGCTTTGCAAGTCTCACTTGTGCTGCACAGCAGCTTGATGATGCCTATATTTTCCTTGCAAAGCCAAAGCAGGTACTTACTGATATGCACTGCTCACAACAAGAAGAGAGATAGATGCTGCAGCCAGCAATGCTACAGCCATAGAGAAAACAGAATTTCTCCTGAAACACTATGGCAGAAGATCTCCAGGCTGATGCTTCCTTCGCGTCTCCATCCACCTCAACACAGGCAGGACAATGAGGAGTCCCAGAGGCACTCTGCTATTCTAACCCAGTTATCCCAACAGTTATCCCAAGGTATTCCATGGAACAAAACCCACTAACAAAAGTCTGGACTTAAGCTTCAACAGCTACAAGAATTTCCTTCAAAACCAGTAGGTTTGAAGGAAACCTTACTACTGCATTTCAGGGTGAGAAGCAGGAATTCTTGCCCATGTGTAGCAAAGAGGAGAAACGCAGCCTGAGGCCCACCCTGCAGACAGCTGTAAGTTAGAAAGAAATTATTTCCATAATTCAGCTAAAATTTGCTTCTTGTCCTTTCCAAAAAATCACTGTCTTGTACAGAACATTGGAACAAGTCCCCTTGATTTACAGCTGCAGTCATTAGGAGATGTAAGAAATATTAATGACCTAAGAATTATCTTGCTCCTGAAAGCCAAAAACAATCTGAATAAAAAATTCATTGATCAATATTCTCCCATCATTTCTCACCAATTAAGCCTGTAAGTTAGTGTACCTTCAAAGATAACGCCAGAGCAAAGGCTTTATGGGCTTAGCCTTGGCTCTTCACCTGTGAAAAATAAAATCTGCTTAATTTTTATGCAATAATAATTATATGACTTATTTTTGGAAGTAAATAATTCAGCAAGGATGAGCCATGCAATACAGAAGAGTGAGCTGCCCATGCATTACCTGCTGAAAAGGGGCAACTCTGCTCTCCCATGGAGTGCTGGCAGCACCAGCATTAACCTCTGCAAACATCTTGAGAGAGAAATGAGAAGAGCTCTCTCAGCAAACCTAAATTCCTCTGCCAGCTGACATTCGTTTCCTTTTATCTATACATTTGTCCAATTAAGAAGATATAGTGCCGTTTTAATTTTCATATAAACTCTTAACTTCGATGGGGATGCATTCTGCAAACCAAACAAGGATTTATTAAGACAATAAAGCAAGCACTTCATAAAAATTTAAATGCCTGCTACAAACATTTTTTTTTTGGTGCAACTGAGAGGCCAAAATAATCTCTTAAACTGGGGGAGGCATCTGCAGCAGTCAAACAGCCTTGGCAGGAAAAGCACACGTATGACATCCCTATGTGCAAGAGTGGATTTCCATATATGAGGCCACAGCACCAAGGTCCAGCAAGATTGTAGCTGTGTGCCAGCACTGTACCTTTTCATGCACAGGGGTGCACTGGTTCAAATTAATTGATCCATTTACAGGGGCCTTGGCTCAGGGGGAAGCATATTAGTTTCCCTTGCTTGTGCTGCATCGTCTGTTTATAAAAACACAGTTAATCAAAGGAAGAGGAGATGAAGATCTTTTTTTGCCAGTGTGGCAGGAAAGACTGTGAAGCTTTAATTGACCCCTTGAGAGACAAAGTGAAGAGCTTGTGGAATGAGCTGAATTTTTAGCACAAGGGCACATTTTTCTTTCATTTCCTCTCTGGAGACTATAAGAAAGGGTCATGCTCTCTGGTCTCGGGTACAGCTGCTGTAGCTCCTCACCTGAACTATTCCAGAAGCAATGCAGGTATTAATACCTCAGAGTAATAGCTTGCCCTAATCTCTTAAATCCTGTAATTGGAAAAAAATGATCACTGTTGACTAATGATTTTAAAGGCTAAGGCTTACTGAATTGAGCATTGCCTACAATGCCAGAAGATTTTAAAGTGGTTGGTGGCTCTACTCTGCTTGTCTGGGCCACACACAAAGGTGTTCCTCAAGGCAACGTGTCCTGAGGCTGCAAGGCAAAAACAAATCAGGCCCTCCCAGCCCAGGACTGCAAGGGAGTAGGGATGCCGTCCTGGATGTCACCATCCCTGGAGGTGTTCAAGAAATGTGGAGATGTGGCAGTGAAGGTCGTGGTTCAGTGGGCATGGTGGGATTGGCTGACGATTGGACTTGATGATCTTAGTGGTCTTTCCAACCTTAATGATTCTATAATCCTATATCCCCACCAATCACACACAGCCAGCCAGAGGGTGGATTTAGTGGGCACCACAATGCAAAAGGTCCCCAGCTGGGTGGGTAAGGAAGGACAGCATCCCTTGTGGCCGAAGTGAAACGCTCAGCTTGGTATTCAGCACGTCTGTTGGAGAAGGGTTCATAAAATACTGCTAAGCCCTCACATTTGTCATGAGATGCCAGCATCCATACATGGTTATACAAATGAGGGAACTCCAAACAACATTTAGAAAACGGGCAGGAGAGAAAAAAGCCTCAAAAATACTCAAAATGTGATGAGAAGTTCCTACAGAGAACTGATGAAGTGAGCTTGTTCCCTATTAGATCCCATTGGCTTTTACATGACAAACTGTTCCAGTTATCTCCATCAAACCAGATTTTTCCACCTTCCTCTTTCATTCTGGGTTTCTAAGAACTCTTCAAACAGCAAAGACCATCAGCAAGCCATTAGAGATGAGCCTTTATGGGAACACTGCTGTGGCTCAGTCATGTAAAATGAGGAGGAACAAATACCAGCACAAGCAGCTCTGGGGTTGCTCAGATGCTATCACGCAAGAAAGGACAGTGATGGCCGTGCCAAATCATGACCACAAAAGCTGAGGAGTGGAGCTAATAACAGGCGGTTTTGCAAGTGGTATTTCCTATAGGAGATAAACTTCTGGTGAACAATTCCCCTAGTCAAAATAAAGCAGCTTGCAACCCATACATTCAGTCCCCAGCCATGGACACGTAAGTGGCAGCAATGCAGAAAAACTTTTTAGGTACAGACAATAGTTTTTGTTACAGCAACCAAAAGCTATTACTTCTCTCAACAAAACTCATTTTGCCCTCATTACACAACTGCAGCTCCAACAATGCTATCATAAATAACAAATATACCCAAACGTGTGGCAAGAAAATCTAAGCCACACGTTAGCTGTTACTCTCTTATCTTAAAATATTCTAGTCAGATTTCCTCTCCGCTGTAGCAAACATCATGTTTCCCTCTTTTTCTCAAACAACTGTGACACTCACGACCACATAGCACGGAAGCTCCCTGCAAGCCCCCAGCATTATGCAGCCTCATTAGCTGCTTTGATTATTTATTCGGAACATCTCCAGCTTGCCTCTGAGACTCTAAGATTGTCAGCCCTGTACACTGATTCATATTCCTACTAGAAGGCAAGCCAAAGGGCAAAGCCAAAAATAGGTAGTAACATCAGCTAAGAAAAGTAACTAAGAAAAGTAACTAATTCACATGTTGTCAGTGACCCCATGATGACGTTTGAGCTGGTGTTTAATAGAAGGCATTGAAAATGAGGCCTTCATGCCTAGGGCCATATTGATAATATCACGGAAACCACCATAAGCCAGCACTGTTCTCCTGAGATCTGTTTTTTTAATGATTGCTAAACTTGTTTAAGACAAGAAAAACTGCAGTTTACTTGAATGTTCTGGATCTACAAGATGATTTCATTTCATTCTTCCTTTCCTTGCTCTAAAGCACCAGACTCTAGACAAGATTAAACAGCAGTTTGAACTAGAACATATATACAAAAAAAAAAAAAAAGAGCCTTAAGAAAGTTTGCATTCTCTTAAAAATGCTCCTGGAACCAGACATCCAGATCCCAATCTTCATATGAGCCAGCTTTATATTCCATCATGGCAGCAACACTGAAGATGTCGACAGAAAGTTACCAAAAATGTCCTACTTAAAAATCCTTTGAGATCATTGACCAGCAGCCCATGGACCACCTCCAGTTGTCAGCGAGCAAGGCAGAGATATACTTTGGTTTGTCTAAAAATGCCCATTTTGACCTTTTTATATAGGAGGAAAAAGCCAGCCTAGTTTTCTATTCATGTGGTGGGAGTTGCTTCTTTGAAAGTCTTTTCTCTAACTTTCAAATCAAATCATCATCTAGAAATTCTTCATCATTATACCACATTGCAACCAATGGGTATTATTGCTGAAGGAAGAATTAGCTGAACAAAAAATAGCTTTATTTTCAACCTATCCCTTGTAAGGCATAATGACCCACAGGAGTTATCCCTATCACTGCAGAATGAATAGAGATTTTTACTGGTCTGCAAAGCCCAAATAATACATATTCATGCCAAACTTGTAGAGCTCTTGTCAAAAAGGCTTTACCCAGACACAAGGCAGGATGTAGGTTACTCTTGCATCTTGCATCTTGCATGGTGATCTGCAAAATGTCATAGCAACCAGTCCTGCAATGGGCTGAACTTCCTCTGAGGTAGAATTCCAAGGGTAAGTCATGCCAACAGCTCAAACCACATTTTGGGACACAGCCCAGAGCAAGGAACCAGCCCCAGGGCCTGCCGACACCCTCCTCTTCCAGCTGCCAAGTTCCTGGGTTGAGCTATATGAAGAAAAAGGCATGAAGTGGAAAAAACGGAAGGAAATTGGACTGAAAACATTCTTTCCACTGGAGCTAAGTAGGACATGAAAGCTGAAGCATTATGTCCAAGAGCCAAGCATTAAGGAGGCTGGTGCCTTCATGTAGGTTGCTGGGGGGGTTGGCCCCCAAAAAATACACCTTTTTCCTGACTGTCAGCCTTGCCAGGAGCCTTAAAGAATAACTGCTGTGTTGTGCTTCACAACATATCAGAAGATAGTATGAGAGACATCTAAGGCATAAACTACATGCTCCAAATCCATCAAGTCTCATGAAGAGACCATCAAGAACCAGCACTAGAAGGATCCTCGACCCAGGGAAAACAGCTGGGTGAGGAAATGGGATGAATTCACACGGGAAATGGGAAGGGAAAGGGAATGAGATTCACATTCCCACCTCTTCACACACCTCTGTGTGCTCCTTGTGCTCCTCCGGGGACAAGAAGAATGAGGACGGGATCATTTCTCCCCTCAGGAAATGCTGATTGGATTATTTCACTTTTCTCACTTTAAAAGGTATAGTTATGGCCCAACAAACAGCACACGGAGAGGTGACATTCCCCACACAAGTGATTACTTAAGGATTAGTCATGCCGCTGCACCTCAGGCACAGCGCTGGCTTTGCAGGAAGGTCTGTAGGACCAAAAATGAATACAGATGGCCAAAACTGCCAGGACAGAAGCTTGTCCTCCCACTTCAGCAGGGGAAAAAGTTCCTTGCTGGAGATCTGTCTGTAATTGGTGTCTCCTGGATGCTCCTGCAGCTCTGCATGTAGTGATCATGAAAGGAAGGAAATCATTTACAAAAAAAGAAAGAAGAACACAAAGCATCTGACTTCCCTATGAAATCTTGATCAGTGCCATGAAAAGCCCTCCCCCTCCATCTGGCAGTTTGTGAAAGGCAACAGAAAGGCAAGAACTTTCTGCAGCATTTTCAATTGCAAAATTCGTATGGGAGTCCCAGGAGCTCTTTCACAGAATCATAGAAACGGTCTAGGTTGAAAAGGACCTCAAAGATCATCTAGTTTCAACCCCCCTAACACGGGTCGGGTCACCAACCATTAGACCAGGCTGTCCAGAAGCCACATCCAGCTTTGCCTTGAATGTACCCAGGGATGGAGCATCCACAACCTCCTTGAGCTCTTTGCACAGCCTGAGCACATACCCTTGGTGCAGAGTGCCCTGTACAGTGCCATGCCTTCTCAGCTGCGCTGGGGAACTCACGCTCCTTACACACCCAGGAGATGCATTGGCAAAACACTGTGCAAGGCCCCAGTCTCAAGTTTAGCCCTGAGTAAGGGTGGAAAACACACTGCAGGTGACTTCACCAGAGTTTCTAATCATCCCAGGTGCCTGTTAAAATTGCAGCTTTTAGCACAGTGGAGCCCAGCAGTTCGCTGGAATGTAACAATCACCCTTGGGTTGTTCTTTCTTCCAATTGCTGGTTTGTAACTCTCCACAGAAAATCCATGGAGAATTGTTTTTGTTTTGGTTTTTTTTTGTTGTGGTTGGTTGGCTTGTTTTTTTGGGGGGATGGACATGGCACAGTCATCCTCTAACCATCACATGTGCAGGCACATGTGGTCCCCTAAGAAAAGAGACCAAGCTCCCACCTTCACCTGAAACAACACATTATCACTCCCTGTTGGTGCCTTCACATCTGCAACATCACGAACAAGCCTAGTACAGAACAAACAAAACAGCAGCAAGCCTTAATTATCAGGGCATCTCTACCTTCATCATCCCAAATGCAAAAAAATTATAATAATGTCCATCAAATCTCAGACTAACAGGAAGCCATGATTAGTCACTTCTTCCTTTTTTTTTTTTTTTTTTTTTTTTTTCCTTTCTCCAATTGCCCTTTTCCACACTCACTTGGAAGCAGCTTGCCATCCCCACGCCAAGCCTGCTTTCCCCCACTGCCCATCACCCCTCTGTGCTGTGCTCCCCCCAGGCCACACTTGGCTGCTCCGCGGGGTCCCTCTGGCGGCACTCACTGAGCGAGGTGAGATGCTGCCAACAGCATCACCTGTCAATGCAGCACTCTAAAGGAGGTGTCATTTAGCAGAGGGTCATGGCTGCTTTTTTCTCCTAAAGATCCCTTACAAAAAGCAATCTGTCAGAAGTTCCTATTCAGAACGTTCCTAAGTTATGTTCTGCAATACGGACACAGAGAAAATGTAGGGCTTTCTCTCTAAAGGACGGTGATAAAAGAATACCTGGTAGCCAGTGAGAATCTTCCAGGGGTGAGAGCAGCCCTTCCAACTCCTCCGGGGGTCTGACATTACAGATCCTCGGGCAGGTAAGCTATTAACTGGCTTCATTCACTGCTTTTAGTGGGAAGCAAAAGTAAGTGCAAATCCGAGTCCTAACAACTGCAGACTGAATGCCTACCTTGGGGTCTCGTTTTTTCCAGCTCCAGTAGGTCATCTTGCCATTTTCATGTGGTGCTGGGTGCCAGGATAAGAGACAATGGGCACAAACTGGAACATCAGAGGTTCCCTCTGACCACCACAATGCATTTTTGTGCAGTACAAGTACCAGAGTCCTGGCACAGGGACCTCAAGCAAAACATTTGATCCGTATCCCTTTCAGATTTTCCCACACAAATTAAGTGGGAGAATATGCCCAAAAGTGAAATTGGGATATAGAAATACAATGTGTGGAGCTGAAGGGTTATGACACCCTCATGATGTTCCAAAGTCCATTAACAATGTATCTGGTTTTCCAGGCAATTTCAAAGTAGATGTCACATTGAGTTACATGTATTAGCAGGCATGGTGATGATGGGCTGATGGTCAGACTAGATGATATTGGTGGTCTTTCCAACTTTAATGATTCTCTGACCCTACGATTCAATTCTGTTTCATGCTCAGAGCAGCGTTTGTACCACTTACCCTCAGACATCCTCCAGAAACTTCTCTTTTTTCCCCACTGGAAGCAAAGGCAGCCAAAATCTCCCACTTCTCCAGCACAGACAGATTAATTGGTGTCCAGCTTTGTGCCAGAGATGCCATCCACACACCATTCAGGACTGAGAAGTGTAAAAATTGATTCTGCCCAATTTTGGCGGAATGGTGGTGTGGACACTCATCCTGTCCAGAAAAACAAATAGAGCTGTGAGCACATCATGACATCCAAAGCTAAGCACACCCATGGCAGGCAAAATTAGTGGGTGGTGCACAATATTAATTCTGCTCCTTATCCCTGTGTGCCAGGATGCTGCCTTTAATTAAATTAACATAAGCTCTCTCTTTGACATTGTGATTTAACGTTGTAGGCTTCGAGTTTTATCCCAGTAAATGTATAAAATGTGAATGCATCTCAGAGTCATTTTTCCATTTGTTGCTCTGTACTCACAGTGTTCCTATTGTCCTAATGATCTAGTTTGTCTTTGCCAGCTGGGATGCATGCATTACAGAGTAAGCCAATGTTTGATTCTCAGGAGAGAACAAGTCCCCACCGTAGCTCCTCTATTGTGAGGTGGAGGGGTAGGAGGGCTGTTCTCCCTGGGTTGGCTTTTTTCAAAAGTACTTTTCATTTTGTCAAGTGCTGTGAAAATGTCACGGATAGCTGAGCCTTATTCAATAAGCAAAGCAAAGAGCAGGGATAGGTTGTGTGACCATGTTCTCCAACATGATCTCTAAGCACGGAGGCTTGCTTCCAGGATTTTCCTCACTTCTTTTTCCTTCTGCTTGCCAGAGGACAAGGAACCAAATCACAGTTCTGCAACACATCTGTGTGCTTTCATCCAGCCATCACATTTGCATGTTTTGGCCTGAATTAATCACTTAAATTAATGCTTGCTGATTTTCTCACATCAATAAACGCACCAAGTGCAAAACAGTATCATCTTCACAGTGGCTATCTTTATCTCTACAGTTACAGAACAAAAACAGATTTGCTGATGTTTCAAAGCCAGTAAAATCAGGCATCTGCAGTACAATTCTTAATGCTAAGCAGACAAAATTACATCATTTTTAGAAGTATTTTTAAATGCTTGACCGTAACAGCATGAAGCTCACTTGCTTTGCATGTTGAAGATAACAGAAACCTCCTCTACTACAGGTCCTTATCAGGTTACTTGTGATGCTGGTGCTTCCCTGGTGCCACTGCCTTTTCCTTGCTTAGCATCTTGATCTTTTCAGGATTTTTACATTTCTTCCACCTCACCCTGGGAACCTACCTCAGAACCTACCTGAGCCCTGCCTCAGAGCCCACCCTGATGGGCACCACGAGTCCTCCTTGAGGCAGACACAGAGCACTGTGCTCTGGCAATGCTTTTCCAAATCCAATCAGCACAGGGAATGACAGCCAGGTTTCATTAGTTTTATGCCCCAAAATATTTTAAATCATTTCCAAAAACTGTCAGAATGCTTTAAATCAGCAATTTCTAAATGGAAAAGCCTATAATTTATTTTTTTTCTTTAAAAATTAATCTGATTGGTTGCTTAATTAGAATTGTCAGTATTTACACAACCTCTGAAAATGAAATGTTTGGTAGACGTTATTGTTTCAAGCCCAATAATTTTTCTATTTAGCAAAACTTATCGTGGCTTTATCGCAGAAAAGAATTACCATAAAAAATACCTTCATGAGGCAGGAAAAAAGAACACCTCCTGCTTTTTCCTTGTTTTGAGCAACTCTGCCATTGCAGTGATTGCAGCAGCATGGTCCCGTGCCTCTCACAGCTCAGGCTCCTGAAGGGAGAAAGGCAATGCTAATTCCATAGTTAACTTTGCTTAATTAAATAAAAAGAATATTAGAGTAAATGAAACGGGATTCCTCCCAGCCCCTGCCCTGATCAAGCTGTGCTCCCAAACATGTGGTTTGATTATGGTTTTCTTAGCAAGATGACTGTCAGACTTTGCGACCCAGCGTGAAGACAGGCTATTAACAAGTCAGATATTTATAGTGCAGATGTCAATAAGTCGGGTATTTAATCACCACTTTCTTCAATCTGTCCACAGCTCAGACAAATAATCCAGCTGTGCCAAAGGCAATGGAGGTGCATGGAGCTGGTCCAGGGTCTGGCCCTGGGCTGCTAGCCCTGCATCTGGAACAAATTTCCTATATTCATATGTGCCATGACCTCTGTGTTAACTGATTGAGTCACAGTACCTTATATAAGTACCTTATACACCTTCTCATTAGCTAATTATCCAACAAGTTTCAGATGGACCATCTAGTCACCCCACCACAAATGCTGGTCTGAAAAGCACTTGGAGGAGTACCTTTTCCAGCTGGGAATGACAAAACATCCCTCTGATGTTTCTGCAGAACCTTCCAGCTGTACCCTGCTGCTGCAACAGGAGGAGACAACATGTTCAAGTCACAGCTGCAACCTGCACATTTGCCAGTGCTCAGCAGTGTGTGATCTGAAAGGAGCTGCGGGTGGGGATGGGGAAGGTTTGCTTTCTTTGACTAATGGCATGGCATATATTTTGCCTGCAAAAGTCCTCTCAGATATGAAATTTCACAAATCTTAAAGAAAGGTCTTTTCTGAGTGCCCAGAGACAGTGCACAAGCTAATCCTGTAGCACTGAGATGATAAAAGCACACCCTGAAGGAATGAATAATTGAGGGCCAGCCCTAAATATTAATGGCATACAAGGGGGAGAAGACACTTTCCTCAACTTTGCACTTATTGAGCTGCCTGTTCAGATTTGAGGGGAGATATTCTCCCAACCACTCAGAGCTCCTTAAATCCCTCTTGGAAGGCTGTGGCGCTTCAAAATAATGCTGCCTTTGCCTAAAATCCCACAGCTCATTCTCCATTCAAACCTCAAGAGGAACACAGCAGTGTTTATCAGAGGACATGAGCCAAATGCAAAGGGACATGGAGAACGCTCACTGAGTCCCATGTCACACAAGGGACATGGAGAATGCTCACCGAGTCCCATGTCACACACAGAGCAGCATCTGCACAGGAGGAGAAATGCACGGGGAGCAGGATGGAGTGCAGTAATGGGGGATGCCTGTCCAGGGCTTTCTGACTTGAGGTGATGGAGGGATACTGAAAGCTCTGGTGGAACCCTTACGACAAATGAAGAAGGGTGGGATTGGATTTCTTTCGTTAAATGTCACCTAAGCTGTAAAAGTGGCTCTGCAGATAGTGGAGACAGCCCCAAAGAACAGAACTTCCCTACAGCACTTCCCAACCCTGGGCCAGTAAAAAACAGGTAATGCATTAATTTAAAAAAAAAAAAAAAAAGATTATCTATACTTTCATATGACTTAGGCTGCTCTCTGCTGGCTCTGTGTGCATTTAAAGCCAGGATTGTACACAGCACTTAAATTCACCAATAGACCACACCATGGGAGTTGAGAAACCTGGGGCCCCCTCCTCATCCCACCACTGGCTTGTTAAAGGAATTGAGATATGTGACTGTACAGTCTCCTAACCCTGGTTTCTATATCCTCCTCCACATCTTATGCTTTGCTGACACCAACAGTGAAGTTCCGACTGATTTCCAGGCTATCTCAATAAAATCTAGAAACAGCTTTAAATGAGACAGTGTTCCCAACGTTAGGGAGACAAAATACCCAAATAAAACAGGTTTCCATAATGCTTTTCCATAAGGCATTGCTTTAATTTAAGCAATGCCTGTGGTTGGAGCTGTACCTTTCTGAGGCACACCCTCGATGCCAGGACTTGCCCCACTGACAGCAGTAAGGGGTCTGCAGCATCTCTGCAGAGGAAGCACAAGCTTGCAATAAAGCACATTTGGACAGCAGCTGCTGTGGCTTGGTCAGCCCTGGGAAGCTGAAAAATTGTCATTTGCAGCCAAGTCTGTATATTGAGGATGATTTTGAACTTTTAGTGACGGCAACGTGCCAGGTGCTGAGAAGCAAAGCTCCAAGGAAGCCCCATGGGCACTGCAGCCAGTCCAACCCCAGCCAGGTGCAACGAATTCCATCAAGTTGCACTAAAGAGCCCCTCCTCTGCTAATGCTTTGCAAGTGCTTGTTTTCACCATGGCAGCTTCAGGTGTGGAGAACTCAGCAGGGTTTGCTCAGCCTCTGTTTTCTTGTCTAGGGAGACAAAAAGGGCCTCCGCTCCAGAGGGACAATTCCAACCCCCGTCCTCAAATCCGCTCAGCAGACTCTGGTCCCTGTAGCCAAGCCCACCCTAAAGGGCTGTGGGTGGAAAGCTGTCACTTCCCCAGCTGAGGTACCAATGACACATCCTCATGCAAGGAACCCATCTGTCCTCCCCTCCTTCAAAACCACCATGGAAGGGAATCGGATCCCATGATGTTTGGACACAGGAAGGTCCATGGCTCTCATTCTCCTTGGGCCCCATCTCCCCAGGTTACATGTACCTTTTCTGCTCAGTCTTTTCCTTCTGGGGCACTCAGAAGCTTGGTAAGATGAGCCTGGCTTGATTGAATACGAGATACATTGCATGTGACTGAGAACAAAACATGACATTATCAACTCTGGGGTTAAATTTCTACTTCTTCCAAAATAGCAGTGCTCAAGAAATGTGATGGTTAAAGCCATTCTATAAGTGTGGTTTTGCTGATGACTTATCTCACAAGTTCCTCCCAGAGGAAGGATAAGGAGCCTACATGCAGTGATCAGGGCACAACTGCTCTTCAGCAGCACCTTCGGGAGAAAAACCAGGGAGAAAGAGCAACCTGAGCAAGTGAACAAATTGGTCTAAAATAGCTCTAAGTACCTTTTGGCTGTAAATTTGAAGATCCCCAGCTGTCAGAGCAGCAACTTTCTCAAAACATCTTGCACAAGGCATGTTCAGAGTGGGGAGCCTCCAACGCTGCTGCTTACAACAGAGCTGGGTGAGCTGCTCCAGAGCTGCCCCACACCTCTTTCTCCTCATGAAGCAATACAGAGGAATCATAAGAAACTAGTTTGTTTTTTTTTGTTTGTTTGTTTGCTTTTTGTTTTTAATGGAGTCAGACAGCATTATGTTCCTGTTTCTTTTCTATGCTAATCCTTATCGGGCAGCTGATGCTTCACTGCATCACAGAAGTAACCATGTCCATGGGCATCCACCACATCCCAAATTTAGAACACTTTTTAACAAGCTGGAAGGAACAAAATAAACAGCACTTGATCTGTGAAGCTTCCCATTCTTGACAGCGTCCCCAGAGGTGGTGGGAAGCTGAGAAGATAGCTCCTTGCTTTAATTGGTACATTAAAATTCTTCCAAGCTGCTACACAACTGTTAATAGGCAACTTAATTAAGTACTAACCCAGTTCATATTTCCACCCTCTAGAGACCCTTGTTTCATTTTTTTTCTTATTGCAGCCAAAACCATGGGGACTTTTGTCCTTATCGTGTAAAACAAGCTGAGGGCACTGACACCAGGCAATTTAACTCCTGATCACAAGACACCTCCACCAGACACTGGACCCCCAATTTGTCCCCTAAAAAGAAGACTTAGGGAAGGATCTGTCCCCTTTTGCCACCCTGCAGCAAGGTATCCTGCTGTCCCTGGTCAAACAGAGAAGTTTCAAAGCAGTTTAATTACTTCACACAAGGCAGAAAAATGGAGCAGACCTAGGAGACTCAGGGAGCAAGGTGCGAATTGCTGCAAGTTAACAGAAATAAACAGCAAAAATCCTCAGCACCAGCAGTCACTTCACCCCCACTGAGTGCCAAAAGGAGCAACAGATCCTCTCCAGGCAGCAGGTGCGAACACAAAGGCATGTTTTGGGCAGGGCTGAGGAGCCTCACTCAGCTTCTCATTTCTCAAAATGTTGGTGTACCCCACATCCTGCCCAGAGGACATCCCCCATCAAGCCACCACACGACAGAAAAGGAAAGATGTCACCTCCTGGTCCCCAGGAGAGCTGGGTTTGATGGGTTTGACAGCCAGGTCCTCAACAATGGAGTTCTCAGTTTCACTTTTCTTTCCAAGGCCAGGCTGGGGTAAACCAAAACTTGCTTCAAAACTGCTGTGTAAAGTGATAGGTTTAAGAGCCATGCAAACAAACAGTGCAGTTTCCGTTACAGGTGAGTTACAAGTCACATAAGTTAAAAGCAGAGGGGTTTTACTGCTGCCTAGCACACTTTTGGTAATACTCTCAGACTAAGGAAGGAGGGGTTATGGAAGGATGGAGCAGCAGAAGTAGGCACAGAATAGGTCAAAATCTGGAAGAAATAAAAGGTGTAATTTCCATTAGGAATCTGAAGCTTGGACATGAAAAAGTAGAGAATGCACTTGTGTTTATTGTGTTTTCAGAGTGTTGCAGAGAGGATTTAGGGATGGCAAAGGGCCAAATATTTCTGGGACGTGGGTGGGAACAACCCCAGGTTGGTATATTAACCCATAAAGAGGTAATCCAGGGGGAAAGAAGGACTAATTGGGCCATTCAAACCTAGCAGTGCACAAATTGCTTTGGATGTCACATCCCCCATCCCTCACTTCCCACTGAGGTCTCTGAGCCAAACACAGTAGCTTTGTGTTTGAGATAAAGGACAACAGCTTCCCTGGCTGTTCTGCTTCACTGTTTGGTAGGCATCATTCTCTTTTGCCTAACCATTCAGCCTTACTGCACAGATTTCACTGGGAAGTAACAACCTTTACAGAGATCCCCTGCTTGTTCTTTGATCCTGTAGCAGTCAGTACCATCAAAGGTAATACATACCTGTGGAAGAGCTTTTTCCCCAGCCTGTTTTAGATGGCATGCACTCATGACTCATGTGGACTGCTTGATACGTGAGCAGGGAATCCCACAGACAGCTAATGGTTAATACTTGCAGGCAGTGGTGGGAAACCACTTGGCTATTTAAATGCATGCATGTATCTGTAGGATGTGTAGTATCAAAACAAACTTTTAAGAACTTACTGCACTTCTGCTTTTACACTTTCTTGGACAAGATAACTGGGAGGCCAGGCAACGTTATTTCCTGGAATTCTCCTCCCTAGTTTCTCTTCCAAGTTCTTTTCTGTCTGAATACATGATACTGCTTCCAATTCCTGGAACTCTTGCAGTAAATACCAATTTCATGCCATTTAACAGAGATTAACATTTCTCTCTACGAATTTCTTGCAGGAAAAAAAGAGAATTCTACATATATATGTGAACATTTTCATTTGCACAGACCATTTCTTTAAAATATCAGGAATCTGAGCGAGTTACCCAATTGTTCCTTTTATATCCAATATTGAGCTTTAGTGATTTTTCAGTTTAAAACATTATGAGTTTTTCTTTCAGTAAGCATATTCTTATACCACCATTTAGCATTATGGACAATGCTCTGATGAGGCTGCACACAGGGATTTTTCAGAAGACAGATCAGAAGACTGCAGAATAGAACATTCTCCCTCTGGTGAAGGGTGGGATGAGCTCATATCGGTGCTTACCTTGCAATAGCTCGCTTAGCCACTAGATGTCTTTGTGCACTGCCTAGCAATCCAGAGTACTGCTCCTGCTGTCTGAGGTCAGGCTGATTTTGAACCAAAGTTGCACAGAAGCCTTCTTTTGTCCACTGTATCTTTTTTTTTTTTCTTTTTTAACTTAATAATTGCCCTGTGTCCAGGAAGAGCTGTAATTCCGTGATACTGCCAACTCATCCTGTGCTGCCAAGGGTTATACAAGTACTCAGTACATCATAACAACAGACAGAAGTACTGGCCAGAGAGCTCCACAGGCACAACCCTCTGCATCACCAAATCCCTTCCACGATCTGTCACAAAGCATAGACAGAACTGACAGCTCCTGTCAGGCCTTTTCATAACATCTGCCCTGTTCCTAGCACAAGGAAGCTCTATGTGTATTTCTTCACTGTCTGAGCTGGATACACACATTAGGGTGGAATTTTCTGGTTCCTGCCCTTCTTCAGGCTGTCAAACTCAACGCATCACTGACTGCAAGAGAAGGTAAAGTGAATAACAGGTTGGAAACTTTTATTCAGTAATCAGTCCTGCTGTGTGGGTAGAATCTTAGCAACTGGAACCCAAGTATGTAAAAATACTGAGTTTTCACAGTGAAAAAAACAGACCATATAAAATATTCCAGTATTATCTCTTACAATCATTATTTCAAGATCCTCCATTTTAAAAGCAACATGCTTGCGTATTTTATTTGCTTTCTATTCTCAACCTTCCCCTCCCTCTCAAAAAAAAATGTTGAGTCAGTAACCCTTCTTTCCCTCCATTACCCGCACACGATGGGAAGGAGAAAAACACTGAACAAAATCCCCCTCCTGATTTCCAAAGGTTTACTGAAGAACTTTCTCCCAGTGGTGTCAAAAGCCAAGAAGATGTAGATTGCTGTGACACCCAGCAGTCCTGATGTTCCACGTACCAAAGACAACCACGGTGCTACTGAACTCTGATTAGAGGCTCTGTCTCCCGGATGAGCCATCGAAGAGCTTCATGTCGACCCTGCCTCTCCAGTTCTGCTCCAATTACTTCCCGGCACTTTTGATGATAGTCATTCACCCAGTTACACTAGAGAAAAGGAGGGATACAACATTCAGTACAAACACAGAATAGCTGGTGGCTGTACACAGCTATAAAGGCAAAGACATTAGTAGGGCATTGTGCCCTTTGGAACTGGGCTGTGAGGCTGGGATGGCACCCTGTCCCAGAGACAGACCCCCAGTGCATTCTAGTGACTTGTAGATTTGATGAGAGAAGGAACTGAAACAATTAGTCCTGGGTTTTCAGAGGTGCTGAAGTTCAGTTCAAATGACTGTTCAAATAAAATCTGCAAATCACTGCCTCCAACAAGTCAGAATAGCTACCTTGGCACAGTTTAATTAAAAGCTTTGCACATTTGTAACTCTGAACAATGCACTGCTGAGATACAAGTTGCCCTATTGATCTCAACAAGTAACCTTAAGGTAAATCTTGGCACTGTTCACAGTCCTCTTCAGATAAAGGAAACGCAAAATGGAATTATCATTCAGAATAGCAGGATAAGCTGAAGAAAAATGAACAGTATGATAAGAATCAGCATGAAACACACCAAGGTGAAGGTAATGGGAAACTAAAGAGAAAGCTATGGTATAAAGCTATTTAGGAAATAAATGCTGCTGAGCAAGTATGACTGATGTCTACCCAGAGGCCATATGCACTGCAAAATGTGGCACTGCTGAATGGGATAGATCATGATCAGATACAGACAGCAACATGGGGCAGTAATTAGTGTAAGTCTCTGGGGAGACAGCACCAGAGTCTGAAAATGAATGCAGGAGCCACAAAAGACAACACACGAGAACAGCAAATACAGTGTTAAAGCATCACTGGAAGACCCTCGCTGCCTTCATCACAGAATAATTCAGATAAGAATTCTGAAGTCATCTATTCCACCCAGCCACCCACAACTGGATCAAGTTGAAAATGAAGTCAGGTTCTTCAAAATCACTCTCTAAATCTTCCAACTAGAACAGAGGACAATGGTTCATGTAATTAGAACAACACAGTTCTAGCGTATAGAAAACAGTGGAAACCTGTTCTTTTCACTCACCTCTTTTTGTGTCAGCAAGCTAACATCAATCATTTTTGTCTGAATTGGAACCAGTGTTAAGGGTTCAAAAGTTAGGCTTCCTCTGTTTTTGAAGTTGTACTGCAAAAGACAAATGAAGTTGCAAATTTTTAGAAATTGCTCTAGCAAGATCATACTGTTCAGCTCATATCATCACTGACCACTAGAAAAACATCCTCATATCATTCAGATAAGAAGGTAGCAACTTACCAAAACTTTTTCCTCATATATCAAAGAGATAATCTCCATATAAATCTTAGTCATTTCTTTCAATAGTCACTTTCTAAAGAGCATACACAACTGTACAGGACTTGATGACCATACAGTAACTTCCAATCTGGCACTTCTAAAAGCATATCCCAACCAGACCAGAAATTATTATGTCAAAATCTATCTGTGGGTTTGGTTCTACTGCCAGGGGGGACTGACCTGACATCAACTAATGCTACAGCAATAAATTCAAGTGGCTGCATTAAAGAAGGTTCTGGTCTTTGATACCCAGACAGAAAACATTTTAGAACAACTCTCAAATATGTATGTTAACCCATGGAAACTCCGCTGAAGCAGAACTGTCTTCTCTATCTTCATTAACAGAGGAGACTTAGAAACAGTCTTCACCAAAGCAGGATTTTGGTGAGCAGCGGTCTTGAGTAGGACTAACTGTCCGCAGCACTGTCCCACCTCAAGTTTTATGACACTGAGTCATGAAGAAAGGTACAACTTGTGCAGGTTATTCACCTTGGTTTCAGCAGGGATCACAAGGACAACATTTTCTATTCGGATCCCGAAGGACCCATCCTCATAGTACCCAGGCTCTGTAGAAACAGACAATAATTAACCAAGACACACAACTATACTATGAAAGTGCTTATTCCCTATGGCAAAACTTCCCCTTCATAGCTTTAGTTCACTGAGGTTGCTAAACAATCTTGACATCAGGCACCCAGAGAGGCAAACAAATTTCTGACTCTACTTAATCTGCACAGAAGCCCCGAGCAAGGTGACAGCAGAAGTTCTCAAAGAGAGGAGAAACCAGACAGACAGCCCTCAAGCTCAGAGAGTTTCCTTTCAAGTCAACAGAGAGCACCAAGTACATGTTCTAAGTACCAGAAACTCTGTAAGCCTTCATCTCTTTATAAAAGGCCAATAGGAAACCCCCTTTCCTGAGATTATTTTAGAGTTCTCTCCTGACTCCCTGAAAGACTTGGCAGTCCTGAAGGAATGCAAGTCTTTTAGTAAAACCCACAAGGTTGTTTATTTCTTACTGGAAAAATAAGGCATGTATTAACTATTTCAAATTACCCATAGCATAGCTCCTGAAAAATCTCATGTTCACCATGTTCTGTAGCCAGCTCTTCCACTGCAGAATGGGAGGCAGCATGCCAAAACTACTATGGTCAGCAGCACAGATCTGCTGAGGTTTGCACTTTACAAACAAGGAAGCAGGTCTGCAGAACTCAACTGAAAAGATGCTTTATAGGGACAGCTAAAATCATAGTGTCTTTACACAGAAAGCTTAAGTGACAAAGTAACAAAGTGAGGAGGCAGGACCAGAGCTTACGATCACATCCTCCCTTCACCACTGAGTTCTCCCTGCATCTTAAGATCTTGGTCCCTCCCTCAATAGCCAGAAAGAACTGTCAATGTTAAATACCATCAGAGACGATCATGCCAGCCTCCAAGGGCTCATCTGCAAAGGTTTTGTAGCTAATGCCGCAAGGACCTTCATGTACATTTAGGAAAGAGCCAACTCCATGTCCTGTCCCATGCAGGTAATCCAAACCACAGTCCCACAAGGCAGAACGGGCAAAGGAATCTAGAAGGTGACCTGCAGGCCAAGGGGAAGAGACACACATGGAAAGAAAACTTGATCAACTCAGGCTCAAGTCAGGCTTCCTCACAGACTGATAATCACATCGAGGGTTCAAACCTGGAAAATGCACAAAGAAAACAAAAATTTTAAAAGGGGAAAAACAAAAGTCATTGGTTTGTCAGAAGTTACAGAACAGAAGTCTGCCACTCAAACTCATCCTCATTGAAAGAACCCCTCTCCCATTCAAGTTGCAAAGCTCTTCAGAATACAGCCTGCAAAACGTTGCACACTGCTGCTTGCTTTACTTGGGTTTTCAAGAAAGAATCTAGCAGTTAAATGGCCCACAAAGAATTCAGGCAGCTACATGAAGAGAACTTCGTGTGGAAGACCTGGCAATTCTACTTGGTGAACTAACCAGCCAAACCTCTTGCCTGGATTCCATCACTTCAGGCTTTTTCAACCAGAATGTAGGGGATTTCTGTTGCCTGCATGCAAACATCAATTACGTGCAAGTGCTGACACTCTCTGTACTGCTCATTTCAGTTGGAGTTTCGCACACCAGCAGCCAGATGCTTTTTCCTCACATACATAAGAATGTGAACTAGAAGCCACCCTACAAAGAGGCATGCTAATGTCAAGCTTCTGACTAGAGAGAAAAGAGCTTGCAGCATTCACCAGCAGTGAACGTATATCACACGTTCTCCTGCACAAAATCAAATCAGCTCCTCTACGTGTTTTTCTGCCACACTATTCACTGATGAAAGAGATTCCACATTAACTGGAAGAAAATTAGTGAGTCTTTTTGAACTGGAAAGTGACCTATCGCTTTGATAAGTCTTAGAATAAAAGCATAAAGACAATCTCAGAGCACAAAAAGGCCACAGATGTGCTAGGAGTGCCAGTCACTGAGGAACATCACCACCACCCTAGAAACAAAGCACTCAGAATACCCTTCAGATTTCTCTCTCTAAATTTTCATCACTGGTGGCTGCTAAAAGAAGGGGAAATCAATAATCCAGAATCCAACATGCTGTGATGGAAACAGACACAGACAGTTACACCAACATCTGCCCAACACATCAGGACCTATCAATCATAATGCTGCTTTCACATCACTTAATGGTTCTCCAGAAGTCACCGTCATGGTCAAGCACTCCAACTCATCAACTTACCTTTGGTTCCATTTGGGAAAATGGCTGCACTCACAGCTATGTGTCCCTTCAGGACATAGGTGAAGCATTCCTGCCAAAGAAATGTATACTGTAAATAAAAAGGGAGAGACAAAACATTGCCCGTCCCCAGAACAGAAAGGAAGCATCTGGTAGCAAAATGCAAAGGATGTGGAGAGACCTGCTCATTTCCTCCTATGACAATGCAGTGCAAAAGCAAAGCACAAGCAGAAAAGAGTTTAAATTACTCTGAAGATCTTCCTCAGTTAATATGGACAGTTGCAAGTTTAGCAGCAGGATTCTCCCGACCTGCATGACTGATTTTCTTTGTGGCTAGGAGCTTCACTTCCTAAGCATATCCTATTTTCATCACTGAGCAAACCACAATAATTGGGTGTTAATTAAAGAAACAATTTAAAATGAAGAAAATTATATTGCTGAATTTCCAATGTGGACCTCCTCAGATCAGTCTCAGAGTATTTTTTTTTTCTTGACACAGTACAGTAGACACAAACCACTAATGCAGCTCTACATTAGACACTGAGGTTTAAGCTAAATTAAACTCCTGTAGTACCCCATGTTGGGCAAACCAGTAATGTGTATCTTCAGCCCACTCATTTTATTACCTTGTAGAGAAGACATGCTATTTAGTAAATTAGAGGTGTATATTTTGAGATAAAAAACAGTGTCATTCTCTAAACACTTTATATTCAAAAAGTTCAAGTCTGACAGCTTCCTCTTCAGTCTTAATCAAAGCGTTGTCACTTTCATTATTAAAGACATAGTACTTGATAGATCCCTTAGACAGCATAGCAGTAAGGCACATCACTAAATTTAAGCCATCATCATGATTAAGTATCTTAAATAAGGGTCAAATTGCAGAACATGCTGAGAGGGCAACCCACCTTTTCATAGGCTGACGGTGTGCCAAAATGCATCGTTCTGGTCACATCTGTTGTACCATCTCTTCCAGCGGCAAACAAAGATTCAGGAAGAAAAGAATAGGAGAAAAAAAGAAAGATCAAAGTGAAAATGCATTGAAAAAACAAACAAAATAACAGTCATACTGCAGAAAAGCAACCAGTCTAACCACTGGGTAAAGTTATTTGCTCTGTGCTACATAAAACTGATTGTATAAAAGATCCTAATCCCAAAAATTCCTGAACACGCACATTCTCTTTCAAATATAAGGATCTCAAAATTCTTCTCAAATCAGAATCTAGGCTGCTCATAAAAATCAAGTGAATTTGGGGTTCAACTGTTTAGCTGTTACCTGCCCACTTGAACACAATAGAGAAGGCCAAATTTATTCCATTGTATGAAAATTGATTCATTAGCAGCTTGAAGATATATGTTTATTATATATATGTCCAAATTACAGCTAACAGCTCAGAAGAAGGATGTGTAAGCAGGTTTAGTGTCCTCGTCATCCTCAGGATGCTTTATGCTACTAGAAATTATCCATCATTTGGATAGGATTTAGTCTGAAACATTCAGAAAGTTATTATTATATTATATATGCAGATATTATTTTGAGCCTGCTGTCAAACACAGAGGCTCTTGAAATAATGAGTTACCTTTGAAACATTCACTCCTGTATCAGCACTCTTCCCAGCACATACAGGCCATAGAAACAAAGAACTCACAGTTTAACTTCTCAGTGGTGACAAGCTGAGCATCCCTGTCACAATGCTCTGCTGAGTGTCATTGATGTCCAGCTTACATTCTATTCAAAGACTTGCTTTTCATAGTGGCACCAAGGAAATTGCTAATTAGGCCATCAGAGAGGTGGGGTAAAGATCTCATTGTAAAAGCCTTATCAAAGGATGCCTGCATGGTTCATTTTCAAAGCTCTTCCTGACTGACAAAACAAAAAGGCACAGCTCTCAGAGGAACAGCCAGGTCTATCCTGCATCTCTGAACAAACCACTTCTCATACATTTACACTGGTTGAAAACACTACTTCCTTCATTATCTGTGGAGTCCGAGCTTCACAATAAACAGCTGCAGAGAACTGAGGCCACTGCCAAAAGAGCAGAGAGTGCATCAAAAGACATGACACCTGCCCAAAAACATACCTGACACCCAAGTGGCAGAAACTTTGCACCTGAGCCTCTCTCTGGAAAGGCAAAAACTGCCACAGGGCAGTGCTATCCTGCTCCTTTGCCCCACCTTGTTCCAACCTCAATATCAACCAAATCGTTACCTTCTGCCCACATCCTGGTAGGGTAAGTGCCTTACTTAGCTGTGCAGGCTGCTGTGTGGGCAGCCAAAGGCTAAACCTGGATAGCCAGACTTCCTCCCAGCTCCCCACAACACTAACATGATCATCAGTGAGCAGAGCTGCAACAAACAGAAACATGCCCCACCAGCTAAAGCACAGCTACAATCACATGACTCAGAGAAGCCCCAGTCAGCAGCCCAGAAACTAGCTCAGTGCCTTCTGACTCAGTCACCCACTGACTGATGCTCCTGGCTACACTCGGAATCCCACAATCTTCCTTCACATGGGATACAATAAGCAGGATCCCTGCAAAACAGCACTGCAGTCAAAATCACACATCACCATGCTTGCCAGAGCTGACTGGGCAGGGCAGTCACTAGGAGGAGAAAACACAGTGGTTCTGTCCCATTCATCCCACTCACTTGTACTGTGCTCCTGAGTCCAGGAGGTAGATCTCGTTGACAGACAGCGTCCTGTTGGTCTCAGGAACTGGCCTGTTCAGTTAAACACAAAGTTGTTTGGTCCACAGTTTTAAGGCCTCCAGCTCATATCTACAACCCAGAAGCCTTACCAGGCGCTCACTTGGATGCACCAGTTCTGATTTTTTGTGGCAATTATGGAAATCTAACAGGTAGATCATACTAAGGAGTTTATTTTCTACAACAAATAGCATTGAAGTACAGAGAATAGATTTCTTCCTTCCAGCAAAGCCTTCAACATCTGTTCCTGGACGTACTGAAGAACAATTTGCACTTCATATTTGTCCTTCTCCGACTTCTACCCACAAAAAAGCCTTTTTCCATGGACCCTGAGCAGATCAGCATCATAACACATGCATGCTGCCAGCAGGGAGAGATCTTTAGTTAGTATGCATGGAAGTTCTGGTGGAATAAAATAAGATGGCAAACAGTGACTACACCTCCCTGGAGTACCCTGTTGTGACTCCACTAAGAAGCTAGACAACTCACTCCAACTATGTTTGCTGATGGATGAAAGAAGCAGCAGTGTTTCTCTTACTTGTAGTGAATGATGGCTCCATTTGGACCAGTGCTCGATATAGTAGCAAAACTCAATTCAACAAAGTCTTTCTGTTGGCTGAAAGAAAAGATGGTGATCACAACAGCACATGCAAGAGGAATACAAAAGATGAAGTGAAACTGAGGACGGGGCACTCCATCTCAGCCATCCTCTTAGCCAAGTTAGCTGCCTGGGCAAGAAACACTTTGGTAGGGAAACCATACACATCCCAACCCTATCCCTTCAACAACATGGAAAGGTTTTCCACCTCTATCCTTTTCTTACATGTAAGGTTACCACTCATACTACCCAGGGAAGAGATGTCCTCAGCAATTTCTTCTTTTTACTTACTTCCAGGCATTTCTAGAGATCCTATTAGATATACACTAGAGTATCTCTCAATACTAATTTTCCATCAGGAGAGAATTAAATCAAATGCTTACATGAGCTCCTCTGTGGTAACAAAGCAATAGTCTTATACTCAAGTGTTATAACCTGCAGCACACCTCATTGCTATCTCAAAAGGAAATCAGATAGGATCCACTGGGCTGGGACTTGGACCTTCTAGGAGACCCAATTCTTCCCCCAACTCTTTCAAATGTTCAAGAAATGCTGGAGTTATGGTTTGTCCTCAGGTGAAACATACCTGCAAGTGAGCTGGATTTCTACAGAATAAAATAGTAACAAAGGAAAAAACTGCCCTCACGAAAATAAAACAGGGGATTTACTTTTTACCTGCGAAATTCCTCTGCTTTGTCTGCAGCAATTATTTCTGTCACTGTTCCCTTTGGAACCTAGTGGACAAAGATTCAGGTTGAATTAGTACACCAACAAGCAAAGAAAATGCTGCATGCTTCAGCAGCAGGACCCCCTCTGAGCATTATGAAACCCAAGCGCAAAGTGGCCCGTTTCCAGGTTTTCTGTCCTCATTCCTCAGTAACTACAAACACAAACCCAGCAGTATTGTATGTGGCATGTGAGAAGCAGGAAGCTGCTCAGGGCATGACTGCTGAACCCTGCCCAGGGACCACTTAGTGCAGTATTGATTTCTCTGAGATACGCACAAAGTAACAACTCCCAAGGCAACATCTCTTCAAATACAAGTTACAGAAAGTTTGAACAGTCTCATCCATTTCAACAGAATATGGTATTAGCAGAAATTTTATGCCTCTAATCTAGAGATGGAAGCAGTTGCAAGAAAAACAAAGGATGTTAAATTTTACATTAAGCATGTGATAAATCAAAATCTGTGAGCAACTGAATCAACCTCCCCTGGATTGAACAGGCAAAGGAGGACAAGGGGGAGGTCTCACAGCCCTTGGAACAGGTTTCATGAAGCACTGAGATGTGAAAAGGCACAGTCTGGGAGGCACCAAATCATTTCCATAGGTGAATTCAACGGATGCAGACAAGCAGGAGCATACCAGCAGTGCAGCTTTACAAGTTACTATGTAACATCTGGAACTCTGTATCTTCACTATGTACTTTTAACTCAGTCTTGAGACAAATGAGTAATCTCACTTTATTTCATTTTTACTGTACATGCCATGACTGAGCCTCTCCATTCTTAAATACCAAATCTGTCCATGCTGCCAGTCAGTGCTGACAATCACTGGAATACCTGCATAGTATTGCACCAAAACAGACATTATTTTATGCTTTGCACTACTAAACCAGCACAAGATAGTGATCACCACTACATTAAGCGTATTCATATCACTCCTTACCTGCTCTGGTTTTGGTCTTTGTACAATAAACAGGAATATGTTTTCAACAAAACTTATTCAGCCTTGGATAGAAGCATAACTGAAATTCCCCAAACCAAAGAGAAGAAACCCCACTTATTTCCCCACTTGTATCAAAGGCATTATAAAGAATGTTACAATTAGTCTACCCTAATGGAGAATTTTACTTAGCAATAATGTTTCCAACTTAAAAATAATAACAACAATAATACAAACCTCCTTCTCCAACCAGTTAAAGAGCTCACACAGGGCAACAGCATCTTTAATCTGTGTTAAAATAAGCACATGAAAATTGAATTGTGAAGAAGAAAAAAAAAATATCAAGCCTCAGTACAAATACTGCTCTTAACAAAGCAGTTCAACCTGCAAATTTCAGAAATACAAACTAAGAAGTAACCTGGTCTTCCCAACTTCTGCATCCTTTAATTACTGAAAGTATTGGAAACATATGAGGACAAATACATAAATGTTAATACAGGTTTTCAGCTGGGATGCATCTTACTCTGAAGAATTACCAAGTACTCAGCAAACACGGCTGTATGATTTTCAAGTGTCTTTTATGCATTTCAGCTCATCAGAGGTAACCATGCAACACATCTGGCCATGTAACAGGGGAACATGCCCTTCTCTGCTCAGTGCTTTTTTTCCTTATTAAAACAAACACTGAAATAAGAGCTAGCAGATCCCAAGAAAACAGCAATATGAGAAAACCCCAGAACTGTCAGCTCTGCTTTCACTGGCACATTTCTTCTGTTGTGAAACCTTCTGCTTTAAAACTAACACAAAATAAACACCAGAAAATTTCAGCTCCACTGTGAACTTGTTTCGCAGGCAGCTTCTTTGCTTGAAAATGTGAAACATCCTGGGAAATCGGACTCATTTCCAGAGTGTCACAATGGTGATGCAAAAACAGAGTGCTCTAAGGACATTAGCTGCTTTTGACAATCGTGGCCTGTATTTGCACCATGTGTCAATAACCACTCTATGCTCTTTAAGCCATGTTTATTCAAGTGGTAAAAATTTTAAGATTTCAGTGAGACCAGCAATAGAACTATCAGCAGAGAAAAAACATCCCTTTGAGGGCTCAGATTCTAAACACTTCAAGTCTGCATGGTCTTCCAACAGAGCAAGGTTGGCTCCTTGTGCAATTAAAATCCTGCTCTTCGCTCCGAGGGAACTGTAACCAAAAAAGATGTGTTTCAACAGCAGTAGGCAACCCTTTTTAATCTGCCATCCAAATTAGTACTTACTTTTTAATCCCAAACGCTAAAATTGAAAGGAAAATACCATTTCTTCCCCTGAAGATAAAACAAACCTCCTGCCATGTGCAAGGAGACTCTCAAGGCTTCACTTACATGCGCTCTTCTCATGCCTTCTGTTTCCAATGCATTCTTCACAGCTTTTGCAATGCAGATGGGGGTATATGGGGTGAGGTACCGGTAAGCCTGCAGCAGAAGGACAGGATTACTTGTGGATTAGTCAGACTATGTAATCCTACAGGTTTAATAACTCAGCCTGGCCGCAATTCATACTTTGGCAGTCTTTCTCAACCTTCAGCACTGAGATACTGATGGCATACTGGGGAATAAAGAGCAGGAACATCTCCTGACTAAAGGAAAAATCAACCATCAGGGTAATCCAGGGAACTGAAGGGTTAACAGCATGTCATGAAGCAGGATCAAGACTGGATATGCTAAATATCGTATCAATATCTGAGCTATGGCTTTCCTGTTAATGCTGTACCCTGAAGAACCAGAGATAGCCAGGGAGAAAGACCAATTCCAGGGACTCAGGGGAAATTTAAGCTATGAAAACAGATCTCAATAGCCACCCTGACGTGTTACCTTACTGCTAGCATCAGGGAGCAAAGGGTAGCCAGCCCAGGTACTGAGAGCTGGAGTTGAACATGGAGAGCCCCTTAAGGGTCTGGCTCTTGCAGCAGAGAGTACCAGTACTTCTAATGATCATCAGCTCTGACAAATACTTCAATAGCCCAAAAGCCACAAAAAGACTTTACAAAGCTGAGCTTTACATACTATCCTCTTCTGAAAGAAGCTTATGTCAGTGGTTTGAGACAAAGCTTTCCTGTGTATCAAGAACTAGTAACTGATCCCCTTCCACTGCGTGCTTCCCCAAACACCAGCTGCCCTTAGGTTTGAATGCTTGGCTGGTTCTCTGCATATCTTCAGAAATTCACTGAAGATCCTTATCAAAGTTTTACCACAGTCAATATCAAAGGATGGAACAAAAGTGAAGTCTTTTGCTCCACAGTCCTCTGTTATGCCCCTACAAGGGGGGTCAAAACACCTATGCAAGCAAAGCCCAAGCAACACACAGTTCTCATGCTCTCAGTACACCAGCATACAAATAAACACCACTCAAATCTACAGGGAAGGTCTGGCAGACCCTCAGCAAAGACCAAATTTGCAGTTTCCAAACTCTTACATTCTTTTAGCAGGAGAGTTGCGCTACTTTAGGCAGAAACTGAAGTCTCAAAGAAGCCATGGCAAAATTCTCCCAGAGCAAGGACAAGATTTTCCAACAGCTAGATTTTGTATTAGATCAACTTGTCTTTTACAGATACCAGCAGGTTCTATTAATCTTCTGCGAAAAAGCATATTTACATGCAGTTGTAGGCAAATCTGTAAAGGGTTTGCAGATCTGTGTTTAATAACAAACTGGATTTTTGCCAATGTCAATATTTGGCTTTGGTGGAAACAGGCAGCAAAGGGACTTAGAGCACCGAGGTTCTTCAAAGCACACCAGATCAGCTGCTCAGCTCTTACGAAGTGGTGTAGAACTAGCGAAAAACACCCAGCATGAAGAACTGGGAAATCTCCATCCCTGTCAGTGCTTTCTGAGGTGTTTTTAAATCAAGATATTTCAGTTCCTCAGCTCCTATGCTCTATAGCACAGAGCTCCTTGAGGCAGGGCCTCTCCCCACATATACAGAGGGCATCCAGCACTGCAATGGCTGTTTGCACTGAGAAAGGGACCCATGACCCATTCCTTAATCTAGGCCAGACCTGCTGTACTTGTCAATAGGGATACCCTGTATGAATCAGCTACAGCAACTTACTCAAAGTGGGGCTATTCTATTGACACCAACTACAATACAACAAGAGGTTCTCTAATCTGAAGACAAGAGGTTAACAACGATTTATCCTGGATGCTTCACCAAATCTATGCTCAACAAAAATCTAACCTCAACAAAAGGCAGTGGGCAAAATGTCAGTGCTCTGTATTCAGATGCTACTTGCACCTAGAAAGATTGATGGTGCCAGAGAATTTAACCCTAAGCAAAGGTAAAATATGCCTGTCTTGCTTATGTACCATGCCTTGTGGTTTGGTTATGTTTGTTTTTTAAACAAATTTGCAATTCTAAAGTAGTAAGCTTGGATTGTTTAGTAACTCAACATGAACACAGATTCCGTTTTGTGGGTCTGGTCTTCCAAGGCAACATCTGGAAAATACCCACTCATCCCTGATTCCTAGCCATACTGCTGTGTAGTGTATTTTTTCACAATATTTTTTTAGTACATGCTGATGTAAACTGGATGATGTTCCAGAGACAACGCGATCTATAGCAAATCTCACTTATCAATCTATAGCTGCTGTTCTGTCCTAACTTGAGCATCTGCTTTCATGACTTCCAGGTTGAAACACAGGGCTCCCAGACAGCCAGGTTCAAGTAAAAGGGTAAGATACAGCACACAGAGCTGTACTAAAATTATTTAGATGGTACAACTGTCCCTCAACAGATGTGCTTGCTTTGCGGACAACCAGCAGCTCCAAGTTATCTGTGTACTCACAAGGGTCTTTGCTACAACTCTTGTCACTCTGCCCTTCCTGTCTTTGATACAAGACATCATACATTGCCCCACTTATTTCAGTGGCTTGAGGATATAAGAGGAACCATCTTCAGACACTCAGACCAAACCAGTGCTTCCTCTCAAAACTCCAGCCCAACTTTCCTGCTTCAATTTCTGTTCCCACCTCATACTGCTGGTCCACATAATGCTGATGCTCCAGCTATAGGCACACTGACCCGAGTTCACCCTGCTCTTCCTTTCCCTCCCCTCCCTCACTGTACTTGTCTTATCTTAAGCTGACAATTCTTTGGGTAAATCAGCTTAGTGAGTTGGAAGGGCAGCACCATCAAGAGCACCCCCAGGATTAAACAACGTCTCAATACCTCAGTATGGCCGGATGCCTTCCACTCCAACCTGCAGCACCCTTTGCAGAGGGGAAGCTGAGGCCAGTTGCCCCTCGTTAACACCATTCCTGACCACACCGAACATACAGTAGAAAAGCCTTTTTCCTTTGCAAGAGCCACACACCTTGGGAATGGCCTCAGTTAGAGCATAGCTGGATTTGTCACTGAGCCACACTTTCTCCTTGGGTGAGAGGCCTCCACCAACAGCCTGCAGTTCTGTCAGAATAGATCCATATGGCATCACTTGGATTTTAAATTCTGGTTCCAGCATACTGTCAAGCTGTAAATGCTCCCTCACAGCTGGGTCCATCATCCGGTCACCATCAATGAAGAGCCTGAGAAAAAAAAAAAAAAAAATCAGAGCAGAGAGGTAGGACCACATCTGACAGCAGCTAATCTAGCAGGTAGGGAAGGTAGGGAAGAAACCATGCTGTTTTGGTGACATTTCAGGAGAAGGGAGTTTATCAACTATGCCTTACACTCTGCTCTCTATTGTTTTATCCAATGGCCTTCATGCAGCTGAAATTCTGCTTTGAAATTACGATGCATCATCCTGCTGAGAAGGAGCTGACAGCATTTTTGTTTGTATGACATTTCAAAATGGCTGAATGCCATCAATATGCTTCAAGCAAGAGAGAGAAACAAAGTATATAATGGCTATTCCCTCATTTTCAAGGGTAACATCTCAAAATGGAAAATCTACTGTTGCTTTAAGTACTGTACTGTTTTCTGTTTTCACTGACCTGGAAAGTTCAGCTCACCCTTCACACACAGCCTGTACCAATCAACAAATGACCAATCAGCTTGGTCATGATTCTAAAACACCTGTGCTTGTGGAAGCTCATTTTATGGTGCAGCCACAGGAAAGAAGCCTTCTGTCATAAACCAGCCCTGAACTTCACTATGTAGTCTCAGAAGCTTTGAAGCAACTCATCCATGGCATTAGAGAGAAGTCTTCCAATACCCAGGCTAGTATTCACTCTTACCTGCTTTTCACCCAGGGCCCCAGGGTGACACAGAGGGATCAGCTGTTCTGCCCAAAGTCACCCAGAAAGTCAGCCAAAGTGCCGAGGAGCACAGCAGAGCACTTGGCTAACTCTCTAGCTCTGATCAGTGGAAGAAAATTAACTAATATCAAAGACAAAAGGGTTCAGAAGCAACATTAAAACATCGGAGCATAGGTGTTTTAAAAAGACGAAAGCTTTGTTGAAACAGATCTCTCAGAGAAAAATGCATCTTGGGGAACAGAAGAGGGGAATACAAGCACCTGATTGTGTTCATTCCTATGACGGCGTATGCAAAAAACACAGGATTGTACTCAACATCAGAGCCTCGGAGGTTGAAAAGCCCTGGAAAATAAGAATGCCAAGAATCACAGTCCTGGTTCATCTCTTGCAGCACTGAAGAAAACCAAAATACAGTCAAGCAATGAGTTGTCATGAGTGCAGGCCATGGGTTCACCTCACAGCCAGCTGTCCCCACATCCTACTGTTTTTCTGGCAATCCCAAGGTTTTGCCAGGAGATGGCACCAGAACTGCAGTTTAAACACCGTAATCCAGCAAGAAAACTAGGTTTTAACTTCTAAAGGAGGGCGGGCTGAGAACAAAGCAGGTACAGGGGAAAAAAAAAAGTTATGGAAGTGTAAAAAAAACAACAAAAGAATTGTATTATTTGTCCTTTCTTGTCTGTGCAGTGTGGTAAGAGCTCACTTCCCAACTGCCAGAAAAGTTCAAAGTTAAAACAGGATATATTATTCCATTCCAATTCTTCTTTTGATACTAGAGGAAGGAGGGAAACAATAAGCGATACCAAAAATGCCTCTTTTTTTGGCCTCTTATTTTGGCTTCCAGTATCTCAGAATGAAACTGCAGTCTTCATGTTTTTTTCCAACAAAGGTTCCTCACAACAGCATACAAAGCCAGGAGTGGAAGGAGATGTTCAGCATTTCCAAACTTCCGATTTGAGGGTCAAATAAAAACCCCAGGATATCCAATTAGCTGAAATGAGTTACTCAAGGCAATAAGACCAGCCAGCAGGACAGCTGGGGAAAGAAAAAAACCAGCATGTCCTAAATCACAACCCGGACTGCATTCATTGAACTGTGCAAATTCTGCCATGAAAGTAAAAATAGAGTTAGATTCTCCCCAGGGAAGGAGCGGGTCACTTGAAAGCAGGAAAGAGCCACAAAGAACTCTTTACTGTAAGGGTAAAAACTTCCTTGCTCAGCCGATTCCCAATGCAGTAAGGAGGCAATAGACTTCTTTGTAGCCATCTCTTTGTCTCCAGAAACTTGTCTGGAGTTTAATACAGGAAATTGAATTAAATAAAATTAGAGAGACCTTTCCATTCCTCCCTGAGCTTAGGACAAGAAATTAACTAGGCATGTGGCAGTAAGTTTCTCTCATGACCTCCTTTGGTCCATCTTAAAAACTCTTGATTCATAACCAAGCTTAGCTTTGCTGAAGTTATTTAATCTGAAACCACCTCAGGGCATCAATTTATCATTAATTTAATTGGAGATGCACCTGAAAAGGTGAGACAGACAATCTCTGCTCACATAGGAATCCCCAGAGAGGAGTCATATTCACCACTCCTGTAAGTATTTCTTTCATTAAACAAGCCCTGTGCTCAGCGTCCCAGATCCAGGAGAGCCTACAGACCTCCACATGCTGGCTTCTCCTAGTGACAGTGACTTTGTGTTTTCAGTACTGAAACTAGGAACATGCCATTTTTATTTTTACTTTGTCAGATTAGACATAAAATACATACATTAGCACCACACATCCTGCCAAGACTATCTTCCCACTACATCAGTCTGCACACTGGGATGCACAAATCCAGTAACAAGAGTCACAGGGAAATCACTGCTGTTTCTGGACATGCACCCTTCCTATGTTTGGGGCTGGGAGCCATGATGTAGAGACGTAGTTAACCTGGGGTCTCAAATACAGAGGGGACCTTCTAACAGGACCCTTGGATACTGAGCTGAAGTGATCTGGAAACAAAGGTTGACCTCTGACATTCACTTTAACCAAAGCATTTGCTAAACTCTGGAGAGGTAGAGATCAATGTAAAAATTTGTGAAGATCAGAAAGATGACTGCGAACCCCACCCCTGCTTTACGTAAACAAAGCCACATGTTGCACTGCTTTGTTTGTAGCACAGCCCCCAGAGCAGAAAACTGCCTCCGTTTTCCCATAGGATGAGGCAGCATGAAGATATTTTGCAGTCAGAAAATCTCACAGGTTTTGGTGGTTTGTTTTTGTTTGTTTGTTTTTAGGCTGCCTCAGGCTTATATTACAGCCTTACAACCTTCCCTTCTCCCAGGCTGTTACTCAAAGTTGGTGATTTGCTTGCATTTCCTAGGCCAAAAATGTACTCAGGAGTTATACTGGTGTAAAAAGGCAATGCACAAAAGTACAGATTCATCATTTACAACCTCGTTTCTTAACTACACTTGATACAAGTTAACCTCTTCCAAACACACTGGCTGACATGAATGCCTCTCACTCTGTCAGGGTTCTTCCTTTCTAAGGCAGGGAGGGAATTTAATAGGAAGAACACAAAAGGAAAAGGCAAAGACTTACATGCTACTTCATCCAGCGCTGTTACTACAAACCATAGGACTTTCCTCTCAGCCATTTTTGAACGGAGGGCTACAATTTTATCTCTCCAGCTGACCCCTGCAAAACACAGTGTGAAAGGTTACAGTCACCAACTTTACTGGAGATAAGAACAGAAACACAAATGCACGGGATTCTGGAGATATTCAAAGCACACTGTTTTGCCTGCACTCTTCAGTCCTGCCTCATAACCTGATACAAACTATCTCAAACAACTTGCTCTCTCCAGACATCAATATATTTGTTTAGAAGTTATCCAGCTTCTAGCAAATGGTCATGTGAACTTTCAAGGACAAAAGAGTCATTAGTCCGACCACTTTCTCAACCTAACTACAGTGGATCATACTCCGTTCCAGTAGAGTTTATCTCACTATTTTGTAAGACAAAACCAAAGGGAGACAGGGCAGTAAAAATAGTCCGCCTATCGGCAGTAAAGTTTCTCACCTGTGTAACTCAGGTCTAGCATGATGAGAGGCTTGCAGGGCCGCTGAGGACGGTCTGTCCAGATTGTATCAATCAAGTTTTCTTTGACAGGTACAAGATCATGGCCAGCACTTCTCAAGACTTTGGACATCCTCTTCCACTGGTCTACCAAAAGGAAAAGACATAAGAGGTTTGTTTCAAAGAATGCATACCAGTTGAACAACAGCCCCATTAACTGCGAGCGAGCTTGGGAATCTGGGTCTCCTTTCTTTCTAGGCTCCCCGTCCTCCCTTTCCCATAAAAGGCAAAAGAAAAACTATTTTAATTTCAGTTTCACAAAAGCAGTCAGAAGCAGATAGAGAACCTTGCAGCCCAGGAGTTTCATGCTACTGCTGAAGAACTGCTAAGCTGGGAGACAGAAGACACTGTAAGAAAACACCTCAGAGAACAATATAACCATCTCCTCTACTCCTGTGCAGAATGTTAGATCTAAGCTAGCTGAGTGACACTGCCATGAGTCTGATTCTCTGCTCATCTGAACCAAGGAAAGATCTCCCCTGTGAACTTTCAACTGGGCTGCATGTTCTGAAGCATGAATATACAAATACTTGTTCATCTGATACAACTGGCACCTCTACACAAATGTGTTTCCTACAGAGAAAACTGCAGAGATACTGAAATCACCAAGCAAAAGGAGCAGAGTGAGTTCTGCTTTGGTGTTCTGGCTTGTATGTTGGCCAATGCAAGCCTCTTTGTGCTGAAGTGCCTGTGACAAGCACAGAGGAAAGGAGGTGGACTGGGATGCTGCTTTGCAAATAAGGTTACTGTAAGTCCATCGTAAATCCAGAGTTATGCAGCCAATGCACTGCTGCAAAGCTCTCACAATACATGCCTAAAACCAAAATCCAACCTATTTTGCATAATGGTTTAACTCACCACCACCTCATTTAAGCTGAAACACAGCAAAATTAAGCTGTGTATCATCAGCAGCAACAGAACAGCTTAGCCAGAGAAACAAGGAAGCAAAATTAACTGCCTGGCCCAGTTATGAAATGAAGTAAAACCAACCAGCTGGAATTATGAAAGGGTCCACTCCCACCTTCGAGCCTTCTGGGAGGACGCTCACCAGCCAGTCTTCCTGAGTTGGTGTATCTTTCAGACCTTCATTGATTTTAAAAAAAAAAAAAAAAAAAAAAAAAAAAAAAAAAAAAGAGAGAAAAGAGGTTCAAATAAGGCATCACACTACCCAAAAAGTCTAGTCCAGACTTCTTAATGCATGTCAGCGTGCAAGAAGAGTCACAGGACCCTAAGGCAGGAGCAGGATCTGACAGCATACCTAAGACACCTAGTGTGATGGGGTACCCCTACAGCCCCTGCTGTACCGTGGACAAAGTGCTCAATCAGCCAGCACTTGTTCTCTGTTCCCACCCTCCCACATACCCATTTTCATGAGTGTCCAGTTGCTATCCATTTGATTTGCTGCCTGCAGGAAGTAGCGTCCATCTGTCCACATGGCTGCGTGCTGCTCAGTTACGATGGCAGTACCTAGGCAGGAAGGCAGAAACATGAGGGTATTTAGAGATCAGAAGCCACTGTGCAAAGACACAGACAGTAGTGAGCGTGTTTGAAAAGAGCCTAAATTCCCCTTAAAAGCAACTTGGCTCACTGTTCAGTAGTCCTGTTTCACATTCACCTCTTCCCCTACACTATGGCCTTCAAAATCCTACCACAGACAGTACATCCAGCTATACAGCTTAATGAACTGCCTCAGATACATTCAACTTAGGCACATCTCATCCAGTGCAACTGGGTAAATGAGGCTTTCCCAATCTCCTGTAACAGAGAATGTGATTTCCACCTGCCTGTTGTCACACTAACATATACCGTGCATCCCAACACCATCCCATCTTCTTACAGGGAGGAAGCTGTGCTCTGGTAACTCACAAGAAAAAGGTGTTACTGGGCTAGCAGAAGCAGGTATCACTTCCAGATGTCAGCTGTATCCCTTTCCCAAACATTACAGCTTTAGCAGAGATGGTTGAACAGCAACAATGAACAGAAAATTCTGCTGGTTTCAGTATTTGTCCTATTTCACTAACTCCAGATGGAGGGATGCAGACAGACAGGAACTGAAGCCCAGATTAGCAGAGTAGTGTCTCCAAATACAATTTTTTTGTCTTCTTACTAACCTCTGCCTTCTGAAACCCCCCTTTCAAGATGCTTCAGCGTGAAAATGTATGAAACAGAAGTGTTTTCCATCAAGTGAGTTTAAAAGGTGAACTCCTGGGTAATACTTCACTCATTTGCTGCAAGCTAGGCTGGAAACACAGACCTTCCAAGTACATAATAAGGGCCCAAAATAGAGAGAAAGGTTAAGAAGAGGCCATAGGGAAGGCATGAAATTAACATAGGATTATCCATTAGCATCTACCTGCAGCCCTGAATTTACAAGCTTCCAAATGAGGTCCCTGAGCAGTACACAGGAACTGATACATGGACTCCCCAAACACATAGGCAGCAGTACTAATTAAGCCAATTTACAACTGGGAAAAAAAAAAACACCTAAACAGATTAAAGTGACTTTCCAACAATCACACAGCAAAGAAAGTAACATAGAGTATATCTAGGGTAAAAACTAGGTCTCTTGACATAGACCTATCCTAGAGCCAAGAAAACATCCTGTCTCAGCAAGATAAGTAAACTTTTCCACAGCGCTCAGTTTCCAAATACAACATTTTGGCCCTGTTCTTGTTTAAACAAGAGGGCTAGCTAAAATCCATCTACTACTCACCCAACCCTAAAGGGCAATGTAAAAATCTGTTCTTGCTGCCTTCTCATCAAAAGAAACAAACATAGGCTGTGAGCACCACATTAAAGAGTTAACAGGATTTTACTTTGTGAGAGGTTCATTCAGGGGTCAAACATTTTCTGAAAACTTGTTATTGCACTGATATTACATAATTCCAGTGGGCAGCCAAGACATTATTCTGCAGATGCTGAAGTGAGAGGAGACCATGCAAACAAGCTGGATAGGTTTTCTTTTCCACTGTGCCTCTATGCCATGAATGGGACTATTTCTTTACAGGGGAATTCTGTAGATTAGCAAGAAACCAAGTTCTGGAAAAGTACCTGCAGAGCCATCAAAGCCAGAGATGAACGCCCGTCTGCAATCACAGGGTGCAATGTACTCGCTCTGGAAAACAAAAGAGGCAGAAATTATTTATAGCAACACGGAAAAAAATAAATCAGCTGATGACAAAATACTCTGATAAGCTTTTTTTTTTCTCCCTCATAAAGGGCGCCACAGAAAGAAATTAGTTAAAAAAGTCTGAGCTCTACTCCACCAGAATGTTTAATCATCTGTGATTATACTGTATTTACATCCAACTGGTTTGGGGGCTTTAGCGCATTTTTTTTTTGTTGGTGGTTTTTAAGCTGCAGTACTTTTCTCCCATAAATGTCTGTAAACACTGAAGTGCTTCAGAGTTTGCAGATGTTTACTTCACACTCAGCCTCCCCTTTAGGCAACAAACAAATGCTGCCTTTGAAGCTGCAATGTGAAAGGAAGAGAAACCAGAAGCGTCCCTTGATCTTGAGACCATAGTAATCAGCACATAAAATCTGCAAAATTCACTATCTTCAACGAAGTCCCCTCACTAGAATTTAACAAAACTCCTTTAAGACTTTTTTTTCCCCCACAAAAACATCTATGTGATTAAACTATGAAACCTTAAGCCCTTTGGACCTTTCAAAAATAAGATGCCGAACCTCTCACTTCTACCCTACCTACTCAAACCCCATCTACACCAGAAACTAAGGCTTGGTGGGTAAGAGAGAAACCCAAGCCCATCACAAACACACTTCTGCAGGCACTTTTACTGGCAGCATTATGAAGAGTCTGAGAACACGCAGATACCTGCCAGTCACAGAAACGTACCTTGAAATGGCCACACATCATTTGTATGGAATTCCATTCTGGCAAGTTCGGAGGTCAGAACTGCTGAGCAGGCCTGTTCACTAACTCGCACAACTCAGCAAATCAGCTTAATCCAGGCTGACAGCACTCACGTTCAATCTGCAAAACCCCTGGATTTGTACCTTACAAATGGTCTGAAACCAAAGTGGGCTCCTGAGCCCAGAAAGCTGCTCTCTCCCCAGCTGTGGGGAGACAAACACTTTGGGAAATGAGCTGAGAAACCACAGCCCAATTCTCAGGAGGTTTTAGCTCCTGCTGTGATAGATATTGCATTTCTTGGTCTCTGGATATGACTATTTTTAAATCATCTGCTCATAAGATAATACTCCCTTTAAATCTGCTCCTCTTCACTGTTCTCCTAAAGAAAAGAGAGGATTCAAAAGCACAGAAGTGAGAAGCACAAATTGCAGTTTTCCTCAATCACTAGCAGCCAGTATTTGATTTCGGTCTCCAATCACTCCAACATCAAAACCCATGCAGAACAGCCATGTCTCTCCTCTCCTAGGAGGAGTTATCACCAGTCTCCACTAACCTGCTGAAATGGAGTCTTAGAAAAGCAAAACCCACGGCCCAAAAGAGGATCTGGCTAAGCAAGTTTTTGCTCTTGACAGCCCAACAAGAACCCTGGGATTACACACAAGAAATCCCCTATTTTATCTGACCACTAATAGGAAGAAATAGAGCAGGTATCAAACTACAAGTGCCTCCAGCTCTGCAGCAGTCCCACTCCCTGTGCCTCTTCCTGTTCAGCCCCCAGCAGGCTGTCACACACACACAGCAGCTGTGGGGATGAGAAGGGCCACAACATCCCTCAGGCTGGGATGATGCCCTCCATGCACCTCCAGGTGATGAGGCAACACAATCAGTGTACCACTAACTCTCCTCAAAAGAACAAGGGAGACATCAGTAGGCAGAGAACAAAGCCATTCCAGGAAGACAGTCAAATGCCAGGCACCCATCTCCCAGCAGCAGAACAGGGTGAGGCTGGACTGGAGAATAACCTTTCATTTCAAAATTTCCTAACAACTATTCACCCTGTGCACCTCTACAACTCCTCAGCTGGGGTATCAACTCCCCAAGGGTCCAACACCAACAAATGCCGGACATTTCCCAATGTGCATCATATCATAAGGATTTCTAAAAACAGACCAGTGATTTATCTTCCTTTTCTCTTAACCAACACAGCAGAGAGACTACAGGCTGCTTTGCTTGTCTATCAGTTTTAGATCTGCTAAAAGTTGTTTAAACTAAAAAAGGCTTGATTGAATGGGAGACATCTCATGCTGTGTCATTCACACACAAACCCAGAGAGTTTTAAGAGTTTACAATGAAGTGGACAGGGTTCAGGAGGGCTTATGAGGGATCTGGAGGGGAAGAGGGTTCATTCATCTGTCAGTTTGAATTCCTGCACTCCCACCTGTTCTGTTCCATGCAGCAACCCCCACTGTGCAAAGATGAGCCCGTACTTTGCACAAGCTAAAATTACAAGGGGAACACCTGCGTATGCCACACAAAGTACAGGCCACAGCAAGGTATTTCCCTGGGGCTTGTCTTGCAGCTCCCATGGCCTTCAACCTGGACTTTCTCAGGCTTTTTGTGGCTGCTCTCCCCCATGCCTGTCAGTCCCAAATGTGCAGACAAAATGGGGGCTGCATCAAAGAGGCCCTCAACCAAGCCAGGAAGAACCTAAAGAAACGAGTGGTGCTTATCACCAGTCTGCATGGCTGTTCTTAACATCTAAAAACTTATTCTGCTCAGGGCATTCTAATGTCAACCAAGAATAGCAATGAAAACTGCAGTTCACTGGCCTTAGTACTACCACACCAATGCCATTAAAGAACACAACCTGCTGTGTGCTCGGAGGGAGCTCAGTATTTACTGCCAAAAGCCTAACTGCATCAGTAAGATCTGGAACAGGTCAGTACAACCTGTGCACAAGCCATATCCTCTTTTGCTTTATAGCTCTGCTGATTCCTCAGCTAAGAACACGTATTTTAGAGGAGCAGAAGACTGCATCTCTGCCAATCCAAACACAGTGACCTGAGCTGGGTAGGTACCTCCTTGATCTGGAAGATCAGTCAGATGTGACTAAATTTGTTTTCCCTGAGTCAAAACCTGAGGTGTGGAAGCCAGACCCAGGTTAGCTGTGACTAGCTCAAAGTCCAAGCTTCAATATAAACATTATTCTCTCCCATTAAGAAGGAAGTTCCTCCAATCTCTGAATATCCTCACAGGATAGACTCCAGATTCAACGTCAATTAGATAATTCAACATAAAAATAGATACTGCATTTACAACTGCAACACCCCCAAAAGCTTAGACAAGTTTTCTTAGCAGAGCCACAAAGAAAATAAGTACCTCACTCCCAAAAGCACAGCATTTCATCCCTTCACACTCCTTTGACAATTCAAGCACAATACTCACAAAAGCAAGCAGGATTTTTTGTACTTCAGCCCACTTTTGGCTCTTCTTTCTTAACAGCCTTTGGACTATCCAAACTTCCAAGGAAACACCTCCTTCTAACTTAACAGCAGCACCAAAATTTCAAAAAAATTTCAAAAAAAAAAAAAATCAGAGGAGCCAAAATTAACTGCTGGCTACAAAAGCCACAAACCCAAAGTATTAAAAGCCTTGGGTAAGCCAGAAATAGAGCCAGCTGTGTGTGAGAAGCTCTGCAGGTCCTTTATCTCCTCACACAATTAAGCATGGAAACCAGAGGAAAGAGCTGGTGGCAAGCCTCCAGGCAGCAATATAGCCTAAGATTTTTGGCATTGGCTGGAAAACCAGTATTAAAAGCATTACAAAAGTCCAAATATTCCCAGTGACAGTGGTTACTAACAAAAGTTAATCAGCAATTTGTAGCATCAGTCCAATTCAGGAATTGGAAACCAAAATGGGAATGCTCCCCCTGGTCTAAAACCAGCGTCAATATCACAGGAGGGAAATCCCTCTTTGTTGATATGGATCCCTGGGTAGCATCAACAACAGCTGAGAGAGGCAAAGGCAGGAAGTAACTCAGGCTACAGGGAGGAAAAGGCTCAAGCTCAGGTATCATCAAGCCACAGTCTTCTGAGTCACAGCCTGTAAAGTTCCTATTTGCATACAGGAAACAAAGACTTGCTTGGAACACACAAAAGCTGCAAATCTCAGCTCATCACAAGATATCTGGAATCAGTAAGGCTATTCTGGGATTACCAGGTTTCCGCCTATGCTTAAATCTGCAGCAATTCCCAAACCTCACAGACAGACAGAATCCTGCACTAGCCAGTCAAGAGGCACCAAAATCAGCAGCTTTTAGTAATCATTTCCATTTAGATAGATTCATTCTCCAAAGAAACCTGATCAACTTGCCTAGCAGGAAATAGCAACATGGGGTTCTCTACTTAACTGCATTCTGTCAAGGAAAAAGAGAGCAACAGAAAAACCCAGAAGTCCTGAGGGTCACATTCTTCAACTCACATGACAGCACTTAACATCTAGTGAAATGATACCAGAGTTATATATGGACAGAGGCAGCTTGAGGCAGGAATGTAGCAGACAATAGCAGCTGCAGAAAGCGCCTCCCCTCTACCTGCCCAAGTTTGGTCTCCATAATAGGAAACATGATGCTGCACATACGCTCCCAGGGCACAGGCAAGTCTGGACCCAGCACACCTCAGTGCCAAGTCGAGGGCAAAGGTTCTGACTGAGTTGCATTTTGCTCTAGTACACCCTAGGGTAAAAGAGAGCTTTGGATGTGAGCCAGAAAAGCTTCAGGTCTTTTGTTTCCTGAAAACGGCTGAGGAGGAAAAAAAGGCCTTAGCGGTTCTTAGGTCTCCAAACAGAGCAGACATGAGTAAGACAAGCAAACAAACAGGCTGGGGAGGTAAAAAGCAGGTCAATAATTTAAAAATAATGTAATGAACTACACGAATCAAGAAAAACAGTGGAAGCAGCACATGAAACAGCTGCCACCACGGGTTTCCATGTTGAGCCACTCCTCTTGTCTTTAGCACACAGAACTGTCGGATGCAGATCAGACTCCAAAGGAAAGTGTCATTGTGACATCCTCTTTTCCTGCCTCTCCCAAGGGCTCTCTGCATAGGATCTGAAGAGCTTTATCATAAAGCAGCAAATTCCAGCAAGAACTGGATCTAGCAAAGGGAAAGTTCTGCAACCACCAGATATAAGAGAATGTTTTAGTCAGGAGGTGCTAACGGGGAAACTAAAGCCCAGATAATGCTTTTTCCTCCTCACATAAATCCATACTTTCCACCAGTCAGGATGGGGACAGCAAGTGCTCTGGCAAGCTCTCTTTTCTCCCCGGAGACAATATGATGAGAAATTGCTGGTGGAATATCCGGGCTGATTTGTTACAAGAACATAAAAACTTCAGTCTCTTGAATAGATTCCAGAAACGTTTTCCAAAACAATGGTTCTCAGGTTACTCAGGCTGTTACTCTAGAACCATGAGAGTTAGTGAATGAAGGATGATTTTTGTTATCCCTGGCAAGAAAAAGTAAAATCATTCCCATAATTCATCCATCCATACCTGGTGAGCATCTCCGGAGGGCACTATGTAGGCTTGCACAGGCTCCTGGACATACCTAGGACTCTTCATGACCTGCCGCAACTGCTTCAGCAGTTCTGTTGTAATTTTTGGACTCATCTTCCCACCTGAAACTAAAACAAAGCACAAAGCCTCAGAGCTTCTTCAGCCATCTCAGGACACTCACACACATGGGCTGGAGGCAATAACCACTAAGAACTCCAGAAACTCCTTTTGAGGACAATAGTGCCAGCATCACCTCTCTCTGCCATGTTGTCAACTTTACTCACATCTCTTGAAAATGAGAGTTCAGTCGGAGCCCAGCAAGTCAAAACCTGGTCTGCCCTGTTAAGGCTCTTTACAATCCGGTGAAAGATAGGGTTCCTGGTGCCATGAAGGGGTGGCATGTGTGTTAAGCTTGGCAAGCCTAACAAGCACAGATACACCTAACAGCTTGAGGAGCCCTGTGACAGCCAAGGAATAGCACATGATGCTGAAGGTCCCAAATCCCCACACATCAGAAGTAACCCCACACACAGGAAGAAACAGTCTTTTCACTCTGGGGGTAGAAATACTGTGACTTACATGCCACAGGAGCACACACTGCTGGGAGAGCAGGCCATGCATTTTGGGGACTCAGAAATGGACCACTTAAGAAAGCAGTTTTTAAAACTGTCACTATAGTCCAGGATTTCATATTGGACTGGGAATCAGATCAACTCAGATAGAAGAAATCTGTTCCCAAGGACAGAAGAATTTCACTAGGTGCATTCACCTCTGGGCTGCAGGCCAGCTCACACAGCAGGAACACAACTATAATAGGAGGAATGGCCCACTGAGCTCCTATAGGTGACTGCAAGAGGACTTAAGGCAGCTTAAAGGAACCTTCTCTAAAGACCTTCGGCAAAAGCTCCACAGAATTCAGCTGGGACCCAGCAGGAAGGAATGGGACACAGGTGGATGGAAGGGAAAACAAGGACACAGGTCAATCACAACCCCTTGCTGTGATTCTGCAATAGATGCGTCTTCGGTAAGGCAAGGAACGTCAACCTCTCAATTTGCTACCCAAAAATTACAAGTAACTGAAGCCTGCTGCGAGCATCATGCAGAGATGCAGGAAGCCATGCTGCTGTGCTGGCAAGCAGAAGGCTGCAGCAGCAGGCACCTGCTCACTGCAAAGGATGTGCAAGCTGTGCAGGAGGCTTGGCCTGAACGGCTATGAAGATTAAGTAACTTGAACATCTTCAGAGATCGTCTCCATTTTCTTCACTCATGTCTCCCTGTCAGTGCCTAAGAAAACAAAAATCCCCTTCCCAGTCCTCTACCCATTTCTTTCTCATTTTTAAGTACAGATGGGATCTTGTAACTTTAATGCTACCACATTCCGGGGCAAGGTGAATAAGCTCGGTGTTCCCTGAATGTCATGCTAGGCAGTATTTCATTCTGACCAGTTTGTTTATCAACTCACTTCACAGCCATGTCCACAAACAGATTATAGATAGGAGAAGCAAACAGTATGCAGGCCTCAAATACTTTTTACTTATCCATGCTCTTAACTCTATTTACACCTCAGTAGCTAACAAAATACTTAAGAAACATTATGGTCCTGTGCCAAAACACAGTAAGGTACAGTCTCTGTTCCGTGATGTTTTGTCATCTAAACAGGAATGCTGCCTCTATTCCACAGAATCATCGAAAGGCAATGTGATTTGACAAAGGCCACACAAGTTCTTGGCTGTGACCAAGCCAAGAACTGAATCAAAATCTGCTGCTTACAGGTGTAAAGATCTCAACCTGAGTCCACCATTTACACCTCTTAGCACAACAGCTTCTCAGCGCACCAGATATGTGAGACAATCCAGCTGACCACAGATACTGTTTTTCAAAATCCAGAGCACAAGAAGCAAATAAAGATCATAAGTCACCTTTCTCCACATCATCAAATTGATAACTTGACCACAGTGCTTTCATTGGGATTAGATTATACCTCAGATTTATATCCAAGACAAATTTTGTATTTTATTTTTGCAGTTTGCAAGCTACTCTGAACTGTACTGTGATCATTTTTGTCTGTCCTCCATAACAAGTTCATGTAACATTCCATAACACTGATGCTGATTTATGTTCAGAGAGAGAAAAAACACAGAGGTTAAAGAGCAACAAGGACACAGCCTTCTTTCTAGACCTGTGCTTTAACCCCAGAAGCCAGAAAGTCTCATTTGAACAGGCAAGGAATGACAAGGCTTTTCTTTTTAATAAAGCCCCTTGCTGACAAGCCATGATTTTGTTTTCAAGTAAAAGAGATGAGGAAAAAAAATTAAAAAGCATTCTTGCTGTTGAAAGATTCACTTGCAATGCTAAAACACAACTAACCCAGAGCAGCAATGAAAAACGTGCTAAGAAGCTATTTTCCCTGAGATCTTCCGTTGTCACTCACTCTGATCCTCATATAAATTTTAGCAGGTGGCCTTTCCTTTCATATCCATAATTATTGCCCTGCTTGAAGCTAACACAGCTTCTCTATCATTATTTAACCATTTCAGCAAGAAATTTCTCCAAGCAGAGCTCAATTAAGGTCGCAGGGCACGGTCTCATTCCCCGCCCTACCTTTTCCAGAGATACCGGACCACCCCGTTACCTGCCCACGCTGCTCCCCACGTCCGGACTCCTCTTGCCTCCCCTCACACCAAACACCATTCGGTAATTTGCTCGGCCTTAGAAACGTGCCTGAGAAAGCAAAGGGCAGAAGTGAAACGCAGCACAACCTTCGCACCCCATAAAGCGCTCTCATCCCGAGCTGAAAACACGTCGGGCCTCGTGATTAAATGCTCTGTGTTTTTACACGGGTTTGTTTCTGCAACCGCTCTGAGAGACCGCTCCTCGTTTTACGGAAGGGAACGCTAAGGCCGAGCAGCAGCAGGCCGTGGTACGCGACCTATATACTACACACCAATCAGCCCCCGGGGCACAGGCTGGCTCCAAGCAGAGATGCGGCACCCGCGCCATGCCTCCACAGGCCGCGGCTAACAGGCGGGGCCCGGCGAGCGCGATTAAGGGGGCCGCGCCGTGCTCCGGCCCGCCCAAGCCCCTCCTGCCGCCCGCCACCCCGCTCAGGCCGGGCCCTGCCGCCCCCCTCACCCTCACCTGCTGCCGTCCCGCCCGCCGGCCGCACCGCGACGTCAGCGCCCACGTGCGCCGCCGCGGGCCGCCGCCGATGACGTCACGGGAGCGCCGGGTGGCGGCGCGGCGGAACAGGGCGCGCGGCTGCGCAGTGCGGTTCCGTCCTCGCGGCAGCGCTGTGCCGGCGGAGCTGCTTCGTGCTTCTGCCGTAGTGCTCGTGGCGTGCTCCCGGTGCCGTGCAGAATGTGCTGGTCGGCTCCGTGTCTTGGACGCAGGTCGGAGCGCGGCGGCAGAAGCGTCAGCCCATCCCCAGCCACGCGCGCTAACCCGTATCCATCAATGCCCCGCTGCCCTTTTCCAGAGCGCCTCCGGGCGCAGCCCTTCCACCGCTCCTGCGGCCAGCCCGTTCCCCTGCATCACCATTTTGGAGAATAAATGTTCCTCGCACCTACCCTGCTGCAACCTGAGGTCGTTCTCTCACGTCCTATCCAGGAAGAGAGGCCGACCTGCCCTTCACTGCAACCCCGGGGAGAGCAGGGAGCAAAGAGTGCGTGCTCCATTGATTTCTCTCTGCTTTGGCCCCGGCTCAGGGCAGAAATAACAAGCACCACTGCGCACAGAGCATTGATGTGGTATTGACGTCTCCTTGTAGTTCGAAATGAAGTAACCCGCTGCTAAAAGCACCTTACTGCTTTGTGTTGGTGATAAAATTTGGCCACACTTCTGGCTGTCTTCTGATTAAGATCTTGATTTAACAAAGGTTGAAAGGAAAGCACTCTGCATTCTGTGGTTCTACGATTCCCATCTCCCCAGAATGTGCTAAAGAAAGCAGAAAACAGAAGGTAAATATTGACATGTGTAAGAGCTACGTAGTTGCCATTATGCCCCTTAAGACATGCTGTGAAAGCTTCAGTACCCAAAGGAGACTTCTAAGGGCTTGCCGAACATTAAAATTCAGGTTAATTTCCTTCCCTTCCTGGTAAAATTAATGATGGCAAACTGACAAGCATCCTGTGTAGGAACTTCATTGCAGAAGATGATCATCTTGTAAGAACAGATGTATAGGGGTCAAAAAGCATTTTGCAGACATCTGATTAAACTAGTGACAAGTCCTCTGCAGCAGGCAGCACCCAGCCCATTTGACAGGCGGAAGATGTACAAAAGTAATGTGGTATTACTGCATTTTCTGCCCTCCAGTGCAGACCGAGGCAGCAAGACCTAAACTCTTGAGTTCCCAGTGCTAGGGCCCTTATTTCACCCAGCAGACCGAGAGAGCTCCAGGCTCCTGGGTCCCAGCTTTACTTCATCCTGGTGGGATGCCCTCATCAGGCAGTGGAAACCCCTGGATGTTCAGCATCCTGGTTGAACCAGTGGCCTGACCCAGCAAGACCAGCGTCAAGCCTGTGGATGAGTGCAGTGGGGGCCCAGGGTGCACTGAGGACTGGTGCTGAGATGAACCCCTGCAGAGGTTGATGGATCCCTAGGCTGAAAGAGTCAGCAGAGGACTCTTGGCAGTACTGCTCATTTCACTTGAATAGTAAATGACTAGTAAGTTAAATAAGAGAAAGTGAAATGAGCTTTCCTGTTAAGCCCAAATGTTTGATGCTGATTTCCTGGGCGTTATGGGTCTCTGGGAGGCTTCTAATGAGCTTTCCAATGTAGATAATGTAAAATATTTTAATAATTCATTTATCAAGCAGTACTGTGAATGATATTTAATCTGAAATGATTAAAGAGATTAAACTGCCCTTTCTAAGCAGCTGTTGAATCTCAGTTAAACGGTGCAACTTCTGTTGCAAAGGTGTTTTATGAAAACTGTTCAAAATACCTAGCTTTTAATTAAATTGTCCTAATTGAGCTATCTTCTATGTTCTTACAATGCTATATTGCATCAGATTGCATATGAGAAGGAGAGAGAGAGGGCAGTCTGGCAAGTAGCAACCAAAATTGCCTGAGACCAATTACCATGTGACAGAGCCATTAACTCTGTTGTAATCTTGATCCATATCAAGAGATCAAGGCCAGGAAATAAACCTTAAGAGAACTGCCATTATCTTATCAGCCCTCCTATACCCATGATACCTTTATTACAGCTGTAGCTTTCCTTCCCTTCTTTTCTTGTTGGGCACAGATGAAATTGAGACTCCTGTTTTGCAATCTAATCTTCTGAGATGGCCCATTTCCACAAGCAAGCCCAGAGCTTTTTAATGACATTGGTCACCTTTGGCTCTTGGTTCACCTCAGTGGATCTGGGAAGGTGAAAGTGGAACAAGGCAGCTCCCCATAGACTGCCCATGCAGGGTGCCATGCAGAAGAGACAGCAATAGGAAATTTGTAGCATGAGGTTTTGTCAGCACAAACACTACTAGGGTTCAGTGACATACATGCCTATGTTTTGGCCTGGCAACAGAAAGCACTGTTATCATACAAGCTTTCTTATCTCCTCAGATAAAAATGCAGAAATGCACCTGCAGAAATCCCCCTTGGGTCTGAGAATGTTGGAATACCATGCTATGCAATGTATTAAATGAATCACAGCACAAGAAACACGTGCTTATTCCAGCGGTTGCAGGAGTCCAGGCATAAAGTGTTTTGTCAGATAATAGGACGAAGTGGAAAAGCTGGGATTAAATATGCTGCATGTGTCCCAAGTACACTTTGAAGCTTAACCATATCGATCCTGTGATCAGTATTTCACACCTGGACACAGACACGTGCCCTGCCTGCTATACACCAAACTGAGAGTCTGTTTGAGGGCTTTAGTTGTGTGCCTGGCCACTTGAACTCCCATGCCCAAGGGAGGACAATCCACAGCCTACATCCATGGGCAGTTTGGGATCATCCAGGACCCCAAGTATGGTACTCCAGCTGTGGAAGCTTTTAGATGCTACAACCATGAGGTCTATCCACAGAGCTGATCCCCAGGCTTTTCAAACAAAATGTTTTTCTTTAAAACACTATGTTTGATTGGTTGTTTTAATCTGCAAAACCAAATTTCCAGATGCGGAGTCAGAAAACTTCATATGATTTTGTGTTTCAACTGAAACATGACATCCACAGAAGTCTGGCTGCAAGCACATCCCCTTGGTCATTGCTTGGCCCTCAGCAGCTCAGCACAGGCAATGGAGGCTCAAAAGGAAGCAGTAGCCTGAAAAAAAAAGAAAAAAAAAAAAGAAAAAAAAAAGAAGCAATTAAAAGGACACCTGTAAGAAAATGGGGAAGAGGGAGCAGGAGCATCTTCAGGCCCAGTAGGGCTGGGGCAGGGCTTGAGTGGACATGACACCTGTCCCAAAAAGCTCTGTGAGACACCAGTCTAAGATCACTCATCTGAAAGCTACAGGGAGGTTTTAGCTTTGGTTATAACACTGAGGGATGGTCTTTCAGGCCTGCATGCCTCTTCTGTCCTACGTGGGCCACCCCTCTTCCTGCCAGAGGCTGTTTCACACTGTGGCTCCTTCAAAAGAACCGAGCAGCAGAGGCTGGGGAAAAAAGCCATAAACAGTTCTGATTGTTCCTAAACAAGCTTTCCCATTGTTCAACTGTTGGCTTATGGATTCTGCCCCTTTGAAGAAAGATGACCCGTGTTATGAAAAAGTGAGGGTGACAGACAGTCTGCACGAGACACACGTCGCTATGACGTACAGGAAAAGGATGAATGCTTCACACCGTCCTCGTGAGTGGAAGTGCAGGAAGGAGGTGAGTTAGGGCAGTGGGAAACTTCCACCCAGCCTATGGCTGCACTGCCTGATTACATCTTTGCTGTACATTTCCAAAGGTTAAAAGTGCTCCTCATTCATTACAGGGCTCCTCTGGCTCTGAAAGCCTCATCTCCACCAAACTAGTGACATGTGTGTTGTGAGAACCTGTCCCCCCATGCCAGAGTCCATATTCTATCCTCCTATATAGGTTTTACTGGAAGGAGAGCAGAGTACCTCACTCTTCTATTATCATATGCAAAAAGGAAGATGAAGGAGAAGCAACACAGCCAGGATTCCCATAATCTAGCTGCAGCTCTGCCAGGAAACACAGTGTAAAAGTTCCTGTTTTAAGACGAGAGATGAGTTTTATTGTTAGCAGTCGTTATAGCAACGCGAGGTGCCAGCGAGCAGTACGACTCGACGCGTTGCGGCAGACCCAGACAAGTTCAAGGCTGCTGCCAAATCTTGTTGCCAAGGCAATGCAACATAAGGCAAGAGCTTGGAGAAATGACGGCTGCCGACGGCTCGTGCCAGCAGGATCCGTCTGGTTCAAAGGGAACTTTTAAAAGTAGTGGTGACTCCAGCAGCACAGCCACAGAACGAGGACAAGGGGCATGCAGGGATGGGGGGAAAGAGCCCAAGGAGAAGCATCAGCAACAGGTAATACAAAGTGTTGCATCTGACGAGAACATCTTAGCCTGCAATGAAAATATGTACTGCATTTTTTTGGAGGAAGTAAAAATAATCACAAAATACTATTTTTTAATGTTTGTTTAACTTGGGCAACTGTGCTTGAGCTTGAATGGGAATTTGGACTTTTCCCCACTAGTGTTGACAGCAAAAATGATTTTCTCAATAAATTTGTTCTGGGACATGGCTATTGTTCCTGCAGTAGTAAAAGGCATGAAGTAGCTCATTTCAATTTTATGCTCATTTCCAGACTTCTTAAGCATGCCTCATGGCAAAACATTCACTAGAAAAGAGCTGGGCTGCAAGTTGATTAGTCTTTCCTAGCTATAATCACATGCTAACATTAACATAAACAACGACAATGTGCTCTGAGCTGAAAGAAGACTACTACCCCAAAGAGTCAAAATAGGTGATCAGTGAAGAAGAAATGAGTATTCTGATCCAGTCCTACCTACATACCATACCATGCATTTTACATTTTCATGTACTACCAATGTCTAAAAATAACCTTATCTTTTCCACCTCAAGGACTATTTCAGCATGTGCAACCTGCAGTACAACAGTAATATATCCATAGTAATCCTGAGTCTACCAAATGTCCCATGGTGGAATTTGTTTTTCTGGAACCTGCTGTGGGTTGTGGAAAAGGTCTGCAAGCATTTTGTGCTATCTAAAAATGGGAAAATAAGATATGGGAAGTGATTTGTCAAGTGTGCTGAAAGTTTTCTGTGCGCAATTGTGGGCAGAGCCATCTCTACTGACCTCTACCACAGTAAAGATTTTAATTAACTGTGAACATTTTTCTACTAATTTGCAGTTCTTAAGCCATGGGCCAAGAAGCACAAAGTGACTGGTCATGTGCTTGTAACCATCGTTTGTTTTTCAGCAGTTAAGTTATATTCCAATAAGCTAACATGCTGTACTTGCAACCTTTCTGCTGTTACCAGTACTTTTCCACAGTTGCTGTAGCTAGCTGTGAGATATTCTGTGATCAGGAACAACAGAGAACCTGGTTCAGCCAATTGTGAAAGAAATAAGATGGTGCCCAAGAGGATGTTTTTACTTTAAGACTGTCCATTGTATAAAAGAAACATAAAAATCACAAAACTGGACACCAGCATTTTTTTGAACAAGAATTTTTTTGAAATAGAAAACTATTTTTAGTCCTAGCTGAATTTCTCTGCTGGTGATTCCACACATTATGTTACTTCTTAATACATCCAAGAGAAGGTTTCAAAGCCATCCAGAATATCTTCCATTTTTCTGAAGAAATGCACATACAGGAACCTGGCTAATAAAAAGACAAAACACATATGGGCAGGATGCTTAACTTGATCTGCAGGATCCCAAACTGGTTCCAAGAGCTGGCTCTCCTGTCCACAGATCTCACGTGCCCTTGATGCCAGTGATGGCACCCTTCGTGGAAGGTGTCTGGTCTGTCTTGGCCACCCTGGGTGTGCTGTGTGATGTTTCCTCCACAACAGATGGAATGTATAGAGGAAATTTGGAAGAATCCAGGGCTGAACCATGCTGCAGCTAAGAGTGCCTCGGCACAAACTCTGAAACATGGGGGCACAACCAAATGGCATCCCTTCAACTTTCTTTTGTCTCCTGCCCCTGTCCCTTGCTGTGCATCTATTTAGTCACTCAAGAGCCACTCCCAGAGAGCTGGGACAAAACATTGAGCCAAAGCAGTATCATCAACATAGCTACAGATAGTGGAGAAGACAGAGGTATTTCCAGAGTGATTAATACTATTAGCACATGCTGAAGCTTAAGGCTTAACATAAGCTTTGAAGGAATGGATTTTGATGTAAAAAGTGAATAAATGAGACAACTGTCAGAATAATGAGTGCTGAACCAAATAAAGATCCTTAGCGTAGGAGATGCAAAGCCCTCCCTGCTGGCCTGTTTTCTCTGAAGCTGCTGGTACAATTCCCATTGCCCTTCAGGCTGGAGAAACAGCCTGGCAATGGTGTGTGGCACAAAGGTACCCAAATCAGCATGCAGCAAGGCTGTCTTCACAGATAACCGAGCACACCATATTTTAGCATGAGCACAGCACAGCCATGGAAGTACACCAGTAGCTCCATTTCCACTGCTGGTGCCTGCTGCCCTGTTCTGTGCAGACCTGGATGCTTACAAGAGAACCAATCTGAGGGTTCGTCCTCCGGATGAATTAAAAGCAAGTCTCAAAGGGCACATCTCACTGGATCATCCTCTTGTAATTCCCACTGCGGAGTTCTTGATGCCATAACTGAAAACCTGCTTCTCATCTTTTGAAAGTTGGGTTTAACCTACCATGGGGAGCTCCCAGAAGGGCAGAGTTTTGCACGAACTGTTACATACAGGGATCAGGTTTAGTATCTCTCTGTTTTTCTTCTCTTGACACTCTGGTTTTACCAGAGAGCAGGCAAACAAAAGCTAGTAATAGCTGTACAATACATCTTCTTCCCCAATTCCCTTGTATTATCCCTAGATTTCCACACTATTTGTTTTGATCAGTATATCAAATTGCATGGACAGCATTCAAAAATACATCCTTTTCTTTCTTACACTAGACATTTGAAAGAGAGATGCTTCTAATAGATCCACCAACATGCGGTGGGTTTTGATGTATCTCTTTCTGTGTAGTAGCTAACTGAGCCTATACAGAGCCACATGATCCCCTTTCCCATCTCGCCTTATGGCCTCTGAGGAATGTTGCATTGGCTGCGAGGGAATTACTAGATCTTGGCAAGACATGCTAATATCCTCGCAAAGACTTGTCAGGGACCAAGACTTCAGCCTCCAACTATTTCCTCTGATAAAGCAGAGTATTCACAGCAGTTCATCAGTCTCGAATCAACAGTTTGACTTCGTCTGAGAGAAATGCAGGATCCACACAGAACTCTGCAAGCACAGCTGGTGCTGCCTGCCGGGCAGCAGGCTTTGCAGTAGAAATACAGTGTCAGATCCCACTGGAGTCATCAGAGGCTCAGGACACTTTAGTCTGGGCTTGGGAAAAAGAACACCCAGGTTGTGAATTATGGCAATACCTGCTGCATTCCGATTTGAAAGGAAATTCTTGTATCTGAAAGCTTGGCCTTATTTGCTTGGAGATGCAAATTCAGTAAAAGCATTTCCTCTTGAGAACCTGCTTGTGTTCACGCACAAAGTTTACAGCAGAGACAGAAATACAATCCCACTTCATGAATCTACTCTTTTTTTTTTTTTTTTAACATTGTGTTATCTTTTCATTAGCATTAGAAATTTCACCGATAACCCTTGACAACACCAGCATCATTTCTGTAGCTGGATCTAGGAAGCCAATTGCACAGCATGGAAAGTATTTTTGCTATCTTGTTTTGAACTACTGATAACAACATCATCAGTAAAGGGGCCACATTGTTCACTGAAAGGACAGGGAGGATTCCCTCCCATGCCCAGCCTGCAGCTGTCCCAGCACTGTCCCCACAGTGGGGAGGCAATTTGTCCCAGCTGCATGTCCTGTGGAGCAGGAGTAGCTTTCTGACAGCATCAGAGGCACAGCTCTGCTGCCAGCAACAGAAGATGGATCATGAAACAAATTCTGCATGGAACAAACTCCACATGGGAAAAAGATGGCATTTGAACAGTTTCTAAGACAAGCATGGCAGCTGAAGCTGCCCTGAGCTCCCCTAGCTCCAGAGCATAGCACAAAGGAGACCAAGACCAAGCCTTCTGTACAAGAGCTGCACCCCCAGCCCCAGGCAGCAGGGGTGCTCCCGGAGGGTGAGAGCATCATCTGGTGTTCAGAAAGCACCCAGCCCCATTTTCTTGGTGCCAGACCAGCCTAATCACACTCTGGTAGTGCAAAGGAAGTGAAACAGATGGTTCTTGTGCATGCATTCAACAGCTTTGAAAAGACACAAACTTGTAGAACACAGAGCAGCGCTGGCAGATCTGGAGCTGGTTTGACACCTGAATCAGGCAGGATGCTGGATGAGGATGCAGCAGCTTTGACAGAAGACCAGCTCCAACATTACCATCCTCATCTGCTTTAGTGTCATCTGAGCTTTCCGGTACCATTTTCCCAACAAGCACACACAAGCCTACCAAAGACTGAAGTCCTGAGAGCCTTCTGAGAAGCAGTAACTAAAACTGCAGTCTTGTACAGAGCCTTTTGGTGTCACCCAATTCATCTTTTTGACCTGAGGATCCAAGTCAAGAAGCCAGTCCAGCAGGTGCATGAGGATGTGCCCATCCCAGTGCACCATTTCTTCGGATATGTGCATCCCTAGTTAGGCTTGTGTTTAAATAACATTACAGATGTGCTCAAATGTGGAGAAAAGCATCACAGCACAAGGACAGTGAGCCAGCTCCATCAGCCATGCACAACTGGATGTGTTCAAGCCAGCTGATGGGTAATCCTGTGTGTACACATCACAAATCCATAGTATAGCTTGCTGTCCTGCTTAGAAGAAGAGTGCTATTTCCTCTTGGGAAATCTCCTGATCAAAGACTATCCTCATACAGTAAATAATCAAACAAAATTGATGCATGTTTATGTATATATACACACAGTTCTCATGGATTTATGTGATGTTTTGCATATGCTAATAGCAGTCCAGATGAGGGTGTAGGAGCTGATGGGGAAGCTGCAGCTCCATTGAAACAATGGGAATTTTCTGGTGAACTTCAGTGTGACAGAGAAACTAATCTCAGAGGTCGTTTAAGACTTCTGAAGCCTGCTAATTATACATTAGCCAAATCTTATTACAAATAAGTAATAAGTATAGGCACGTTTGTTGCTTTTACTAATGACATTAATGTCTTTTTTGATGATTTGCAGAACTCCAGGGGACTAGATACTCAATTTGCACTGATGTATCTCCCACTCTCGGGAACTCTGTTGATGTTTGGTGTCTTTCCACCATCTATCTTGAGACAATCCGAGGTCTGTTTTCCGCACAGTGGTTTGAGCTTCCTCTTCTGCTGTACATTTACACAGATTTAGTACCTCTCTTAGATAATGGATCTGTGCTCTATTTTCTAGCGTATAAGTGACTGTACGTTATTCTCTAGTACATAAGTGATTGCACATAGAATTATTTATTACTGTTGTTAAGGGGGATTTGTGCTTTTCCTCCCCCGCAGTTGCCTTATCTCCCTTAGGGGAACGGCGGTGACACGGAAGCCTGCCGTGCAGATCCATTTGTCTTTCCCTGCAGAGTCCCAGAGAGTTCAGGCACCCCGGTCAAAATCCCTGACGTTGCAGTTCACTGTGCGCCAGCAGCAGGGAACGAGCCAGACGTGGAGCTGGTTAAAACACGTTCTGCAAAATTATCCGGATTTGCCGGGCAAAGACAAGCGCGGGTTTTCCCCTCGCAACCATCCACATACCTCTGTGGTGGATCTGTTGGGAGTTTCCACCGCCTGTTTGCACAGAGCTGACTTTGGGTCCGCGCTGCCCCACTCTGCTTCCTGTCTGAGAACAAGCTGAGACGGTCAGCAGAAACAACCTCACGTCCTTGCGGATGAAAACCATGGAACACAATTTATCCCGCTAGGGAAATCACTGCTTTAAGCACATGAGTAATCCACTGACTTCATAGGAATAGCTCCGGATGGATTTTTTCAGCATGCTCTCAGGGGCTGCAGCACATCATGGGTGAGTGCCAGGATGCTCGACTGGTCTGCTGCTGACCCATGCTGCCCACTGGGGTCTGGGCTGTCCCATGGGCACGCCTGGCCCCTGCTGTGCACCCCAGGGTTTCATCACTGACAAGCATCTGTTCCTAGCATTAGTATCCTCGGGAACACGCTCAGAAACTATAGATGAGGTCATTCCCCAGAGCCTGCTTAGGTATTTGGGGCCCTTCACGTGGAGAGGAGCTAAAATCTTACACTCAATTAATGGTTTTTAAAGTGAAAGTAGAGCTCTTTTTATAGTACATTTGGAGTCTGTTAATCTGGCACTGGTAAATGATTAACAATTTGTTTATCCTTATCATTAGAGATGGTGCAAACATATATTCTTCACTCTTACTTACTTACTTCAAAAGAGGCATTGGGATTAACAGCCACCTACGCAGAATCAGAATTGAACATTATTCATGAATTAATATTGTTTATTCACATTAACAAATCTGAGGCTGATTTCATCTCTGTGCTGTCCTTTCAAGCAACCCATCAAACAAAATAAGCAACAGCCCATCCCAAAGGCCCTGAGTTTGACTTTATGCTCAAAACTTCCAAACTTCAGCCCAGGAGATGATAGCACACACATCTCTATCGGTCTGTGCTTAGCACAAGAAGTCCAGTGCAGAAAGACTGAGAGGGTGAGCTTTGTCCTACATTTGGAGATAACAAAGAAGTGGAAGCCTGCCCTGGAGTCCATCACAGAAGCCCCCTGCAGAGCTCACCATGAAAGACCCAATATCTGGGCTGAGCTTTCCACCATTGCCCCCATCACCCCCTGGAGATGGCTTCTGGGCACAGCATTGCTAACCCCTGTTCAAACGACAGACACCTGAGTGCGGATGGTGCTGAGGTGATAAAGCTGGGTTTCTGGATGCAGAAGGATGTGCTTTGCTCCACGTGCATCATCAGAATCACAGATTAGAGATGTCTTTTGAAAAATGTTCTCTGAGCATGATTTTTTTCTTCCAAAAATAACTTGTATTTTGCTCATATTAAAAGAGGCAGGATGTTCTTTCCTGTCCTACAGCGATAAGGAGGAAATGAGAACTATGTTTTTTTTTAAATGTGATATGAGCTACTATTCTTCTGGGCTAGTGCTGTGAATCTTGATTTTTTTCCCCCCAGCACTAGCATTTTATTCCCTACGGATCTCATTTTGCTTCATTCATGCCAGTGTTCTCCCAGCGAAGCTCTCTTTGATTTCAGCAGGATCCTTCCATATTTATACCTCTCAGATCCCAAGGCAGTATGGATTGAAGGGAGGCAACCAACTGATGGCAGTGAATGCTGAATGCCTCAAAGTCCCTTTCCAATGAGACAAAGTCAGTGGAGAGACACAAGTGGGGGGCAGAGAGCATTCCTTCCTGTCCTCTGCATTTAAAGGAAAGAGGCTACGCTTTGGAGGAAATGTGAATGTAATGAACTGGACATTTGAGTCCCATTGTGCTGAGGTCTGACAGGAAACACTTGGGGTTCGATTCAGGAAAAAGTACAGAGTATTCCTTTATAATACTCTCATAACCCCAGCTATCCTGCAGCATTTCACTGCCCGTCTGTCTTTAATGTATATATTCTCACAGCCCTCTCCAGAAGACCAGAAGGAAACCTGGTCACTGGGGAGTGGGGGAGGCATGGGAAGAAACTGTAGCGATGTTTCCAGCCAACAGTCATCCTAAGTGACAGCATAAAAGCAGCAGCTCTCTCCAGCCTAAGGGACCCCAGAACGGCTGCCCTTGCTGCTGGCCACCACAGTTTGCTATGGGAGGAGGGACACTGCCCCAGCTTTAGGAGCTACAAACTGCCTCGAATCTTATGAAAGACCTGAACTGACCATGAAAGAAACCCCAAACTCCATGCAACCGAGAAGAGATGGATTGAAGGCATAATGCCCTTGATTGAAAAAGGAGGCACCCAGGAAATCTTGTGGTATATATATATATGTATATTTAACTAGAGCTAAAGTAATTTGGCATGCACATCCCCTGAGCTGCTCCTAAAGCACAGCTGCAGGAGGAATTATCTAGCTCTTAGCCGAAGGAACTCCTTAAAAATGAAAAAATAATAAAAAAAAAAAAGATGTAGGCCATTAAAGTGCTAATAAAAAATGTTGATGAATCTCAGTGCAGTGCTCTGATTATCTCTCTGTGGGGAATGAAGAACTCATTAACATGAGCTCCGTGCCACTCCTTCCTCCTTTCTCAGAGTTTGGCATAAAGCAAGGAAACAAATGTTTGTGGTTTGGCCAAGTTTCTAATGAGTAGCTCTGCAAGGTCGCCTGATTAGACACATAGATTTTCAGAGGGCGAGAAGGCTGCGGCACCGTGCAAGTGGCAAAGCATGTCTGTGGGATCAGGCACCCAAAAAGGAAGCACTTTATCTGCTGTGTGTAATCTGCTGGTTGCTTTTTTGGGGATTATTTAGCTGAATGCAAGAGGAGTGCAGAAAGAGAGGGTTTTGTTGACAGCGCAAACAGGGAGCAACAGCACGAAGCCCAGAAAGACTAACAGAGCACTAGCTCTTCCCAAAGACCCACACTCCAAAACTGCAATGCTACTGTAGCTTACTATGGGTTTGGTTTCACCATTAAGGTCTGACCCAGCAGATTCTTCCTGGCTGTTACCACCCTATCTAGCCATTGCTTTGCCCTGCAGCATGACGCTTCCTGTAGCAGCACCCAGGGCTCGTGGCAGCAATCCCTGCCCTACCTCACCCTGCAGCCTGCAGCACAGCCCTGCCTGATGGCATGGCCAAACACCGCTCCAAGGAGGGAAAAGAGCCTCCCAAACTAATGGGAAAAGGCTCTCCCATGCAGGAAAGTTTCCTCTTGGTCCTGCTTGTGAGCCAATTATGGACTGAATCATAAGGATTTGTCATCTCCATAAGCTTTTCAGGACTAAGTAATAGTGAAGCTCATCCACATGCCCAGGAGAAGAAAACTTGTCCTACAATAAACACATAAGAATGCATCTTTACATGTCTGAAAGCACTCTGCTGGGATAAGCACCAGTGCCTCTGAAATTCAAATTCCCAGGTGTGTGATCAATGTCATGCAGCACCTTAGCATTTAAACCAACCTCCCCAGACACCAGGTCTGTCCCCTGCTTCCACATCCTGTAATGACTTAATAAGCTTCATCTCAAAAGCAGTGAGATTTTTCCATTCCCAGTACCCCCACTGGATGTTGCCAACTCTCCTGTGATTTCCAGCTGAAATGTGTCAGCAGCCAGTTCCTGTCCCATTGTCCCCATGCCAGGGCTGTCCCCTGGCTGTGTGAGTGCCGAGAGCAGAGAGCAGGAGCCAAGGGAACTCCTGATCCAAGGACTTCCCTGTACTACTGCCTTCACTTTCCAAACCACAGCTAAATGGTAGTATTCCTTGTATTTTTTCAGGTTGAAAGTTTATCAAAACATGACACAACAGTATTTTTTTTTCCTAAAAGGAAGTAAAAAAGTGGGGGTAAACATGCCCTGCTATTTCCATGAGTGCTACACTGAATAAATATGAATGAGGAAGCCAACTGCTCCATCCTTCCCAGTGCACTCCACATGCAGGTGTAGGTGTGCCAGCGCACTCGCTCCTCCTGTACCCAAGGGAAGCTTTCATTCCCTACAAGCACCAGATAGTTAGAGATCCTGTATTAAATAAAGGGACGAGCTGGAACAGCATCTGTTATCATTGGCCAGCACCTACAGGCTCCCAACATACTGCTCCAGCCAGGTGGGGCTGTCTGAGCGTTGGCTATCAATTTGCAAATTAAAGCACCCCAGGCTGCACAGTGCGGTGCCTGCAGACATTTTGTCTCCAAGGTCCTCTGCAGAGGGACCAGCATCTCAGGGATGTGGTGCATCATCATCATCAGAAATGACCCCGAGGAGCTCTCTGAATCATAGAATCACGAAGGTTGGAAAAGGCCATTAACATCACCAAATCCAACACCATCCCACCCCCTCCATCCACTAACCATGTCCCTCAGTGCCACATCTCCATGGCTGAACACGTCCAGGGATGGTGACTCCCCCCCTCCCTGGGGCAGTCTGTGCCATTGCTTCACTGCTCTTTTAGAGAAGAAACTTTTCCCAGTATCCAACCTGAGCCATCCTGGCACAACCCGAGGACGTTTCCTCTCATGCTATCACGACAGTCAGCAGATCCCTGAGTTATGAGGTTTGCCCTGAAACATCTCAAAGCTGAGCTATGCGAGTAGCCTTACATCTGGTCACAAAAGGAACTTCTAAGCCTTTCAAGCACGTTTTAGGCAACTTTTGAGCCTTAAAATTAATTAAAAATATAATCACAGACTCTTTGCATGTAAAGCCGTATATCACCCCGCGGTTCTGTACATCCCGACGGCTGCCCAGCACCGCCCGGATGCTGCCCAGCAAACCTCGAACCCGAGAAACCACCGACTTCGGGTGCAGAGCAGAACGGAGCCGACAGCAGCCGCAGAGCGCTGCGACCACAGAATGCCTCGCGGCCGCATAAAACGAAGAACAGAACTGGCCAAAAGCAGCCTCTGCATTTTCTGCACACATACACATACACACACACCCTGCCTCCTTTCCTCCGACAGCCTTCCCCTATGCCTCATGCCTCCCCCATGCAGCTCCCCCCACCGCGAGTCTCACTCCATCGGCAGTGAGGGTGGCTGGGCAACAATGGAGGGCGGCGGGCGGGGCTTTGTCAGAACCACCTCCTCCTCCTCCTCCTCCTTCTTTTTTTTTTTTTTTTCTTTTTTTTTTCCACCCCCCCTCCTCCTCACTCCCCCCTCCTTCTCCCTCTCCTCCTCCTCACGGCCCCTCAAACTTGGCCGAGCGGCGCTGGGGGCAGGGCACGGCCGCGGGCAGATAGCAGCGGAGGGGAGGAGCCCAGGTGTCCCTTCCTGCCACATCGTTCCGCCCCCTCCTGCCCCCGGCCCTCCCCTCCGCCCCTCCCCGCCCGCCGCGGTGCTGGGCTCCCGCGCCCGCCGCCGCCGGAGGGATGGAGTGAGGCGCGGGGCTCCGAGGTAACGCTGCGCGGCGCCGCTGCCTTTCGGGGTGGGGAGGGCAAAGCGGGAGCCGAGCCGCCGGGGTTGGGGCTCGGTAAAATGTCTCCCTGCTCAGCAGAGAATGGGGGGAGGCGGTGCGGGGCTGCCCCAAGATGTCCGCTCCCCCCGCCGCTACTGGGGGGTGAAGTTTGCGGCCGCGCGGCCCGGTGTGCTGAGCGTGCTGAGCGTGTGCATGCGTGTGTGTGTTTGTGGGTGCGCGCATCCCGGCTGCGGGCGCACGAAGGCTGCGGGGCTGCGTTGCGCGCACCGGGAGCACCGCGCGGCCCGGCTCTGCCCCTGTTAACCCGGTGCGAGCGGTGACCCGACCGCCGTAACGCCGCGGAGCCGCCCGGCTCGATCGCTGCGGAGTTGCGCCGTTTCCCTTCTGCGCTTCCCGAAGCTCCGCGCCGAGAGCCGGGGGTCGCTCCGTCCCTCCCCGGGTGCGGCGCCCCGCGGTCGGGGGGGGCTCTGCGGGGCCGCGCTGCCGCCCGCGGGCTCTCCGGGTGCTGCAATGCTGTCTTTTTGCCTCAGCGTCGATCTGAAATAGCGCGCGCCTCTGTGCAGAAATCGTTAATGCAGGGCGGTGTTGGAAGCGATTGTAACGATGGAGCGGCTTGGCGCTATCACGAGACGCGGCAACCCATGCGAGGCTCAGAAAACGGCTTATAATTTATATCTTCCACGAGGGCTGGGCTTTAGAAATGTTCCGTCGCTTTCAGCTCCACCTTTGCCGTTTGCCAGGGATCCCATTCCCAAGCACACGCAGTCTTGGCACGGCGCTGCTCACCGGCAGCACCCCCAAAAGCTGTGGCCAACATCTGGCCCTCCTGTTCTCCACACTTTGCTCCTACAGCTTTGGGAACTGCTCCGTGTCCTGCGGTGCTCTATGTCTGTGTATGTTAGGAGAAAATTGGGTGTTTATGCCTTTAACTTCAGTGAGGAGGGTTACACGGGGCCTTGGGGAGTTTGCTCCCAATTCCTGAGTTTGCAGACTGTTTTCTTCTCTTATATAAAAATTCAGAGTAAGTTTGGTAAGTGCGTCTATGAATTGGAGCTCGTTTCAGTCCAGCAGATTGGCAGCATCTGCATTACCAGCTTGCATGACTGCAGTGTGGCTCTGCTCAGCATCTGTACATTACAGGTGAGTTGAGGCCCTGTCGGCTGCTTTGTGTCCACCAGCACCCCCAGAGCACCTAGAGGGTGGTGGTGTGATCCTAAGCAGAGGGAAGAGTGTAGGGTTGTGCCTCAGCTGGGTGGAGCTCATCAGTGGGGGAGCTGAGTTATAAAATCAATAGGTAAAATAAATACCAAAAAATGATTGCCAGAAGGTTATAAAAGACTCCATGTTTATATTTGCTGGATGACTCTCAGGCAGGACAAGTTGTTGCTGCAATCGGCTTTGGTACCAGAGGAGTGAAGTTGTGACCCCAGACTCCAGGCTTTGCTGAGATTAAGGAGATTTTGGGTTGTACAGATGCCTCCTGTGCTGGGCCTGGTGTATGGGGAGGGCACAGGGTCCAGGAGCCTCCCTGTTCCCCTGTAGGGTTGGTGGGTGCTCTGTGAGTAAGAAGTGTGTGAGCTCCTGAACTCTGTGCACGCTCACTACTAGTGGATACCAGTTATAGCTTTGCAAGCTTTTGCATTCTCAGGTTCTCAGGATTTCGTGTTGTATTTTAGAATAAGACATTGCTGATATTTAGTTTTCACTGGGGGAATGTGAAACCTGAAGCGGGGAGGGACTGAGGGTTCTCGGTGTCAGGATCAGTGCATGCACTGATGGCTGAGCAGTCCTTCATTCTTGGCCAATAGATGGAGTGCTGCTGTGCTCCAGGATCTCTAGGGGTGCAGTGATGCCTTGGCTAAATCGCTTATTATGCTCCGCTCTTGCCCGAGGATTGACACAGCTGGTCTCCTATTTAAGAAAAGGATGATTTGGGGGGTGATGCATCTGCGGTGCTTGTGGAGTGGCTGGGATCCAATGGAGCCAGGCAAGCGGTGTGGGCTTACTGATGGTGGGATGGAGTGAGCTGGATCCTGACTCTGTTGGGCTCATTTCCACTGCATGTGCTGCTGGAGGTGAGCGTGGGGCCGCCTTGTTACGATTCTTGCTGCAGGTCTCATCCTTCCCAGCCTGCTTCGCAGGGATGGCATTGGAATTAGGGTGCTTAAAAAAATTGGCATAGGGAACAACCTATGTGACCTTGAGCTGATACACAAAGTTGCCTTTGCTAGCTTAAACATGAGGAAAAAAAAACTGTTTCTTTAAGAAATATCCTGTAACTGTAGTGGCCATAGCAACGTCAAGCTGTTATTTCTCTTGTAAGTCAATTTTGCAATCTCTTAGTGTCGTTGTTTCAAAAATGGAGTAGGTCGGTATTTTGGTATTGACTCAGAAGAATGCAATCTATATTATTTAGTGGCATTGCTTGCTGTTACATCACAGGCTTCTCTGCAAGCTCTGCTCTGAAATGTGGGTTGTCGTATTGGGAGAAGTGGTAGTGTTGCTTTTGGTGGTGGTTCTCAGCAGGCAGTGTCTTCATGCAGCATTTTCTTGGTGCATGAAGATGGATTAAAAGCTTCTTGACTGATAGGGAACATGTTCATGTTCAAGTTAGAGGCAAGCAGATCTATTTCCTATATTAACCTTGAGGCCGCTGGCATGGGGAAGCGCTTCTGTGATGCACAACAATTTCTTTTACCTTGCACAAATGAGAATTCGAGATCTTTCTTTTGAAGTCATGACAAATGTAGTTGTGTGGTGGATAGTTCTTGATTAATACTAAGACAAATCACTTCTGAATTGCATCAATAAATTTGGTCAGGTATGAAAGTGTCTTCGATTATAGCCTTCTTTTAACCCAGACTACAGTGGGGAAGTTTGTCACTTAAAATAATCACTAAACTGGAAAATATTTTGTGAATAAGTTGGGATTTCCTTGGGATTCTTTAACAATCTTCTGAAAGAAAGCCCCTTAATTTGAGGGTGATGGTGTTTTCCTCTGATTTTACCCTGCATCTTCACAGTTCAGTCTATGTGATGTAGGTAACTGCTTTACCAGGACTCTGGGAACATCTAAGATTCCTTATCATATTTAATGTCATTCAAATGGTAGTAGTGTAAACTCTGCTTTACAGGGATGCAATCAGCTGGAACAAAGAGCTAAATAAGGCACCATTATAGTAGCTTCTTTCACTGTTCCAGTCTTCACCTATTCTGATCTTGGCTGGGAAGAAACTCTTTTCTTGCCTTGTGTTGTTTAACATGTTAAATTCCTGGGGACTTCAGAGCAGCAGGGAACTTCTGGATGAGCTGGCAGGCTGAGGGCAAGGTCAGTAAATGGGCAAGCAGCTCCATGGCTCCTCACTTGACCTGCAGCAGTGAGCAGTTGGTAGAATGCCCTTCCCCTTTTGCAGTCAGCATGCACTGAAGGTCCTTCTCCAGTTGAGGTATTGCATTTAAGCAGCTGTCAGATTGCAGCTTGCTGCTTCTCTTCCTGTCATTGTGCTGCCTTGCATGAGTCCTCAGCACAGCATGGTGGTTATGGCTGGAGCTTCAGCTGAATGCTGGACTGTGTTGGCCAAAGCGAGAGGGTTCTGTTGAATTACTATGAAAACTTGTGTTTGTCATCCTAATTTACATGTGCAGTAATTCATCTTAAGGCACTTTTTATTGTTGCATATGTTTAATTGTATTATCACAGAATCATAGGATGGTTTAGGTTAGGAGGGACTTTTAGAGGTTGTCTGCTCAAGCGTGGCCACTAGGAGCAAGTTGCCTAGGAAGCTGGTTTGTGTATCAGATTCACAGCCGTCACTCCTTAGTTAACTGAACACAGCATTAGCCCTTGTGATATAGTATTTCTGCCATAATAAATGAATAACTAGTCAAGTATTTTTCTCATCATGATCAAACTGTGGCAGTGCCCAGAGGCTCATCATCATGTTTCAGATCTTTATTGCATATGAAGTATTGTGCTAAATATTCATTTGAGGAGTCTCAAGTCTTTGTAATGTTCATGGTTAGCCTATGGAATTTTGGCTTTGAATGGCTGCTTGCTTTAAATGCATGCTTGTCTAAAGATATATACAAAGACAAAACTCTTCTTCAAGAGATTCAAAATATATATTTTTTTCTGGCCCATCTGCTGGGCAAGAAGGCAAAAAGCTGAGATGTTTATGGTCTACAACTCATTCACTAAATGCAAGTTTTCTCCTAGGGCAAACTGCATTTTCATTCCAGGAGCTTTGTAGTTTGCTTATTCCTAAAATTCTCCAAGTTACAAAAGGATCTGCGTATACATGATTGTTTGGGTTTTGTTTTTCCATTCCCATGAATGGACGTAATAGTGAATACAAATTAGATTTCTTGTAAGCATGCTGATTGTTATAGGTTGAATATTCAGAGCTGTGTAGCCGGCTTGGCATTCAGGGACACGTGCGTGCTCAGTGTTAAGTGGCTGAAGACTGCAGGGACACAGCTGGGGCACCCGACAGACCCCACTCACGGTGTGTGCGTGGCTTGGAATGGAGCACTCCATCTTCTAAGGCAAAGTGTCCGAGGTGGATCTTTCAATAAAATTTTCATAAATATTTTCATTGCGAAGGCTTAACCCCCAGTGGCTGAGGAGGAGAAAGGAAGTTGTGAGACATGTTTCAGTGGTAGGTAGTGCAGTGATTCTAAGGCAAAGTAAGCCCACAGCCAGCACAGCTCATGTTATAAGGTTGGCTTGTTCATTATCGAGCTAATCAAAATCAGGGGTCTAGTGTTGAGCAAAAAGTAAGATCTTTAATTAAAAAAGAAAACAACAATCCAGCGCAGAGAAAGCCAACAGTCCCAGCAGTCTGGCAGTTGGATTTTCCTCCTCCTTTACTTCTCCCTTTCAAACTTTGTTTAAATAATCTTGCAGTGTGCTAAGAGATTGAATACATCTGTACGGTGCTAGAATGAGTGAGCTCTGTGCTCAAAACCAGGTTAGTTTATAAAAAAATTTATACGTCTTGAAATGAATCCAGGGAGCTTCCAAGTTGAAATGTGAACTCTAGACAATGTGCTTTAGCTGTATAAAACATTTAAGCTGTAAAACTCCAGAGGTGCCTGGAGAAGTCACCCTATGGCAGCAGAGGCAATGGATTCCCTGTCAGCTGTTTCCCTGTGAGCCAAGGACTTGGGGGAAATTTGCAGTGCTGCTTCCTCTTCAGGTGCTGGCTTGTGTGCATGCTGTCCTCCTGGTGTGTGCTTGTTCAACTTAGCTGTTTTTAAACAACTGTGCTTGTAACTTTACATGCCCTAAGGCAAATCCTCCGTAAGGCTAAATGGCTAAGGCTGCTCAGTTCTTCTCAACCATGCCTTAAGCCTGAGAATCTCTGAGTGCCTGGATCAAGATGCCATCTCCACCTCCAGTGGCCATGCGGTGTGCTGTGATGTTGTCTGCCAGAACTGTGCCCTCCAGCAAGGGCAGTCAGCCTCTCAGTCCCACGACTTGTGAAATCTTTGTGCTGCAGAGGATGCCAGATCTTCCCTCGGTTGGCAGGAGCACGCAATGCGACCTGAGCCAAGGGAAGGGAGCGCTCAGAGAGCTCAGTGCTTGGGGGCAGAGGTGGGAGCTGCTCCAACCCCATCGGCTCAGCTCACACAGACCCAGGTGAGGTCCCACAGCTGGAAATGGGACTGCCCCTACATACCTGTGGGCAAAAACATAGGCAAAAACCTTTCCAGAGGAAAGGACTCCTGCTGGTGCCCCGAAGACAGAGTGAAGTGTAACAGTCTGGTTGTCTCCAGATCTGGATTTGGTGATCCTACCTCCCTGATTGGAAAAATTCACTGTGTTTCCTTGTTGAAATAGTTTCCTTCCGTGTTTAAAAAAAATAATAATTCAGATATATTGCTTCCTTTCGTATTAAGGTTGGATAATACTCTGCATAAGGCTCTCTACTGTCTGTGGAATTATGACCAAAATGAGTTAGCTCAAGCTGGGAGTAAGAATAACAGAGTCATATTTATAACCTGGGTTAGTTTTTAACAAGAAAAAAATAGCTTGAGGTATGCCATGTAATGGGAGAGCCGGGCTGCTATCAAACATGCTGCAAATGTATAGTAACAGGTATTGTAGGCAGTAAATTTATCTTTGCATGAGAAACCTGATGTTGCTGCTGTTGCTGGGGGGGGGGTGAGTTGAGTTGGGCTGCTGGCGAGGCTCAGCTAACAGAGCTTTGCTTATAGCATGCACGCAGATGGGATGGTTCTGCACAGAAGGGTGACCTTTGCTGTATTTTGGTTTCAGATTTCACAGGGACCCATTTCAAAGTTTTTAGCTTCAATCCACACCCTGCTGGTGGTAAGCTATAAAACTCCCTTTGAAGGAAGTTTCTTGAAAGAAAAAAAGAATAAAAATCTGTCCTTTATTACCTTAATAAAGTTAGATAAAGGTCATTTGTTTACTCTGTATGTAATAATGCGCTGCTGCCGCTGTTATTTGTCAGTATAACTGATGGTTCAAAGATGAAATGAAAGCTGCAGAATTACCAGCTATAATGTGTGAATGTGTAATGCAAGTAATTCTTTTTTATGACTCTTCAGTTTGTTAGTTAACTTGAAGAATGCTTACTGGCATATACTTATGCTGTGGAGACTGTTGTGGGTGATGTGGTGTAATGTAACGTCCTTCCTCCAAGGTTATTTCACCTTCTTTCTAAACTTCTGCTTATGCTCTCTGTCTCTTCAAAAACAATTTAAGAGAGTAAGCAAAGCTGTGTAAATGTTGTCAGTAGACAGCTCAGAATGGAAGGAGCCGTGGCTCCAGACTTTGGGATACAAGGTGGCTGCTCTACTACTCCCAGAATCTGTAGGGGAAAGGTCTTGTTAGAAGGGATGCTCTTTGGGTTGAAGGCAATGTTTTGGAGAAACTACAGAGACTTCAGAATTATTTTAATTAAAACCTCCTTGTCCACTGTTTGTTTTGGCAATTCTTAAGAGGCTCAGAAATGTGTCAGAACCTTCCAAGTTTTGAAAAGCCATTCCTGTTATCTGATAGTTTGGAGTTTCCTGTCCTAGATGCTAGATTTGAAGAATGAAGGTGTCATGCAGGGGAGGAAAAGAAGAAAAATAGGGATAACCAAAGCGGGACTTGCCAATGCAACTGGTTCACAGAATGTGGAGGAGTAAAAAAGCTGACAAATACATAGGAATAAGCGTTGAAGCATGTCTACTTGTTTTATTATCCTTAGACTGTGTCATGCAGTTGTGTCTGTTAGGCACATATCAGTGCTCACCTAACCCTTAATCCTGCAAGGAAGGGGCTGTACAGAGTATGTGTGTGTGCAGGCAGATGGAAGGTGTCCCTGCAAGTTCATGTATTTCCCATTTTGCATTAAGTCCTTGAAGTCAGCTTGCTGTTGGAGTTAAAGGGACCGAGTGATTGGCGTGGGTCTGCAGGTGTTGGTTTAGTGGAGGGTCCTGGGCAGCACAAGGGCTCAGTGCTTGGGATGAGGTGCTTTCTGTTACAACCTTGTTTTAAGTCTGCAGCCTTTCTGTACAGCATGGAAGTCCATAGCTAATTTATCTGTTGTAAATTAAAAATCAGTGTGTAACATTGCTCATTTCACTTTTTGGCTCAATCTCATGGTTATTGACAACAAGCTGAGGCTAAACGTCTCCGCAGTAAAATTTCATTGCATCGAGTAGACCACGGTGTCTTGGTCTCTTATGTTAACCACCTGCAATTTGTAGACCAAAGTGCTTTTTGGAGAGAAAGGGTGGGGTTGGGCTTGGTTCTGCTAATGAACCTGTGGTTGTAAGACAACTTTCTATTTGAAGAAGTAACCACTGCATTGAGAACTGCAGATAGGCAGGTTTAGCACTGCTCAGCTGCCTCCCAAAATGTCCCGCAATCAAAACTTGTGGTCTCTTTATGTGCTTTTCAAAACAGTGTTGGCCGTCTTCTCCTGTCCAGGTTTTCAACAGTTAAATGATGTGTAAGAAACCCTAGTGTTACTGCTAACAAGTTTGGCACCAAAATTGTTTTAACAAATTTAATGCTGACTTTCCAAAGAACAGAAAGCTGTTTGCTGTGAAGTTGACTGAAATTGTTCCAGTTTGTCTCTGCAGGTGGTGAATGATACGCATTCACAGTGTGCACAGCCGTCCTGTACATAGCTCCATGTCCTTCAGTGGGGTGTCCTCGCTTTTTCCTGTGTCTTTTTTTCTTATTTATTTTCTGTTCCCTCTCCTAGCTGCAGCGTAGTGTTATCTTTATCTTCAGAAGTTTGTGCTTTTTTTGGTTGGTGTGATGCACAGGGTTCAGTGCAGATACTTAAGGAGTCTTATCAAAGTAATACTGGCTCAGTCAGAGTAAAGATGCTTTAGCTAAATAGACTGTGGCTGTGTTTAAAAATAACAGCCCTGGCTGTGTCAGCGCGCTGGCCGACCTGGTTTCGATGTGGGATAAATCAAAAGAGAGAGGCTGAATTTTCCTGAATTTTCACTGTGAATCACCCAAAGGCTCAGTGTTACACTGGGCACCATTTAAATGCACAGATCCTGAGCGTGGTGCCTCTGCCTCTCACTTACATCAGAGCTGCAGTGCCTGCATGCCTGGGTTCAGGCACTGTCCTCTGGGTTTGGGATCTCAGCCCTTTTGTGCAGAGAGAAAGTGGTGCGAGCACCCCACTGTACCACTGCATCCCATGTAAGCTCATACAAAAAAAAGCATGTTTTTTGAAAATGCAGTGTGTATCTGATGTTTATTTCATTTTTGTTTTCTCGTGGTTCTTGTTCTGTGGGGTTTTCTTTTTCTTTCTTTTTTTTTCCTTCTTGGCAAGGAGGACAACATTACATTCCGGTACCAAGAGGAAGGGTATTGAGCTAACTCATAAAAAGATTTATTATTGAATGTAGTTTTTCATTTTGTCCACTGGAATTTTCTTCCTTTTTTTTTTTTTTTAAACCATACCCAGATTACTGGCTTCATTTATGCAGTCTTTGTATCAAGTTAGGATGCTGTCTTTGTTAAGTTATGGCTCCTTAGGGTTTTCTGCTACAGAAGTTTCTTCAGTCAGGGGGGAAATGAGGGTATAATAAAGAGGATCCAAGGACCGGACGTAATGAGTCTATATAGTTGAAATAAACAATGCCAGATTTGGCTGATGCTAGTTTTTCCATCTTTTTTTTTTTTTTTTTTTTTTTAATTGACAGTTGCTCATTTTGCTTTTAGCAGAGTTTAAAACTGAAGGAGCATGAATGTTTGAAGTAACTGAAAGACCAAGAGCACACAGTTCAGGCAATATGTGCCATCACTGCATCCTGTCTGTATGCATTTACCCTGAATTCTGGCTTACTCAGGAAGCCCCTTTGATTCAAACACCACATAAATTCAGCAGGAGAAATTGTTCCTAATATCCAACCTTTCCCTCATACTCCAATTGCATAACTGAACTCCTTTTCTAACCTTATTTCTTTACTGCCCATGTTAGAAGCAGTTCTCTGCTAAAGCAAAAGCCATTACAGTGGTTCATAGCGGGTACAGTGCAAACTGGACACAGCAAAACACTGTGTCTGATTTGAGATGAACACTTGCAGTACACAACTGCAGTGCATTATAGTTCTATGCAATGAATGCAGCATTTTTAGCTGTTCCTTTTTTCTTTCCCGTTGTATCTTGTGTATGTAGAACACAAAGAGATTCTTGATGAAAAAAGAAGCTGGCAGAAAGGGTAAAACTGCATATTGCTCCAAGGATGAACTTCTGGAAATATTTCTGTGGACTGTAGCAATGTGTGTTACATAAGAGAGAAGAAAAGTTTGCCCTGAAGGGCCAAAATTATTAAAGCTTTTGTAAAAGTGAGGTCTGCCTGTAGCAGATATTAGAACATCCATGTCAGTCCTGCAGGTGGATGAGTATGGGTGCATGTAAAATCCTGGTTACCTGCAAGCAGCTGTGGGCTGAGGCGTACCGTGCTGTGTAACTCGCTGAAAGAATGAATATTACAGTTCACATCCTTACATTACTCAGTTACATTGCTACTCAGTTTCCTGGGTGGTGTGTTTAGCATGTGTGAGGTTCTGATATCTCTTTGCTTTGGTTTGCTTTTTTTTAGCATAGTAGCGTGGAGATACTGAAGTGTGCAGTTGTGCAGCTTGCTAATTTATCTTTGCATCTCTCACAGCAAATATTCCAGGACTGTGTTGTGTGTTGTAGCACCTCAAGATCTTTGTGGGATTTGTACTGGGTAGGGCTCCTCAGCTTTGTCTGGAACTTTGTCATTGAATTGTAGAATGGCCTGTGCTGAAAAGGCCCTCAAAGATGATCTCGTTTCAACTCCTCGCTATGTCAAGGTGCCAACCTCTAGAGCAGGCTGCCCAGAGACACATCCAGCCTTGAATGCATCCAGGGATGGGACATCCAGCTCTCTGGGCACCGCCTGGCTCCATCTCTAAGGCAGAGGAAGGCAGGAGCTGTTGGGTGTCCTTAATCACATCCCTGGTCTGAGCTGCCTTCTAGAGAAATCTACTGACAGTGGAAGCCTTACAGCGAGGCAAACCCAACCCTTAGCTGGCTGATTGGGGCGCCCCATTGGGGCAGTGTGAGTGACCCACTCATGGTGCTGTGCCTACACACGGCTCAGTGGGATCCAAATTCTGGGTCCTCCCAGCTCTTTAAGAATGGCACGAGTCTGTTTAGTTCTCAGTTTGTTATTTAGATTGCTCTAATATTTAATTAATCCATCTGCATATTGGCTTAACCTATGGAAAGACTCAGACTGTGAGATATTTTTTTTAATTAACTTCTTAATATAAGCTGTGCAAATGCTGCAGTGTTATCCTTTGCTATTTAGGATGTTTGAAGCCCTCAGTAATGTGACAGCTTCTGGCTGGGGATAGCCCATAGTGTGAAACTGTTGGCATCCGGTAAATTAAAGGGATTTTGCTGTTGACTTCAGTGTGGTCAGAATCCACCTGGAGGTGTTGAGTTCCTAAGCAGTTCAATTTGTTTGTATTCTCTCTGAAGGAAATACACAGACAAGCACATCCTCATGTGTTTCTCCTACCCTCCACCCATAGGTCAATTTCAGAACTGGATACAAATACTCTCAGTTAAGCTTTTCTTTTATGTTTAAAGAAGCAGCTTTGTTAGCAAGGCTTATGTTACCAGCAGTGATTAAGTTCCCATACTGGGTGGGCTCTTCTTTTGCAATGAGGGGTAGCATTGAAGTTTGCTGGAAGTAATCTTCAGTGCTGCCCACCTGCATACCCACCCCAGTCCCCCTGGAAGAGCTCAGAGGCAAATGCAGTGATGTCTTGGTGTTTCCAAATTACCTGCCTGGGAGAGTTTTCAACCTGAAGCTTCATTCATGTCATCTTGCATTGTGTTTCCTCGGTGAAAATCCAACTTATCCCCACTTTGATTTATTCTTCAACTTTTTTCATCATTTCATGTGACTTTCCAAATACACTTCTTGAAAAAAATGGTCTAGGTTAATCAAGTACTTGAGCTTTAGTGAGGAATGCAGGTGCTCATAAATGCCAGTGCCTCCTGAAAGAGTTACGCAGTTGTATTTTTCAAACGTTCAACCAGGAGGTAATATGGGGACAGGGACTATTTTCTTTTCAATTGTTAATTTAAGTGATGCCACTGGTGGTTACTTAACCTTACTTCAAGTTCTGTAATTCCTATGATAAACACATTGCCAAAACAATAACATCAGTAACTATGAACCACTTTGGGATTTTTACTAATTTAGTTTTGTATGAACATGAATGTAGAGTGAGAATAAAATAATTATACAGAGAGATTTCTGTTCAGCACAGGATTCAGCATTCTTATGAATATGAACTTGTCTGATCCAGCTCGGCAGTGTGTTTATAAAGAGTGCTGTTCTTAAATACTTCAAAACCAGTGCAGATCTTCTGGTTTTACATGTGGGATGATACAGACAGGCTTCCTGTTTCTATTCTGTTTTGAGAAGAGAATGAGTTTGAATAAAACTTCTGTGAGCTAAGGTGATAATATTTTATAAATCAGTTCATGTGGAAGATCAGTAAGTAGAACTTACTGATTTTCAGCTCAGGACTTGTTACTGTTCCTATTAATTTTGTTGATTATGTTCTTATCAGCATAAAAAGTTGTTTAATTCTCTACGGGATGCTAGAACAAACCAATTTTTGTCATATAATTTGAGTTAGCTTGCCAAAAGCTCTATTGAGAGATTTTAAATATGTCATTATTGATCTAAAACTTAGGTGTGCGTCAGATAAATTTCTCTTCACCTCAAAGTGCTACAAATGTTTGATTGAAGCCGCTTTGTTCTTCTACTTCCGTGAGTAGAGTTATAGTAACCGTTCATGGACTTCTCAAAATAAGCTCATGAGTTGGGGCAGTGCTAGGGAAGTAGGTGGTGAGGAAGCTGATTCCAACCTTAGCTCTCGCCTGAAAAGTTTCTTTTTACAGCTGATGCAGGAATGGACTGCTACAAAGCAGTGTTTCCTAAGCAGCATGTTCGGTTTTTTGTAAGTAAGAGCATGCTTGAATTGTTTTTGTGATGGAATTGTGAAAAGGTGAGGGTGTTTTAATGTTGTAGCTCTAAAAACTTTGTGTAAGAGAGTTGGAGAAAACATAGAAGACAAGTTAAATGATTACATACAGAGAGAATTTTCCCTTAAACATTGGGTTCAGGATGTAGGCCACATCTGTAATCATGTTTTTAGAAATGAGTCCATATTAAATGGACTCTTTGCCAACAGCATCTGGTTGCACTTTATGTACATGTTTTCTTTCATAGAGAAAGCAAACCATATGACATAACCCCAGTCAGATAAAAATGATTGTTTATAATACTTTGCTTATTTATGTAGCACCACAAGATGAAATATGTCTTCATCTTAAAAACTTTACAATACACTGCAGAGGTGGGCAAATGACTTCTGCATTCCCAGATGGATGGCTTGGTGTAATGTGGATAACGAGCTCTGCCTAAAGGAATATAAAGTTGGGAGCTGAATTGGTAATTGAATCTGAGCCTCATAATTTCAGATGCCTTCATAGGTTGAGTTCCATGTGCTGCGGCTGCACTGATGATGCTCCTCTGAACCACTGCATAGATTCAAAAACCATGAATCTATGCAGTGACAAAACCTTGAAGACTTTGTGCCTTTGAGGGTAAGTAGCAACCCGCAATGCAGCTTGCTGCTAAGAGTTAAGTTTGGAAGCAGTGATCTGCTTTTAATAAAATAGGCTGTGCAGCAATTGTTGGCATGAGTTGCTCAAATTTCAACAGGTTGATCTTAGCCTGGGAAAAGCACCATCTCTGTGGGTCTTGTGAAGAGTTGCAGTACGGACCAACCATTTGGGTTAGCTTTAGAGAGCAGCAGAAAGAAAAGAAAAGAACTGGAAATTCAGTAGCAAAAACGGCAATGGGCAGCAAGCACCCCCAAAACAGGAGGAAGGTATGTGGTGGACTTAACTCACTGTAGTACTCTACAGTATATCTCATCAACACGTGTGTGTTTGAAGGATTTTTAGCTGTGCATAGATGATTCTGTACTTCAGATTTAGAGATGTTTGCAAGGGAGAGTTTCCATATAGGCCAGCAGATGGTTGGTGCAGAAATAGTGTCTTGTTTCAATAACTTTTATGCCCCGTAAGGTCTTATGGGCCAGGAAGGGGCATCGTGGGGACGGCAGCAGATGTCATCTGTGTTATGGTATATTCCATCCTGTGATAGGATCCGATCAAACAGTCATAGGGAAAGGACATTCTTACAATTTATACTTAAATAAAATGCCCTTGTGTGCTTAACTATCTTCACCTGAGGTGTCTTACTTTGGACTTTCAATAGATTGCTTGTAAGCATCTTTTTTTTTTTTTTTTTTTTTGTCATGAAATGATGCTGTTTTAGACTAAATTTTCATGGCAATACCAAAACAAAACAGGAATGTAAACACTGTGGTTATTAGAGCCATTAAAATAAAGCATCCTAATTAACAGAGTTAAATATGACTCAATTACTTAATGTAATTAGCAGAATGCATATTACTTTTTTTTTTTTTTTTTTTTTTTTCATTGCTAGGCTGGAAGTTTTTAGCCAAGCATGAGCTTTTGCTGTGCATGATGACCCTGTAAAGGCTTTTGGGACTCTCTCCAGCTGGCAGCTTGGCACTGCTGAACAGATGTGGCTGGTCTCTGGAGAGCTGCTCTGTACTGCTGGCTTATTAATTCCTGATGCTCATATTGATTTGTGGGCCCAAACAAATGTAAACAGTCCCATGTGGAAGTGGCATAATGTGAGTTCCTGTTGGTCTCTTCCTGATATGTCAAGGGTACATTTTGGTTTGTCTAAAATAGGTCTTCCCAAATCTTAGATGTTGTTTGTACATGTGCGTGCTTCACAGTTTTTTGGCTTCATGTTCCATTCTTGGTGATTCATGGAGCATCAAAATACAAAGAAACTGTTCTCAGCACTTTTGTACACTTCTCCAGATGATAAGTCCAAATACTGCTTTTTTACGGGAAGCAAGTGGGAGAGCTGGAGGAGCATTCAAGTTTTCTGAAAGTGCCCATGGTTATTGAGGAACTGGTTTGCAGTTATCTTCTCAGAAGAGGATTCTTCGAAATATTTAGTAATTAAAAACTCGAGTTTGAAAGGGAGTGAATTTTCCTGTGATAGGGATAGATGGTGTTGAAAAAGCAGCTGAAAACTTGTGCTGATGGACTTGGGTTTAATTTCTCCTAGAATATAATTTTTATCTGTGAAAGGTAAGCAGCAGGATATTAGGATCAGTATGGACAATAAACTGAAATCACAAGAAAGCTTTTTCTGTTAGGCTGGGGAGGAGTACAGTTGGGTGGCCTGCAAAGACCTCCCTTATAGAAGAACACCCGTTAGTGTGTTGTTGTCAAATATTGAAATAAAAAGTTCTTACACTTATCAAATTTAAAAGGAAAATTCAAATGCCTGAGGAGTACATTTGAGAGTTCGATCACATGCGGCTTCAGACAGTGTTCTGATTCCTGGTGGAGGATGCTGATAGACTGTGGATTCCCCTCTTCATCTACTTGTTACTGCAATCAAAGCCCTGCATTAATGCACGTTACTGACCTCATCCCAAGAAATGTGCAACACAAGCCAACTTCTGATACAATTCAGGGAAAACACTGATTTAAATACTTAGTGAAAACAGATGGTTGGGAGGTTCTTGTGGGTGTGTTTAAAAAAAAAAACAGTTTTTTTAAATCTTTTAATCTTGAGCTGTAATTACAACAGTTGATTGTTTATACCTTTCTAGTCCTTGATCTCCAAGGCTGTGCTTTACTGTTACTGGCTTTGGTAATTCCTCCAAGGGAAGCACTTGCTGGTCAGAAACTCAATTGTGATTGAGACCACCCAACAGTCACTGAATAGCAGTCATGGAAATATGTATGTTTTCATTTAGCATAAACATTCTGAACATAATGACTTCCTCTTCCTAAGGATGACAATAATCTTACTTAAAAGTTGGAGAGAGAATGTTTAAATAGGAGACCTAAGCACATGACAGCACTTTGGAAAGCCGATAGGTTGATGTTCAACAAAGAGATGCTAAGATGCTGTAATATTACAACGTGCAATTCATAATTTTGACAACAGTTCTGATTGCTTTTATAAAAAAGATCCAAATTTGTGCATTTTGTAGAATAGAAATAGGAGAAAGCAGAAAGACAGAAACTGTGGAAGTTTCTGTGGATGGCCAGAAAGACTGTAGGGGAAGAATATAGAGAGTGTGTAATGTGGTGTAGAGGGTGTAGTGTAGACTTAATGCAACATTACTGTGGATGGGTTTTCTGTTTAACTAGGTAACAAGCCTCTGTTTGCATTTCCCAACCCAATCTGAATAGGCAAATATTGCTATTAATACTAAAAAGAAAAATGTAGATAAAACTTTAGGATTAGACCAGAATCAATAACAAAGTATTCAGCAGTCAGACGCAAGTCAGAGAAGTAAATTAACTCCGTTGGTGTGCTGCTCTTTCAAGTAACTGAATTTGATGTACAAGTTGTTGTTATGGCAGTGTTTTAAATGTAGCAACTGTTTTGTTTCTCTGGTCTAGCAGTTTTAGGAGTGGAAGTGATTTACAAAGATAAGTAAAGGGCTTGTGTAAATTCACTGAGATGCAGATAGTCAGGAAATGTTATGCTTCTGTAGAGCTCTCTTGTTATAGACCCAAACTCAGTAAATCATGTTGACCTCTGACACTTGTCCTGTGCAGCCTCACATCACCGCTTCATGTCGTGCTGTTTGATCAGTGCGTGTTTTCTTTCTTTAATAATTTCTGTTGAAGGGATCAAAGTGTGTGCAATAAATTCTGGTAGGTGAAGTTCAGGATCCTTTTAGAAAGATAGACTCTGGAAGGTGGGGAGGACTGTGTGGCTTAACTCGTCTTCGGAGGTGGGAAGGGATCTTGGAACCAAACACCACCTTTTTTGGGGGAGGAACCTATAAAATTAAATAGCATCCTTTTCAAGCAGCAATAATGTGTCTTTGTATTATTCTTACTGTATGCTTGAATGCCATTTTGACTTATAGTTTTGAAGGAGGAAAAATAATTCCTTCCCAAATGGGTTTTGTTAAAATTATGCTGGAAGAGCCTGGGGAAGTGAGTCAGCTTAACTAAGCTGCAAATAATGCTCTGTCTCATAACTTAGTGGGGGGAAAAAAAAAAAAAAGAGCTTTCTTTCTGACAGGGAAAGGAAGGTTAGCTGGTCATGTTCTTTTACCCCGATAATTTAAATTTTCAAGAATATTAGACATATGTTAAACTGCAGTGTTTCCAACCAGTTTGGAGTTGGGATTAAGGGATTTGGACAATAATGTGTGTATTGTGAAATGCTGTCTCTTCCTGAGTCAAAACATAAGAATTTCCTTTAGCTTTTGGTGACAAAATGTGTTGAACTAGTTGAGTAATTTTCTGAAACTTCGTGCTGTCCAGGCATTCATCAAAATAGGGGTTTGTCTTCTGAATGTAAGTAAATTTGGGTATTATTCTCATTTACTTTTTCTGTAAAGAGAAAAAGTACCTCTTATGTGCGTTTTCAATGGTCCTCTTTTTCTTTTTTCTTTTTTCCCTTCTCCTTTGGAAAACTGGAATCTCTATGGTGAATGACAAACAAGAATTGCATCAGCTAGACTTCGTTATAATGGCTTTTGCAGCAGCATCTGACAGGATCTGTCCTTTTTCTCAGCTTGGTGATATCAACCAGACCAAACTGTACAGCAGCAGTATTTTCACTGGCTGATCCTAAATCTATTCCAATTATCTGTCACTTAAGAAAGAGTGCATTTATTTTTCCTGTATTATGCTTATTAGTATTTATTACTATTATTTCCTCAAAACTTAAATTTAGCCTAATTTCAGGATGAAATTTAGTAAGTTTGTATTTCTTGTAAGTGGCAGAAGTTCTTAGAAACCAAACCTTGAGAATGGAGAGGAAAGAAAGACTTCTATTCCATAGAGCAGATAGGCAATCTTACTGCTATAGTTGAGATAGCCACTGGAATCATATAGACATAAAGAAGTTCTTTACTTGTTCTTTCCTAACCATTACCTGGAATTCCTTGAGTTGTAGAACTGTCCTATTAAAAGCATAATAACACTGTCTCGAAACATTTGATGTGTGTGGGAATTTTTTTTATACCATAGGCAGTAGTGAGTGGAACTTTTCAGTGCCAGGTACAGAGAGCGGCTGTCATTCCTTCTGCCTCTGCCATCCTGGGTGCTCTCATCTGATGGTACCTGCCCTTCCTTTCATGCATCTCTCAGTATCTGCATGTAAGGTAGTTGTTGTGTAAAGCATGATATGAAATGAGGAAAATCCTACCTGCTGAACATGCCTGCATTGCATGCTAGGGATTCCTTCCTGAGGCAAAAGTGAGGAATTTAGCTCTTACCTGTGAGTTTCTTTCACGCTTCGAAGCAGCAAGTGCTCCTCATTATAGGAATTTCTGTGTGGTCTTCCTTTATGGATGTCTTCAGTATGGAAAACATTTGCTGTTTTCTTGAACAATAGGAAATCAGCAAGCAGGGTGTTGTTGTTTCTAGTGTTTTGTTTTGTTTATTTTGTCAAGGCAGTGATGACAGTGTTGTTCTACTTTAGGAAATGTAGTTATTCACACCTACTGGAACATCTTGTAGGGTACGTTATAAGGGAAAGGCTTTGAAATTTAGCAGGGAAAAATGGTAAATATGTGTCCATGTCTATCTATATATATAGAAATCTACCACAGACTACAGAGATCTTAAAGAAGTGTGTTCTTGCCAATGACAGGTTCCAAGTTATTTGACGTTTTCAAATTGTATTTACAGCTAAAACCATCATTCTCCTTAAGATTCATTGTGATGCGTGTGACAGGTCATTGTTTGGATTATTCATTGTATGTAATTAAGCATTTACTTTCTTTCCCTTTCAGAGTATCTGTGCTGGGGTTTATAAATTTGAAGTAATAATAATCTGTCCACTTTAATACAGCATTTGAATAATTAATTTGGAAAGTTAATTTAAAGGATTTATTTGAAGCTTTTTGTGCCCAAACTACGTTCCACTGACTTAACAAATAAAGATGGGCGGTGAAATACAATCTGCATTGGGATTGCTAAGAAAATATCCTCGGCTATGGTAACACAGCCAGGATTTCAGGTTGGGGCTGTAAATCCCTGAGCTACTGGAACCCCTCCTGGAGACCAGCATCTCCCACCTGCTCCTTTGAGTTCTTTAAAAGAAAGATTTTCTGCCTTGCTGTGGAAAATGCACTTTATCTCTGAAAGAGGAACTGTGAGGCTGGGCCTGCAGACAGGCTCCCCATCCTCTCATCTTGCCTTGAGCACATGGGTGTGTTCATGAGACCGATGGTCCAACACCTTGGCTGCTGCCAGTCTGCTTCTGCAGGATACTCAGCATTCACTACTTTCATCAGTTTGGACAGATTTTGCTTCATGTACCTAATGCAGCCGATGCTTTGTTTGCTACAGAAGTAGCTCAGAAGAAAAATTCCTTCAGATTCCATCAGATTTCCATAGAAACTAATTTCATGCCATAGATGCAGACTGGCAATAAAGTGTTTTGCATTGTTTCTGTTAGAAACACATAAAATCAAGCTGATGCACACAAAGTGCAAATGTATTGGTCCTTGTTTCTTTGCAGACGTGGCAGTGAATCTACTCTTACTGATCATTTCCCAACAAGATGCTTTAAAGAATAGCGTGCCATACGCTGTGATTGCCATTCATTTGATAATGCTCTGGGAATTGTCATTGCTTGCAATAAAGCATCTTTAATAGCTTGCCTGAAATGTCCAGCTCATTTCTCAAGAAAAGGCAATTCAGTTGCCTAATGGATGAAAGTCCTTGTCTTTACTTCAAAAGGGGAAAAAAAAATATTACATATTCTAGAGAAAATTTGAACAGCTTGAAAACATACAAAGGGGGGAAAGAAGTCTTTGTTAATGGAGATATTGCTCAACTGGTAACAGATCTCCTGGGGTTTTGTTTCTGATAAATAACATGATAGTGCTTCCCAAAAGCAGAGATGTGTTGCATCTTCTCTGTTTTTCAGATGATTTTAGTGACAAAATATGTTTATTCATGCTAATGATCCTTTGTGGGTTTTGGAAATGGGGAAGAAAAAACTGGGAAGGAATAAGGTTGAATCAGCCAAGAAATTGGAAACAGCAACTGCAAGGAGACAGAATGTTTGGGTATTTGTTTAATGTGGGGTTAAGGCCTATCTCCATAGACAGGGTTTCTTTCTCTGCTTTGTCCCTTTAACTCTGCTGGTTCAAGCATTTGTGGGATGCAAAATTACTTTATTTTGCCTTATTTCATGTATGGCAGGTATTCTGGTGAATTGTTTCTGTGGTTACATTTGATGGGGATGTGTTGAGTCACGTTTTTCATTCATTGTTATCTTGATGTTGTACATTTCCTACTCTAATGAATTTAGTGTGGTGTGCAGCCTCCTGCATGTTTGTAATTGAACTTCTACTCCCTGGTATTCCAGAAGAGCCATTGAAGAAACGAGGAAATACTTGACATGGTCATTAAAAATCATTATGCCTCGAAAGGCTCACATCTTCGAATTATGTTTGGAGGTTCAACTAGAAAATAAACAACAGCAAGTTGTTCTCTTTATGTAGTCATCCCTGGAGAAGTTGTTTCCTTTTAAGTACGTATTCCCTCATGTACGTTATGTTCTACATTAGCACTTCTCCCTTGTCACAGATATTAAATTAGCTCATTACATTACATTTTCAAATGAATCAAGTGTTTGGGTCAAGCATTACAAAGCATCAAGAACCTTCCATTCCCAGTTAAAATCTAGCTGCCCATCACACGTTGCTGACAGCATTCAGGAATTTTGTCTGTAACGAAGGTGCCAATCTGGCTTTCTTTGAAACTTCCTGCAGATTTTGGTGCATGTCAGGAGGGGTGGAGGAAAGTGGCAGAATATATTTTAATGATAAGCTGTTGCGGGCTACTTCTGGTAGGAAAAGGTAACATGCTTTGAAAAATAGGCTTATAAAACATACCAAAAGGGAAGAGTTATACAGCAGCACAGATAGCACCAGATGGAAGTTGGTGTTCCCTGGTAGTGCAGAAAGCAGAGCTACAGAGGGGACTCTGACAGTAAGTAGGATTATAAGCACACATGTTGTTCCGTGTTCCTTTTAAAACTCATTTCTGATCTTATTTTGGCAGTGGCTGGTTTCGTTTGTAAAACTGTCACTTTCCCTAAATAAATGCTTTGGTACAAGTGCCACGGTTCTGCTCTATTACATGGGAGATTTAGTGCTGTTTGTACGGGCTCTTGTGAAGTGCGGGTGAAAACCAAGGGGAAAAGAAGCAAATTTCTCCTCTTGCAAAAAGAGCAGCACTGGAAAATGGTGAATGAAGAACTTGTGTGACCCTGCAGAGCTCGCAAGAAAGATTGTGAGAGTTCCCCAGAGGGCATAATAACTTTTTGAGAAAGTAAGAATTTAGAAAATAACCGTGCAGACATGACAGGAAGATAGTACGGAGTTTTCTTTGTTCATGAGCGAATTTAACTTCTTAGTAAAGTAAATACAGTCCAGATGGCTGGAAAGTACACGATGCTCCCAGGGGTTAGGGTGGAGGTTGGATGAATTAAGCTTTGTGGAAGTCAGAGGTGAATAAGTGAGAGATGAAAATGCAGATACAGAGCATTTCTTCTTTTTCTTCTTTTTTCTTTTCTTTTTTTCTTCTTTTTTTTCCTCGCTTTTTAAAGTAAAGCACAGTTGATTTCTGGTTGATTTCTGTTCTTCCTGAGGTTTGGGGCTGGACTGAGCCTTTCACGATAGAGACTGAATGACAGTGTTTGAAGAGGAAAAGTTTCTGTTGATAAATAAGAATAAAGAAATTTGATAGAACTTGCTGTGGTTTTATTTTTTTAGCAGTGGAGGTGGTCAGTGATGGACAAATAATAATTTTACTTTTCAAGTACAGCCTGTTTCAACAAAATACAGGGATTTGTACTTTGCAACTGAGGATAAAGATCCGTACGTGCAGGGATGGTTATTACCTTTGCAGCAGCACTGTTGCTATGAATCCAGCTATGACTTTATCCAAAAATTATTACAGGAAGAAAATAGCACCAAACATTGAAAGTTTATATTGTGACATGTGTTCTGATCATCAGTCACCAGGCACATAGGCTGTGCTGCACACCGCATGAAGCGTAGGAAAAGTCCTCCTTCCAGCCTTTAGCTGCAGGGCTTCCTTTTTCCTTCCACTTCTCTCTTTTTGTTTGGGGTGTGGTAGGAGACAAGTTAGGACAGCATCTGAAGGAGATGTGAAATCACAGTAACCTTGCTGGAATTGCTCAGTAATAATGTTGCCTAAGTACAATGAGAGTAAAACTTCCACATCAGAGCTGGAGGAGAAATGTGCATGCTGGAGCAGGTGTAGAGGAGATGTGATGATTTAGAAATAAAAACAGAACGTGTGTGAAAGGAAAAGATGAGATTCGAGAGGAATCAGTGGCTGCCTAGGTGGTCCAAGCATCTAGCTAGCAAGGATGGCTTCTCAGTAAGGACATCTTGAAATGGATGTTTCTTAAGTAGAGTGACAAAGTTTGCAAAAACCATGAAAGGAAATGTAGTGTGATAAGATGTTCAATCTTACTGTTTCCTAAGGTAAAATAAAAGGTATATTTACAATTCCCAGACCTACGAGATCATAAAGTAATGTTCATAGGCAATTCTCGTACCAAGAGCATGAGTGGCAGTGGCAGGAGAGAGCTGATGATGAAGTTGTGAGTGCAGAGGATTTGTATTCAAAGCTGAATGCAGGAGCAAGAACAAAGCAGTGAAGGAGCTGTGAAGGGTGGAGGGCAGGATTTCTCAATGCCTCTAGCACTCTTCACATTTTTGAACGCCTGTGTATTGCTAAGAGTAGGGTCTTGGAAGCCATTCAGTGGGAGTGGTTGGCTTCTGGTAAGAAGCCAAGAATGATTTTTAAAATGTGGAGCGCAGCATATTAGTAGATGAAATCTTATGGTGGTAATGAGATTTTAGCAAAAGCTAATGAGTTGGAGTTGTTAGTGAAGGACTGGTAGATGATGAGGCTCAGTCTCAAGGGCAGAAAGAAAGCAGGAAGCCTGTGACAGCAAAAGATGAGGAGTCATGCCAGGATTTCACGATGCTGTTTCTTTTGTAAAACAGAATGTAAGGTAGACAGAATTATCTTTCCAGATAGATTTAAAAATCTAAAGAATCTGAATACCACAATATGCGTAGCTTGGGGCAAAGAAAGCAGGGAAAGCTTGTATTAGCATCCAATGTAGGTAGGCAAGAGCATTAGATAGCAGTTGTAGAATGCCAAATGGCTTTTTGGTGATGATTATACAAACCTTGGGCATAACTGGAAATGCATTTTGCATTGTGTGTAGCTTTAACACCCGTGTTTTCTTTTTTTGTAATTAAGGATGAAGGAGAACAGTTCACCTCTCTTTGACAAACTTTTTGAAGCTGCAGGTAGCGCTGGTATTTTGTCTGTCTTGAAATGCCTGTCACCAAAAGAGGTGCAATATATTTACAAACGTGAATGAACGGCGTGATGAATCCCAATCTCAGTCACGACTTCATCTCATTTCGAGGGAATAAAGAGGCAGAGAAATGCAATGCACACGTGATGTTTCCCAAATCTGGGTAGGGCTGCAGAGCTGTGCCTGACATCCAGACCCATAAGCCCATTCAGATAATTTCTGAAACTTTCATTTCTGACTACTTGGACCACTTTTATTTGAACTAAGTTTAATTTAAGTACTAATGCAGCACTTGAAATATCCGACTGAAAAGTTCGTTATGTACTTGCTTAAAAACTGTTGGTAATTAAAATGTATTGCAGACTGCAGCTTTATTCTCCACAACACTGAATTGTTGAGCATTGAGCCAGATGACCAAGGGTAATGAAGTAAAAAGTAAGCTATAAACAATAAGGCAAATCTGAATTAGCATCTTATTTTCATATGTATTTAGTTCAGCCAGTATTCATAATTACAGCCTTTTTAAAATTCTTGAATAGCTTTGATTTGTTGCATTTATCTAAAATTATGCCCTGTTTCCTCATTAACATCAAAGCTGCCACTGATGGCAGTGAAATTTCAGCCTGAGCAGCCCTGCTACATAGGCTCTGCTCTGTAGTTTCTTGTCTTTCTGAACATGCATTTAAGTGCTGCAGCGGTATAAAAAAAACCAAACAGACCAAACAATGAACTGTGCTTTTTAATCAAAACCAGCAAATTGTTTCTGGCATAGATTGATAATGCTCTGATCCAACTGTGGAAATATGCCGTGTATCCTAAATACTGCCCTGCCTTACAAACTTGCATAGTTTGGGTCGTTCTAAGCACTGGGTAGTTCTCTGTATAGTATCTTCAGTAAGATTAAATTGAAAAGCTTTTAGTGCTTGTTTTCCTCTAGGATGCTGACAGCAATTAAATGAAAAATGGCTTTTGAGTCCTCTTCTAAATCTCAGCACAGACTTTGGCGTATCATCTTGTTTTATTTTGCTATCTAGTTAAGGCAGTAACTGGAAAAATATTTTTTGCTATACTGTTTGTCATTGTGCCAAGCTGCTTCTTTGTATTCTTTATGTTTTGATCTTCAGCAACATCTAAAAAGGAGGGGAGGACTCGTGTGTTTGTAACTTTAGAAAAGATGAATTATCCAAGAGCAGGGGCCTTTTTGGTAGCTTAGGGTAGTGCACACTTAGTACTTCAGGTGGCCAGTGAGTGAGTCTCAGTAATATCTTTGATGTTCATTCCTGTAGAGTATCTGTGGGTCGTGTGAGCAATGACATGCCTGGCAGAAGCTGAGGGAGCAGCCCGCTGGCCGTGAGTGCAGTACATTCACCTCTTACAATCTCAGTAGAGGACTGGATTTAGTGTTTTTGTACCTGCCCTGAAGACCAAAGGTGACTCCATAAGTGAAAAGAAGCGGTTCCTTTTCCCAGCTGTAACTCCTGCAGAAGGCCACATTTGGTGCAGTTGCGTGGAGATGTCTTCCCTGGCCCTTTAGGCTGCGTGGGAGGCCACAGCCATATCCCAGCCTCCTTTCTGAGGATCATGGAGCAATTTTTTCCGTGTTCTGTTCACTCCAAAATGGAGCATTCCAAAATTTCCAATCTTCTAATTCTAAGAGTGGTTTCCTTGACTACTGGTGTAATAATCCTTCTGCCATAGATTGTCAACAGCCTCCCACACAAGGAAATTCTTCTAACATCTCTGTAGTTAAGGCATTTGTCTGTCTTCTTACCATCCAAAGTTCTTGACTTGTGTCTGACGCACTAAATATGTAAAGTTTTGTCTTTCATGGGTTTTGTTTGTTTTGTTTTATTTGTTGGGTATTTTTTCCTTCTGATATTAATGCAGCCTCTTTGAAGCATGCTTTGGTTTTGTTCTGTTTTTATGACTTGTTCCACTCGCTTTCCTTCAGCTGCAGTGGAAAGAATTAAGTTCAGCTATAGCCGTGATTAAAATCTTGCATTAATTGAGTTGCAAATTTGTGATGACAGAAATTTGTCAGTGTGCTGATGACATGTACCTCCTTGCATTCCTGCTACCTTTCTGAATCCTGATGATGCTGTACAGTTTTACCATTCATTATGTTCATTTCTTCTCTTTCTCTCTCTTCCCTGCATGAAGCTCAGCACAGGGTGTAAATTGCTTTTTCCATGATAGAGTGACTGTTAATTAGCTGTCATGAGACCTGTCTTGCCTTTCCCTTAGGTGCCTCTGGCTTATTCTCATCATGCCAGCATCCAAATGCCATTAGGTTTCCAATACTAGGAGGGCCATTGCCCATTCCTGTGTGGTTTTTATTGGGGTTTTCTTCAGGGACGATTTATAGTGTTGATAGGCATGGCCAAAATAACTGCAAACTGAGAAACCGGAGAGGAAATCTATTAATTAGACTAATAGGGGATGACGTTGTATGGGGTACAAGGGATATATGATCAGTAGTAATGCTTTTTTCCTCCACTTCTCAAGGTGAATAACAACCTGTTTTCATGGCAGTACTCCTTAATAGCATTGCCAGGGAAAGCTGTGTGATTTAGTCTTTTTACTGATTTTACTGAGTTTTGTTTGAGGTTTGGTGTTTCTGGCTGATACAGGTGCTAACAGTGTTTTGGGAAAATCCTACAAAGGAGTAGAAATTGCAGTAAAAATAATAATTGATTAGGCAAACATGGTCAGTAATTCTCTCTAGCCCTTCAGAAGTATATTGTTATAAAGGCTCTCAGGTGCTGAGTTTTAGTAAAGAAATCTCGTGGCCCTGATGGTGTTTGTATTACATATCTGTATCGTATCATATAATCTGTTTTGTATGCTGAGAGCTCAGAGTGGAAAAGATGGAAACACAGTTAGATTGTCACTTGTTTCCAATGAAAAAATCTCTGCTTGGTGGAACTGTTTGCATTCCTGTGGTCAGTGGTATAAGGAAATACCATGTTATGAAAAACTCCCAATTGTTTCCTTAAGGGCTCTTCTAGAATTGCACAATCTTCTGATGGTTTGTTTGTGATTTAACAACAACGACAACAAAATAAAAATTAAAAATAAAAAAAATTGCCCTCTCTAGTTCAGAACTCAGAATTCCCTTAAATGTTTACCAGGGCCTTGCTTTTTATACTCAAGGTTTGGATTCAAAACAGAAGTGTATTTTCTTAATGTACACTGATCAACCATTATAATAGGAGTAGCTGAAGGTTATATTTTTGTTCCAAAGGGTGGTTCTTTGGGATATCCCATCAGTTCCTTTACTACTCATCATAGTGATTACTCCTGGTTTCTGGATGCAGCTCTAAAACAATACTTCTGAGTGACTGGGGAAAACTCTCAAATAACCAAGTGGCTTTCACCAAACCCTCAAGAAGTGAAATGGTATCTCTGACACAAATCGTTTTATCCTGTAGGCTGAAGCCTTCTAACATTTAATTTTTTCTCTTCCTGTATTCTGTCAGGATTTGTGCAATATGCCTAATTCCTGACATATGCATTAATTCATATGTATTCCAATTTTTCAGAGCTGCTCATGTTCAGTATTTGTCTTATTGCTGCCACATCTTGAGTTAAAGTCAATTTCTCTTCCTAGTTTATTCATCCAAGAATTTCTTTCTGTTATTTTCCCTGCACTGAAAGGTGGCTTTGAGCTTAATATTTACTATGTGACTGTTAGTCCTTTTCATAACTTTTTCCCATTCTTGATAACATCTTTATTCTTCATTATTAGACACACAATTTCATTTAGGCTGTAGAGGCATTTAATTAATATTAGCATAGTGAATGAAGGCTATGTGCAGTGCTAAGCTCAGTGAAACCAAAGGTTATCTTACCTTCCTGAACGGTAGAAGGAGTGGGCTTAGGCCAGTTAAGCTGAATTAGGACATGGCACAAAATGTCAAGGTAATTTCATCATTGTTGGGTGGATTTTTTGTTGTTGGGCCCTGGGCTTGACAGCACTGCGGAGAACATTAAATTTTTATACTGAAGGGTGGTCACCCACAGCCCTTGAGAAACCGTAACAGCCAGCCCTGCAAAACCAGGTCTTGGCTGTGCTTAAAATAACTGATCAAGGACTGGCATAGAAATAGCGTTCCCTTATCGCAGGCAGCGTGAAGTAGGTGAAAAATAAACCATACTCACACTGAGAATAAGCAGTCACGTTTACAGTGTTTAAATTCCTGATGCTGCAGAGCACTCCAGCTCAACACGTGTTGGTGCCAATGGTCGTCCACTGCCTCCCCAGCACCACTGCTTTGTGAGCTCTGCCAGTGTGCAAATGTGCCCCAGCCCTGCAGGGAGCTCCTGGCCCCAGGCTGCGTTCCTCTTGTGTCTGAAGGGAGGGGAATTGTGCTGTGGCTTTGCACCTGTACTGCTGATGCTGAATATAAAACATCCTTCACACTGAAGTACACATTTGTTGAAAGCAGTGCTGTATTTATTGCAACATTCAATTGCAAGGACTTTGTTTAGCACAATAACTCAGGGGAAAGCAGACTGAGCACACATGCAGTAATATTTCATTTTGACTCTTGTGGAGAACTTTTTTGTTTTGGAGTATCTTATGACAATTGTCACACATTAGTTTTGTGTAATTCTATTTACTTTTTGTGCATGTTGATTTATTTATTTATTTATTGGAAGTCGGTTCTTTGCAGTTGAAACTCTGATTTAGTGATGAAGAATGGGACAGCCAATGTGCTAAAATGTTGAACCTTTTAAATCAAAGAATCACAGAATGGCCAGGGTTGGAAGGAACCCCAAGGATCATGAATCTCCAACCCCCCTTGCCACATGCAGGCCATATGCAACCTCCCCATTTAATGCTAAACCAGGCTGCCCAGGGCCCCATCCAATCTGGCCTTGAACACTTCCAGGGATGGGGCATCCACAACCTCTCTGGGCAGCCTGTTCCAGTACCTCACTGCTCTCTCCGTAAAGAATTTCCCCCTGACATCCAACCTAAATCTTCCCTCCTTCAACTTAAAACCATTTCCACTTGTCCTGCAGTTATCAACCCTTTCAAAGAGTTGATTCCCCTCCCCTCTGTAGGCTCCCTTTAGGTATTGAAATGCTGCAATGAGGTCACCTCTCAGCCTTCTTTTCTCCAGGCTGAACAAGCCCAGCTTCCTCAGCCTGTCCTCATAGGGCAGGAGCTCCAGTCCCCTGATCATCTTCATGGCCCTCCTCTGGACCCTCTCCAACAGCTCCCAGTTATTTTGAAATATTTGTATATGCTGACAAGACCAAAGCAGTAATGCTTGAGGGTAGTGTACTGAAGTCGTGCAAGAGTAACAACAGAGAGCTGATAGTGGTTGAAGTAGCATTAAGTGAATACAAATGGTCACAGTTTGGAAAGAAGCAGCACAAGTCCTTGATGGGTAGATGGATCTCAGTGTTTTCACCATGCATAAAATGTCTACTTTGCAATGTATAGGTCTTAAAAAAAAAAAATCATGATATATTTATTTGTTTATTTATTTTTAATGCATGGATGCATCCAGGAGTCTGGCCTCTGTCCATCAGGAAATTTCTTTTCCTCAGAGAAGTGGATGGGGGAAAAGGGAAGATGATGGAAATGGATTTTCTTGGGTTCTACTGAAGATAATTTGTGCTCAGAGACAGAGAAGACAAAAGATGACGGAAGTGAACAATTGCTTTTTTATTTACGGGTTTTACTTTCATGTTAAAAGATGAAGGTGAGAGGAGAACCCATAGCTGCTCAGTGGTGGGAAGGGGTCAGTGAAGGGCAGTTGTTGCCTTATGAACTTGTCATACCAGCGGCTACGTAGTTGTCAGCCTTCAAAGAGGTACTGTGTTCCCCTTTTTTTTTCACTCCTGCCCTGGTCAGAGTTAGCTCAGCAGTGCAGTGGGAGCTGTGCTCCTCTGATGTTCAGCTTCTGAGAGGCGAGGAGAGGGGCTGTGGTGGCTATGCCCTATTGCAAGCATTCAGCAGGTAGCTGGATTTTGTTTCTGTTTGCAACCTGGTGTGTGCAAGGCTGGATTTCTACCCAGGAGCTCCTTGAGGTTTCCCTGTGCTGTGTTTTTTTTTTTTTAATATGAAGAATGCGCTGTGTAGTATCAAAGTAATTCAATGAAATAGTCCAAAAAGGATTCAAGAAACCTAACGTTGTGTGAATTCTGCTTTACGTTTTAAATGTATAGTATATTCCAGTAATACCAAAAAGCCTTCCAGAAGTCAATAATCTCTTTCTTCTGCTTTACAGGTCAACTACATTAATAGAGCAAGGAGAGCTGTGGAAAAAATCAAGGTACCTAAAGCACTTTATTACCTGAATTCTTGGCTGTGGTCTCGCTGGTCTTTCGGTGTAATGATTTTAACTGGGGGTCTGGGAGTTGGCTGAGCTAGCAGACTGCCACTTTAAGGCAGTCTTATTAAAGTAATTGTGGTTTTTATCTGCACGTTTTGATGTCACTAAGGTTGTGTAAAATACTTCTGTGGGGAAGAAATAGTGCATTAGCTCTGGGATGAGTACAGGAACATGTGCTGGTGCTGCCCACCTGTATGGCTGTGTGCTCACAGCTGGGTAAGCACTAGCCCAGGTAAGCCAAAGCATTGCTTGCAGCTTGAACTTTTTTTATTTTTATTTATTTTGATGAATTGGAGAAGGTTTATCTCTTTTGTTTGCCACTCTGTTGCTTTTTTGTGGGGTTTTGTTTTGTTTTTTTTTGAGAGGGAAGGAGGATGTAGGAGGGACAGGCAGAGCTGTAGCAGATGTTAGTCATCGAACTCCATCTCCCTAAATAAAGTCATATCCATGAAGGAGAAACTGCTTTAATAGGAAGGGGTAAAGTATAGCAAAATTATCTATGCCCATTGACTGTCTATTGAGTTGGAACGTAAGCTCTTCTACACACCTTGCAAATGCCAAAGTCCGATACAGGCAGGAGTAAGGTTCATACAGAAGTAATCTCCCAAACTTTTAACACATCTCTTAGAGATTGTTTATACCAAAGATTTGTTTTGGCTTTGTGAAGAGGAAAAAAATAGTAGATGTTTTCCTTTTGAATGGCGTCTGCAGAGGGTGGGAAGGTGAAAGAAGGGCAGAGCAGCCCTCAGCGCTGCTAAAAATGCAGGGTGTCTGGCTTCTGCCTGGCAGAGGGCAATTACACTGACACAGCAGGTGTTGCAGTACTTCTCCACTTAGTTGCTTGCACAGAACTGGCAATATAGAAGAGGAATTTTGTCCCAGAGTGAAGCGATGGAGTTAGCTGTGGTGTGTCCATCGGCGGTGCCTTTCTTTTCAAGGAGCAGAGCGATTCCTTAGCTGTTTGGCTTTGGTTTAGATGCCCTCTTCCCCCATTAAAGCTATGTCTTCTACAGTGCCTAGGGTGCTCACCGTGCCAGCATACGTCCTCCTGTCTGGTCAGGCTGCAGGCACGGTACTTACTCCCTGCAAGACAAGAGCTGGAAGAACATTAGGGAAGGAATTTGTGTGCAACTGGAAAAGAGATAGAAGTGAGCCTCAGACGTTTTTATCTGGCATCTTGGTGCTGAAGGAGAGGTTTCTATCTCCTCGCCCAATTTAGACAGGAGATTTTACTCCAGACATCGTCTTGCTCCTGACTGTGTAAAACCTGTCAGATCCTTTTCCTGACACTTTCTCCCCCATCGGTCCCTCAAAAAGACTTCAAAAGAGATTTTTCCCTATTGGAAAAGGAACCAGACATGGCCTTTCTTACTTGCCCTGCTCTGAAACATTGATAAGTAACATGTGGCTGGCTCCATGCTGCAGACTTTCCCAGCCGTTTAAGAAAACACCACTAATCGCTCCGTGTTAAAAGAAACCATAGGATCCTTCTCCCTCCTTTGCCATTGCTCATTTGCGTAATGTATCCCAAGAGCTTTGATTCCCTTCTGTCTGAAGCTGTCAGGATTCACTAATGTCTTTCTTTGATTCACACATGCTGAAAAGAAATTTTTTTTTTCAATTTTTCAGTGTTGGAAGAGATTCTCTATTCATGACGTGTGGTACAATGTGTAAGCTTTGACTTTTTTTCCATAATGCCTTTTGGACTGTCACTGTTTTGAGCATTTACTTCAGAAGTGCCCTCGCAGAAAGAAAAATATTATTTTTAAAGCTGGAGACCGAGCAAGAAGAGCCTGGAATCCAAATCCACTGTCTTGCGTAATTGTTTAAACCTGCTGCGCTGTTTGGCAAAGGCCTGCACTGAGAGGGCTTTTCCATTAAATGAAGCTGAGGGTTTGTCTTCAAAGAGAGGGGCTGCCTGAGGACGGTCTCTGATCCCTTTAATATGAACAGGGCTTGCATGAAAGGCAAGGTGGTAGATGCAGAAGAATGTAACCTGGGGGCTTGGGTTTGCTCACTCACATCAGGCCTCTGCATTGCATTGTAAAAATGGAAGAACGTGGCTAAACTGCTGCCTCTTCTTCTTTCCTGCCTTGTTTGAGCATCAGGCTGAAAGCAAATGGTTCAAAAATACAGTCAGATGGAAGATTAATGTAAGGCTGTGTCCAAATTTCTTGCCTAAATAGATTTAGAGGGAGGAAGAAAAAAGCTCAGCCGTGCCCTGAAGTGCAGAGAAGCATTACCCAGAAGCACTGAGCCTGCTTAGATAAAATTGTGCTGATCCTGAGCTGTGGGGCCAATTGCGTCTGCCTCTCTTCTGCCTGCACAGCCCCTGTCAAGAGATGCTTGTGAAGCTGTGGGGGCTTTTGCTTTTTGAGAACAGTGGGTGATGTCCCTCTTGGATGCAGCGTGCTTCTAAGGTCCAGGGGACATTACTAACTTTGCTAGAAATTGAAGTTTGAAACACCTTACACGTAGCACTGAGGACAAGGTCGCGGTAGGGCAGTCTGAGGCAGCTACCAAAGTATTTTTATATTTTACCAGTGTCTGAACTGATAAAGCTTTTTGCCTCTGTCCTACTCAGAGTGTCAGTGGGCTACTCTGCTTGTGTGGTTCAGGTTCCATTGCAGGGTGACCATGCCGGTGCAGGTGAAGGTCGTGCCTCTTGCCCGGCTGCTTTGAGCTATGGAGCCCTGGGCCTTCAGAGCCCACATGGGGATGAGGTGGTGCTTGTGGGGCTATTTTAAGCAAGCACTTGTGTGATTTATTTTTTTTCTACCCAACACATCTTTCAACACATCTGTCTCTTACACTGAGTGTAGGAGTCTCTATTTTTCTACCAACCTTCGCCCTTCCAGGCCAGCAATTGTGATGACCATTGACTCAAAATCCATTCAATTTCACTCCTTCTCAGGCTCTAGCAGTAGGAAATTAGTATTTACTCCTGGACATATGCCATTTCAGGCAAGCACAAAAAGTTTGTCCTTCCCCTTCCATCAGTTACCAGCCCTGACCGTTCTTTAGTATCTGAGGCCTGGGATCCTGCTGAACGTGATTTCCTTGTCCCCATGGAGCCCTGAGCCTCATGCACGGCTTTCTTCTTTCAGTCACCTTTCTAATCTTGGCCATTTTAAGTGCCCAGGTAGCACTCTTCAAACATCAAAGACTCGATAGTCACATCTACATGAATAGCAAAGCAGGATATGGGATTCAAATGTATTTCTGCCTGAGATGCCCGTTCCCAGTAAATATTCGTGAAAATAAGTTGGACTCGCATCCACTAACAAAAACAAAATTAAGCATGCAGCTCGGCTCATGCACATTGCATAAAATAATGGTGTAATCTGATGCCTCATTCTCTGCTGTGGATCAGTTTGAAGCTTTTTTTCACTAGCATGAGAAGTTCAGGTCAAGAAAGTCTCTCAGTCTTCAAATTAACCTTTTCACTAAATATTTGTAAATGCGGACAGTAGTGTTTGTTCGTGCTCTGTCTGCACTCAGCGTTCTTTTTCACTTTGATTGGAAAAGAAGAGCTGTACGTAGCATGAAGACAGTTATATTGTTCTGTACCTCTCTGGAACTAGCGTTCCTCATTTGTTGGCATGCTTGCCTGTTGAGGTGAAAAAACTTTCTGAAGCTCTTGCTGGGCTGGCTGTAGCCATGAGCTGTGCTGGTGCCTGCACTGAACCCGGCTGTGCACTGTGACCAGTTGCATCAAAGCATTGGAGCTCTGCCCAGATAGTCATAAACAAATGAAATGCGATGTGAGATATATATTGCGCAAGCTAAAGTAATCAAAGAGAACATAAAAAAGACAAAAGGAGATCCTGTTTGTTTCTACAGTTGTTGTAGAACAACTTTCTCCTGAAAAAGCACTTCTTTGTTTGTACCTCCCGTTGCTTTATTACACATATGACAGCGTTGTGTGGTTTAGGTTTGTGAGAAACATTTTTGGCGTGGGTTGCCATTAAAAAGTAGGACCTGGCTCTTTGTGCCTTCAGCACCAAGCCATGATTGCTCCATCTCAAGAGAGCCAAAACGAAAGCTGCTCTGGCAGGACCAGACTAAACTTGATCCCTCGCACCACTTTTCTCATCACCATGGAAAACTGTAAGAGGAAAGCTTAGTGGAGGATGAGGAGGCTTTCAAAGTAAAATGAAAGACATCATCTTGGGATGCTGCTAGAATTGCTGCTCCTTCTGTGATCCGTTGTCTCAAGCAAGGCTTAAGCAAGTTCATGCAACTTTATAAACTGTTAATAGACGACCCCAGGGCTTGTGCAGAATTTCTGTAGATACAGTTCTCGTTATGGATTTAGGAAAAAAAAAGACAAAAATGTCAAAGACATTTTTTTCATGAAGTTTAAATCCCGAATCTTGGGTGCTGCCCTGTTTTTCCGCAAGTGCCTGGAAGGTATTGAAGAGCACTGGAAGACTCACTGCTCTTTTCCCCTTCCCTTTCCTATGCCACTGTTGTGGAAACGGTTGTCTGCCAGCAGGCAAGTTTCTATATTGCATTCTCTGGCAAATTCCTTGGGCTGTGCGATAAAGCAGTTTCATGCTAAGCGGGAGGAGGAAGAGGACAGAATGAATGGAAAGTCTCTGACTGCACTGGGGCTGGAGGAGCTTTGTTGTCATTTCCAGAGGGAATTTTGGGGAGGGAATGCAGCCGAGCAGTGGGAGGGAAGCAGTGGAGCTCTGGATTGCAGCAAACAACAAAAATTTGTCGGTTTTCAGCTTTCTCAGTTGACACAAACAGACTGTTAAAAGTTAGTAGTACAGATTGTGTTATCTCATTCCATTAATTATGAATTAACGAAGACCAGCTCTGGAAAAATGAGGTGATGTAATTATTCACCAGCTTGTGATATGCTCATCAGATTTTCAGCTATTACTTTAAGATGTTGGAATTGAAGCTGGAAATGCTCATTTAAAATTTCAGACTGTCATATATTAAATCAGTAAGCTTACAACTACAAGAGAACGGATCTAGTTTAGAATTAAATACTGTTTCCAAAAGGCAAAAATCATTCAGTTTTGCCAGCATTATCCCTATGAGTGAGATTTAAATGTGTCACCCTGTCTGCACCAGACTCTGCTTATTTTTTAAATTATTTCTCAGTTCAAGAGCAAGCCTGTGCTTGATGACATAAAAATACCGTGTCTTTCTGAGCATAAAAAATGTAGCTAGATATGTATCAGTTCATCACTGTGAGTTGCAGTGGAGATTGTTGGTTGTTTTTTTCCAGCCCAGTCTGGTTTGGCTTTATTCACAAGCTGAGTGGAGTGAATGAAAAATGAGTGTTTAAAAGTTGAACTTTTTCCAAAACAATTATAAGCCTCAAAACTCCCATCCACTCGATACCAATTTAATAATTTCAACAACATCCTGTCTTTTTAGGATTATTCTTTTCCCTTCACGCATTGCACTGTATTTTGTAATGGTGACCTCCTTAGCAAATGTTGATATTTAGAAAGTCAGTTTCATAAACACACAGCTTTTTGTTTCCCCTCTGCTGAAGCTGGGCTTACTTCCTCACAGTTCAGTTGTAGTAACATGATGGCTTTGTCATTCTGCTAATGAGCAGCAATTCTTCACAGAGATAAAACTGTGTTTAACTTTGCTAAACGCTGAACTAGTTTGGGTTCAGTTGTCTTTCTTGGTACGTCACATTAAAACAGTGTCAGTCAAGTGGTTTGCAGCTCTGATTTCTGATCCTAAAGTGCCAGTCCTGTCAGCTAGCTGAGTTTTGCCACAGCTGTAGTCTGTTTGCTATCAGCATGAGGTGCTGGGAAGTGGGATTTGTGTCCTGTTATTTTTAAGCTGATGAGAGTCTCAGTGGAGGGAAAAATACCTCCAATGTAAAGTGAGTCTGATTTCTTTATGCTCTGTCTGCAATGGGGAGTTATATTCAGTGGACAAGAGTTGCTGCTATTGCCTGGTGTCAGCACCTCAGCATAGAGAAGCATCACAGGGTTCCTTGTTAAACACTTCAGTGTGAAGTTCATCTGTACAGGTATTGGGACTTAACTGCAACTAGACCCATTGATTTTTAAGTATAATTTATCCGTATTTCTGAATTAATGTTAGCACAACTACACAATTTGGCGAACGATGATTGCTGCATCAAATCTGTTTATTATCAGCTTACTCCATCTTTAACTGCAAAGATACGAAGAGAAGCATTATACTTGACGTAGGCTGTAAATTTGGGTTGAATTAATTCAGAGCAGGGGTTTGAGTTCAGATTTAGTTAGTTTAGTTTAGATGGCTGGCAGGGAACTGAATGCTGCAGCTCCCGTGGCAGCCTCCTGCCTTTCCTAGTGTCAGAAAGTATTTTTCATTGGTTCACTACAACTAATTGATGCTTTTTAAAGACTTTTCCATGCCTGATGCATGAACTATTGTGCCCACACAAATTTTCCAGATTAAAACCGAAGGGCAAGAGTTGATAAGAAGTGTAGATTTTCTGATTAGTTGTCCATAGCTTTGAGATTTTCACGTAATGAGTACAATAGGACACTGTAGCTACTTAAATGGTGCTGGCACTTTGTGGACGGACTTATCAGTGCAAAGAGGTGAATGCAGTGCTAATATTTTTAGTAGACTGAAATGCTTCATGAGAAGAACAGGGCTGAAAATCTTACATATTTCAGCTGATCGGTGTTATTTTAAATTTTATCTCTTTAACTTGTCGTTTCCAATAAGCTGTTAAAATCAATACTGTCTTCCTTCAGCTCTTTTAAACTATAGACTGTACATTAAGGTATTTTCATGAATTTATTTCATCAAGATCTTGGTAGTTCTAGTAAAATTTACCTTGTCATCTTTACAGTGAACACAACAGCAACTGTTTCTTCAGAGCAGAAATACACAAGAAAACATTTAATATGTCCTTTTTGTCAGTGGTAGTTTCATCCTTCAGTGACCACATCTAAATTTCACATCTTATAATTAGTTTGCTTATCCCTAAACATTTGGATCATGCAAAAGCACACCGGTAAGGGTATCTCCCTTAACCCCCAGCCATTGAGCTTGAGATCATAATTTACAGAAATGCAGCTGGAATTGTGTAATGATGGTGATTTTAAATTAGTATTTACAATCAATGTGGCATGGGTAATGAGGTTCTGGACTAAACTAGAGCTTTGAAAATTGGATGTCTCCACTAGCAGACGGATTTATTGCAAAAACACTCAACCTGTGGCTGAAGTGGCTCCCTGCAGCTCTTTGCCACTTCTGCCCCAGTGCTTCTGTTTTCCATGGCAGTTACAACTAACATATGTAATTGGGACAAATAATTTAGGCAGAAGCAGAGTAACTGGCAAATCACATCGCATTTAAAGATAGGTCAGACTGCAGCGGCTGAGCTGGTTATCAGATGTACTTGGAAAAAGTACTGTGGCTGCCATGATCGTAGGCCTCAGGTCTTCTGCTTAGATGCGTTCTTTTTGAAGTTCTGGGAAGGATTCAGGGACAAGCAGTGCAGGTAGGACAGAATTTCAAAAGCAAAATGTGTACTGGCAGAAAATAGGAGACCTTGGTGAAGTGATCTGAGATGTTCCCAGTGTTATGTATGATGAACTATTGCTGAGGCAGAGGGACATCTTTGGTGCACGGTTGAGAAAGTGTGGAAAAAAAGGCTTTTGTTCAGTTGGGAGTAGGAGGAAAAACTTTGGCAATGAAAAGATCTGAGAAGTAGGGATGACCTTGTGCTAAACCAACTGGGAGCCAGCAAAAGGCAGTTGATGCTACAAAGGCTTGCAAACAAATTTTCAAACTCCAGGGAAAAGGGAAGGCAGTTATTGAGTTTGGTGTGTTCTGTCTTCTGAGAGCAAATAATCCTCAAACAGTAAAGACACAAATTAGCAAAAATCAGCTGGGATATGACAAATAATACGTTAGACAAAGGGAATGGAGAAGTCTGCAGGTACACCAAATATGTGCTTGCTTCTACCTAAAGTTTTATAGAATGCCAATGGGAAGAAAAAGATGGTGATGTGTGTCTTTCAGTGAGGTCATACATCAGTTAGAATTTGATGGTCAGAAGAAATCTCACAACTTCAAGGCAGAGGTGATGGTGTTGGTAAGTTCTGGACAATGAAGAAAAGAATGAGGGGAAAGAAGGGATATATTTCAGTCATCACTTAAATTTCTTATTCTGTACAATGAAAAATACCTAGGTATTGCAATACCCATCACTCATTGAGAACAAAGAGAATAACATTTTGGACCAAAGAGGTGCTCTAGAGTGCAACCAGTAGAAGAACCCACAGGATGGGGAGCAGCTCGGGCTTATCCTGACCTGGGTAGAGAGTACAGTTTCAAACATTTGGTATCATGTTGTATCTGTAGCCATAATATACTGCATTTCAAGGTCTTTTCAGAAATATCCAGAAAGTTCACTATAGTAGAGTTTTGAATTTAGAGAAGAAGTGCTGCATAAAGTGAGGAAGCTTGTTATGAGGAAATTGAACCTTGCAGCTCTTTAAAGACCTCACATGAAAAGTTGGATAAAATATATGCCATGTCTCAAACACAACATATTCATTTTTTATTATTGTTACTACTCATTTTTTTGTTGTTGTTAAGAGGCAAGGAGGTTTTTATAGCAGAGTTAAGGAATCCATTAGAAACAAGGAAACATTTTTCAAAAGTTGAAGTTATATCCAAACAAAGAAAATAGACAGGAAAAAAAAGCATCTTGCAAATTAAATTTTAAAATATAATGAGTCTGGCTAAATATATTCTGAGAAAAAAAAATCACTAAAGACGTGAGAGTCTATGATAAATCACTCATATTGAATCATTTCGAATGCATCAGAAATAGAAATCCTGCCAGACAGACTGGAGAGCTGATAGATGGCCCAAGTGTGAAAGCCTCAGAGAAGATAAGGTGCAAAATGAAAGCTGAATGATTTATATCCAAGTTGCCTTTCCTGAGAGGTCTTCGTGCAGAAACTTTACAGGTGAATCTTGAGAATGAGTTTCATTGTGAAATGCTGGTAGCTGCATGTGAAAATGCTACTCTAGCAACTGTGATCTGTTTCTTAAAATTAGGATCAGAGGTATGAAAATAGGCAAACACAATTTCAGTATCTTAAAAGCATTCCAGAAACAGTCAAGGTACCACAGAGCAGTCTATGCAGGCGAGCTGGTGTGCGTCATTACACACAAATAAAAACTATGGAACTGGTAAATACGTGGGCTTACATCACTTATCTTGTGTTGGGAAAAGGGAACAAGTACATCAAATAGTTAGATGCTCTTGAAGCTTACAGCAGACATGCAGGTTGCTGGGTCTCTTCCACTCCTTCAGCTCACAGAATTGAAACTGCCAGTATCATAAAATAAAAAAAAAGCAATTATTTGTCATGCAATTGTGTGTCTTTGTGAGAAATATATGAACTTGATGACCAGAGACAATATGCCGTATCGCAGTGTAACTCCTTGTAAAATGTGTGGATGCCAGTAAACAATTAAGTCATAAGAAACACTGGACTAAAATAAACTGTATTATATTGAATGCATTAACTGTCCAGTATGTGGTTTAAGTCTGTGACTGCAGACCTATATTTGGATGTGAATGCTTGTTGAATTTTGGTCAAGTCCTGACCACAAGATGTAGGTAAACTTGTACTTCTGTAGCAAGTGTTTCAAGCTACGGCAGGGGAGATTCAGGCTGGACATGAGGAAGTATTACTTTTCAGAAAGGGTGGTCAGGCACTGGAATGGGCTGCCCAGGGAGGTGGTGGAGTCACCGAGCCTGGGGGTGTTCAAGGAAAGGCTGGATGTTGTGTTGAGGGACATGGTTTAGTGGGAGCTATTGGGAATAGGTGAACGGTTGAACTGGATGATCTTTTAGGTCTTTCCCAACCTTGGTGATTCTATGATTCTAAGTGGTGGATGTGGCATGGTCAGTACAGCCCGATGAAATCTGCCAAGTCTGAGCTTTCTGCTGTCTTCAGATGTGAGTGGCATGAGTCAGGCAGGATATCTTTAGTTTTGGTTTTTTTTAATTGCTGATGCTCACTTCTTGGTAAGAGGATACAAAACAAAGAAGGCGTGGTGTCTTCTTTGTGTTTGGTGCAAAGGTTCCAGAAGGATTCTTGGGACTAATTCTAGGTTTGTACTGGATCTTCCATAGATGCAGCCTTTCCAAGATGTCTAACCTTGCTTATAGACTGAATGGGTTTACATTTTTTTCCATGTAAAAAGTCTGTGTAAGAATAAAACACCTCTTTTTTTTTTTTTTTTTTGATAGTCTAGCATATGTGTACAAATTCATGAACTGAAAGAGAAAATATGCATTTAATGAGCTTTACAGAGAGAAAAATACCTGATTAAACAGAAGAGATGTTTGATGCAGTTGTTCCAATGACATCTCCCCTGAAACAGTAAAAAGTTGAGCAAAGCAACAAGGCTGTCTGCTGCGGGGGGGGGGGGGTTGCAGCTATTTACCACCTAAGCAGGGAGGATTTGCATTTCATTAACTGCAGATGAAGTGCTGATGACCTGTGAATGTTTGAAAAATTATTAGCTGAAAAAAGCTCTCAACATTGATCTGTGTAAAATGGTGATACTGTAATGATGGTATATGGGAACTGTTGAGTCACAGCCCGAACCACTGATTGAGCACCTGGGGAAAGGACAGGGTCAGCCTTGGGAGCACAGGTGAAGGCAATTCAGCTGTGTGACTAGAAGGCGTGAAGCCTGGCTGCACTTCTCTTAGACCTCGTTTAAGGGCTGACTGCCACGGGGGAAGGATCTCTTTCTGGAGATCCCTCCTTGGTGGAGCTTTCCCCTGTGAACCTGGAATCTTCTGATATGGGTGAGCAGTCTTCTTCCCTTCGTTTGTAGTGCCTTTCTATCGTGTGGGTCCTTCCGTCATCACACCTTTGTTGTAACACCTTTCCCACTGTATTGATCTGTCCAATTGCTACAGATGGAGAGGTGGCTTTGAAGTAAAACTAGACTGGAAGAAACACTTCTCTATTGCTTGGCTATGTACCAGTTTTGTACTAAGGAATTGTAAAATGGGGAAAAATAACAGAAGAGATCATGTTCCTCCCACTGAAGCATTTTCTTTGACCAAATCTGGCTTTCAGGATATAGGGAAAAGCACTGCTGGTACGTTCATGCTGTCTTTTTAAAACATAAATCATCAAGTGTGCGCCATTGTTTTGCTGCGCACGTTGTGTCATATGGAGAAAGCATATGTTAGTAGGTGGGCACTGATAAACTTCCATGTTTCAGAAAAGTATTCAGACATCCTTTCATCTTCACTGTAATTTATAACGTTCTATGCTTGCCATTAATCATACCAATTCAGCCCAAAATATCTAAGCAGTGGTGTAAGGGCTTGGGTTTACATTAGCTTTTACCAAATGGCATATCAGGATGTTTGTAATGGGTTGATAGATGTGTGGGTTTGTTGCTTTAACTCTGCTTTCACTGTAACTTTTAAAGGATTTCTGGTATAGACCAGCACTTTGCTTATTTACGTGTCATACTAACAGTGAAATGCAAAGATTTTGACACCATGTTGAGGTCTAGCAGTGTGAGCTGTGTAATTCATTTGTTAACTTTTTGGCTCGTTTATTCTCTCATGAGAGCAATACTAAAATCAAGAAAACTTGGTCTTAGGGATGTATGCTAGCTTCAAGTATTTGTGCGGAACAAGAAGGAAAGTGTTACAGTTGCTTTAAAAATCTTTTACGGAATTCATTAGGCATCATTTCCTCCTAAGCTTATTTGCTCTGTAGTACTCCTCATGGAAATACAGCTTCCTAATCAAATAAACATATATTTTGACCACAAGAACACTAAAGCTTTAATTATTATATTTGCCCACCCCTCCTCCTCTTCCCTTTCTTCTTTCTCTCTTTCCTGCTTGTTGACATCTTTTGTGACTTACAATTTTTTTAAGGAATCAGATGTGTTTTCACTTAGCGCCTGTTACGTTAGCAGCTCCTGCACTTGATGTTCTGAAAGCCTGTTTGTGCTGGTGACATTTTCTCACAGCATATTTTAGCTGTACATCTACATTCACACCACCATTGCCAGATCTCAGTATTTGCTTGGTATCTGCTGTGCACTCATTTTACATTGCTTTGTGTCGCAGTGCAGAAAATCAGTATGTAATAGAGCTTTGTGAGTGGATTGAAACCCCCTGAAGTTAGTGAAAAGCATGGAAAAACACATGCCAAAATGCCCTGCCTGTGCTGCTGTGTGAGTTGCAAGAATTTAATGAGTTCTTGTTTTAAAAGCCATCATTTGTGGTCTTTCTTTTTTTTTTTTCTTCTTCTTTTCTCTGGTATTTGACTAAGCAATCTCTTCTTGCTACATATTTCCTGTCTTGCATGTACCCTGCTGGTGTGTTAGAGCAGCACTCATCTTGCATAACTTGGGATGGCAGCAATATGGATGTCAAGTTGCGAGCTCTGTTACAATTTATGTTAAGTCAGTACAGCCAGCAAAGTCTAGAAAATGATTCACTGCAGCCTGAAGGAAGACTTTAGACAAGTAATTCAAATGTTTGTAAACATCTAAACTGAAGCAAAAAAGAATCCCCCTCTAGGACTTTGTGAATGTGTGTACCCGTGAATGTGTGTACACGGGTGTTGCACATGGCGATGTTGGGTAGCAATGTAGCTCATGCATCATGTGAAGGATGAATGAGAGCTCGTTTACTTCAGGATTTGGGAATTTTTCTTTCAGACTGGGAACTTTTAGTTGCTGGGCAACTTTGGTTCTGATTTAAATTTAGAAGGGAAGAAAAAAATTAAATCGTCACCAGTGACTCTTGAGCTGTTACTGTTATGTGTGAGGCAAGGTGATTCACTTGGCAAGGTCAGTCCTCAGCCCCTACGTGATGTAGGTTTTTTTAGGCACCATTGAGCACCTCCCATACTTGAGTAATGTAGGTGGCACACATCTGGCCATTCATGTGAGCTCATTCACAGCGTGAGTAGCTGTAGCTTCCTTCCAGGAAGCTTCCTTCCAGGAAGCTACAGCTACTCACACTGTGGCTGACTGGGAAAACTGTGGATTTTCCAAACACCTTTTGCATTCTTTCCCTGTGAAATCCTTGGTGTGTAGCACATCTGAGAGTTGTGTACCACTTCAAACCCACAACTGCAGTCACCTTGGGTCTGTTTTGCGGTATGAGTCGTATGTAGGCTTGGAGCTTGCACTGCATCTGAATTCAGCCTTAGTCACTCTAGTCCAAAACAGCACACCTCATTTCGACTAAGGAACTGTGGTCTTTAATTCTGAGAGACATCTTATGTGCTTTTTAGCAATACATAGGTAGGTCCTGTTTGAGAAGAGAGCAGGCTGTGAGAGGTCGCATTGGGCTGGCCGCTGTGTCTGTGCCCTCCTCCAGCCCCATGCCATAGCACATGCATTCCTAATGCCCGAATGACAGCTCAGGGAGAGGAAGCAGCTCAATTCCTCCCTGTGCACACAGCTGGGCAGCAGCGGATGGAATTATTGCTGATACACGCTGCCCACATTGTTCTTCCTGTGTCACTTCCTTTGCAGCTGTGAAAAGCTAGTTTTGTAGACTTTGAAAACAACATAGACCTTGGTGGTAGTGATGCAAAGGTGCTGAAATGTGTGTGCTCATTTGGGTTTGTTTGTGAAATAACATCAGTATCCAAATCCTGACTGCACCTTCTAAAATCATTTCTGACTGTGGACTTCCAGCTTGAAATGTCTCTTCAGCAAGATTTGGCTTTCTGAACACAAGATGTAGTGCTGTCTGAAATGAAGCAGGAGTTTTCAGTTGAAACTAATCAGTACTGAAAATGTTTGTCTTCCATCTAGAGTTCTAGAGCTCATACATCAAATGGACTGACGCTGCTGTGTCCAAATGTGAGACAGTCAAACTTGTGAAAGTCGTCAGGTTGCAGGCCGGCAGCTGTGGGAAATTTATCCCAGGGCTGGAAAACGCACGTTATCAGCAATGCTGCACATCTGCCTCAAGGCTTCACTTAGCCAATAACAATTCAAAAACAAACCACCCATCACAAATCAAAGGATGCTGTAGAAAGTAGTTTTCTCTGAACGCCAGAAGTGTCAGAAGCTGCAGCATGTTGGTTGTAGTTTTAACATAAGTGGAAAAATGTAGTATCTACTGTTGAAGATAATAATTTAGTAGCTGCTATGCTGTAAATCCCAGAGATATTTTTCCTCTTGTTTATTAAACTGTTCTAAATGCACCTTTGTTCTATGGAAATCATTAGGCCTCCCTTGTCAGCAAACTTACTCTGGTTTGCAACTTACCCAAGGGAACACGTATAAGCTCCAGTAACAAAAGCATTTTTGCCTAAATAACTACAGCAGTCCTTAGGATTTTACTGAGGTTCAGTAATCACATGTCATAAATTTATAAAGAGCGTGATATTAAAAAATGAATTACTTGTTTAAACAAATGCTAGAGAAATGTTGTGGTGTTTTTTACTTTAGACCTGGTCCAAAATACTAAGTAAATGAAGCTGTATGGGTATGCTGAAAATATCCTTACAAGCTTGCATTGTGCAATTAGTCCTGCCACAAGATGAGTATTTCAAAGGTCCCACTGAAACCAGGGCTCTTATTTGTGGTAAGAGATGATGTGTGGTGTGAGGAAGGGTTGACAGGCCAAGATCTTAAAATTAAAAGAACAAAAATAAAATGTAAGAAGTTGCACAACTCTTGCAAGGAGCCAGGCGTCCAATCACAGCACCCACGTCAGCCAAGCTCTCGGAGGCTGTTGGGAGATCTGTGGAACCGCACTTCACTTGCAACAAACATTGCAGTGTGTGTCTTAGTTTAGCCTCTCACGCTACTGCTAATTAGGATCTGTTATGGCTAATGCTGTGCAAGGAGACAGCACACCAAGCCTGGCTCATGCAGGAGGCAAGAAGTTGAGCTGTAGTAACTTGGCTGTAAATCTGAGCCCAAGGGTGCTTAAGCCATGGTTGCTACTTCAGAGAGTAAGGCTGGGTCTTACAAAGTCTTCTGGTCTTTACAGTTATGCCGAAGTGAACTGCTATGTAAGTCATATTCATGTATATATGTGCGTGTGTGTATATGTGCATGCTTATATTGTAAATATATATATATATATATGCAGCAGAGGCACCCTGTCCAATCTCTGTCATACTGAGCACTTTTTTGGCAGGTGATAGGAGTTATGGAAACAATTAAAATTCCTGTGCAAGGTTGGATTACTTACTTGTTTGGAAGAGTGGGTGGGTGGAGGGGGAAGGGTAGGGAAAACGGATTTGTACTTCAAAACAAAAGTGTGAAAGCATTTTGAAATGTTTTCACCAGGAGGTCTTATGTCAATATGTGTTTTGACAGAAGGGTCCAAGCATCAGGAACACAGCTCTGAGTTTTATACTGTGTAATGTCTGAGTGGTAAATATTTAAGAAATTAAAGAGCTGCACTTGTGTTTTACAGCCAATAACATGTCCATGTCCACTTCAGGCACCATGCAGCGCTTTTAGTTTCCCTTCCAGTGCAAGGGCTGCTGAAACAAGGATTGGAGGCCCTTTGATTGGTTTCTGCTCTGGCTTCGTGCCCTGTTCTTCCCGATGCACTTTAATCTTGTGCTTTTCTGTCTGAGAGATTACGAGTGTCAAAAAAAGAGTTTTAACAACAGATAGAGTAGATGGGCAATGTAATTTTATCATACAGAGAACACCTTGACCTGGAGAGTCTGCGGCTGCACTTGCCTGTGGGTTACGTAACAGGTTGGTGCAAACTTTGAAGGAGTTCATGTATGCGAGTCCAACTGAATTTTGTTTTTTTTCCGCCTACGAGTAAACTCTAATACTCAGTAGGAGAGGATTTCTCTGGAAGTGCCTCATCTGATGGTATCTTTTCAAATGATGGGGAGGTGTGGCTTGGTATGGTGTGCGGTGCCTCCTGAAGGGAGCAGCAGCATTAGCAACAAGTCGTGGCTCTGCGACAAGGGCAAACCACACCAAACCCAGCACTTATTGGGAGGAGTCTGAGGGTTTGGGTCTGAACACCCTTCTGGTTTAGTTTGAGGGTTTTTTTTGCCAGTGACTGTGAGCTGAGAAGTGTTCTGTCAGTTGTGGTGAAACACCCACTGACCAGTTTTTAACCTTAACGATGACTGCATGTCTCAGAACACTGCAGCTTCAGTCTTCTGATCAAACACCTGACTTGCCACATTATGTGCAATTAATACGTGTTTCAGATTGTTCTACATGTAACTTGCATGCTATAGTTGACTAATCAAATACATAGTTTGGCAGTGCTAGTGCTCAAGCCATCTTCCATGAGCTATGTGTAAGAGTGCGTTCATTCAATAAAAAATAAAAGGAGCATTTAAAGAGTCTTTTATTCCTGTCATAAAGATGCTTTGTGCTATTGTGTATTTGACAGAACAGTCGGGGATGGAAGCTGCAGAAAATTGTCTTGTATTTTCATTGTCTTCTATTCCACGTTTTAGTGATCTTTATTTCTAGAGCAGCAACATGGCTGGTGAGTTATGATTTCATTTTGAGTAAGATTTTTCACTGAAGCTGGTATCTGTCTTTAAATCAGCTGTTCTTTGCCTTAGTTGTTCTGCATGCTATTATTATTATTATTTTTTTGAGGAGTGTGAAATCTGATTTTGCTTCCATTCAAGCAGACCGGAGCACCAGCCTCTGGAGAACTGGTGCTGGATTTCAAGTGTGTGCCAGAGCTGCACTGGGCACAGGGCTGGTTGTAGTATGGCACAGTACTGTGGTTTGCTGTACTGACCTTACAGATTTTAATTTTAACACGTTTCTTTACAGCTAATTTTGATTTCATTGGCAAGGCACATTTTTGATATGTGGCTCTAAAATACAGCATTGTACCAGTCACACAGCTATAGCAAGTGTTGCACTGCAGTTCACTTTCTTGGTTTCTTATATCAAAGCAGTTCAGATTCTGTGAGTATATGTGCCAATAGATTTTTTTTTCATGAGTTTAAGTAGTAACAAACTATATGTTCTCCTGTGTTAGCCAGTGCATTAAGTAGAGGAGTCTATTCTTATGCAAAGTTATAGGACAGTGCATGAAGCAGCCTTCATTGATGTGTACTATAATTGTATTGAATGTCTTAGATTACATCAAATATGTTTCTCATGGAAAACACGTGCTGAAATATTTTATGTTGCTTACCAAATTGAATTTTCTGGTGTCGGGGGAGGAAAGGAAAAGAAAAGCACTCATTTTTGAATTCCCAAATTTGAACTGGAGAAAAAAGACCCCAAAACAAACTTTCTGCTATTAGAAGGTTGAATAACTTACGGCTCTTTTAGGTTCTAAACTCTTGCAGGTTTGAGATGCAAAGTACTAATCTCAAAGTCTCATGGGGGCACACAGAGCACAGCCGAAGCATCAGATGCTCAGCGCTGGCGTTAGTTTTTTGCATTGTTTCCGCATTCTGGCATTCCGCTCCGTTTCCTCGCCGCACTGAGAGGGACATAAATTGACATAACTAGATTTCTCTGACTGGTGCAAGGGAAGCAGGCTGAAAGATAAACTTTAACCTACCATCCTGTCAACAAATTTGCATTGTTACAGAAGTGAGATTTAACATATTACAGAGTCAAAAATAGTATACAGGGACAATGCATTAAGATTAAAGTAAACAAAAAGTGCGTGTTTTAAGTTATATTCAGTTCAGTCTAAAAGTGAGCTAAGCATTCCACTATCTGATTTGTTTTTCCAAACTTTTGGCATAAGAAAAGTCCGTAATATTTTTCCTGGCCTAAAGTGAAAAACACTTAACAAAAGCTGAAGAAATTCATGGGAAAATTATGAAAGAATTTGGTCTGTCAGTATGGTTTTGTGGCAGACAACTTCTCTTAGCAATCTCTCCTGTGTCTCAGTCCTGCCACAGTTTGCTTGTGCAGTCCTGGGAAATTACTCTCATTGAATGCAGCCTTCCTTTATTAAGGCTAATGGGAGTCATGTGTTTGTGTCAGTGGGAAAGCAGACCCTTAAAAATCTTTCTGGTAGATTTGGTGGAAACACAGCTCATGTTCATTATCGCTTTGTTCTGGGCAATCGGATGTCTCATTAGTGGGATGTTAACTATGTTCAGTGCTCTTCTTTATTTCCTCATATGAGGATATGAGGAAAATCTTAAATGAGTGACTTCTCGAGTTCTATCATTTCCTGTATGGTTGGATTAATTTCTCTGCCCATTGTGTTTTTTCTCCAATGGTCAAATATTCTCTGTGATCACCTTCTGTACTTCAGCATTACCTGCAGCCACTGTTACCCAAAGCCTGGTGCTAACACAGACCACAGCAGAAGGCGGGGTGATGGCATGAGCCCCATCCAGCCCACACTGAGGAGTAAATATGGAGCAGTTATGGCTATAAACCTGTTAGAAATGGCCCGAGCTGTTGGGCAGGGCAGATGTTTGTGCAGTGGACCTGCTCGTGGGGCTGCTGCTTGTGGGGCTGCCCCTCGTGAAGCACAGCCCCTGGCTTACACCCAGTGACATGCGTGGGATGGCACTTCCCCTCTGGAGGCTCTGCCTGTTGGTGATTTATCTCACCGAGGCAACTGCAGGCGAACAATGGGTTATTAAAGCAGGGGAACGGCCAGAGCTACGGCTGACCCAATGTTTACTCTGTTCTGCAGGTGCTGCTGAAGGGAGGAGCGGGCTGGGCAGGAGGAAAGTGGTAGCAGTGCGTGTAGAGCTGGGTGGGGGGCGGGTGGGTGGTGTCCGCCTGAACTTCGGGAGCTTCCTGCCAGAGCTTCCTGTTGTAAGGGGACAAAAATAAACGTGCAAATCGAGGGTGGAGGCAATGCAAGAGTGTGGCTTTCTTCACGGTGCAAAATCGGTTTTCATTCCGTGGATCTCACCACAAAACTGTTACTGATTTCTGACATTGGGTCTTGGGTAGCGTATGAAAGGGGCTTGATCACAAAAGTGCTTGTTTACAGGCTAAAAGGTGTTGGCCTTCCCCGTTTCACCCACGTTCAGGCAGTGAGGCTTTCACCTCCCCGCGCTGCCTGCAGGCTTGTCTTCTGAATGCAGCCTTTGGAGATCTTGTCTTGCCACAGTCTGGGCACATCTGTATGCAATCTGATGAGTGACACCACTGATACCTCAGAAATTAGAGCCAAACTCGCTCTACTGTCCATTTGCTCAGTTTCAGAGAAATAAGAATACAAAATTCAGTCTAGAATCAAGATGTTGCCCAGCCAGGTGCACCTCTTGAATGTGCACTTTTAATTCACTTCAGTAGATGTGCTTTTACCTTGGTGTATTTATAACTGCGGAGGAGGTGTGCACTTTGAGGACGTGCAGGAAATACACAACGTTTAGATGTTTGACTGTAGCTCCTCCTATGTGAAATGGAAACAAGTGCTGTGGGTCTCTCAGCTTTCTCTCAAGCACGCACCCTTAACTGCCAAAAGCAGAGACCTGTCCTTCTGTTGAGACTTCTGCTTTCTTGGATGGAGTTTTTCTGCCTCCATTGCAGGAGGAGTCCATCAAGTACACGAACTGTTCATCTGCTTATACGTGGTTCTGGACGTGGGTTTAAATGGCTCTGCTTAAGCCAGGGTTGGATCGCACTGACCCAGTGGTCCCTGCTGTCCTCAGCCGTTCTGTGACTCCAAGTGATGTGCAAATCAGTTGATCTGTCCACTGTGAGGAATAATGTGATGAAACTGGTTTTGTCTTCTGGACTGGTATACCTGTTGCATCCTGAGAATGTTCTGTCTCCATGTTGTTGTTTGGTTTGTTTGTTTTTAATTTGCTTTTCTCAAGGTATTTAATAATGAAGAATTGTGGTGTTCACTTTGGGCAGTTGCCTACTCATTATGTAAATGTATTCCTCAGTGCCCTGACTCGGAGCCTGCTGCAAGTCTCTCAGCCAGTGCCCTGGTTTTACAGCTCTTGGATTGCATCGGCAGGTCCAGTCCTGGGGAGTTGGCCATCAGCTTGGCAGGGGCAAAGCGCTCCCTCGATGCAGGAAGAAACATTTAGAAGTTACGATGCACATCTCTCTTTTTCAGAGATGGAAAAACAAGCTGTGGCAGCAGCTGTACCATGTGAGTAAGTGTGTCATGAGCCTGCTGGGCAAGGCATAGTGAGGGGCATTATTTCACTGGGAGGTTGGCACTGGCCATGGCCCTCCAGAATGGTCACAAAGGATTTTCTGTTCAGCATCTAATGCAACCAGAACATTCATATGTTTGCAGAGAGTTTCCATGGAAACTGTGTAAACTGTGATGCTAGCACACAGAGGCAAAGGTTATACTATTGTAGAGGCCCTTTTGTGTTCTCCTTTAATGTTTCACAGCAGTTATATTTTTTAACTGATACTCTGAGCACACATTTTCTTCAGATATTTTTTTTTTTAACTGAATGTTTGTCATGATTGTACTGAGGTCAAACAGGCTTCAAGAATAATAATGAATGATTTATTTTTGGAAACATGGAATCACTCAAATATCACAATCTGAATTATCTTTTTGTTAGTGATAATGATGCAATTGTAAATGGAAGAACAGGATATGAAAAAAATCACCTTCAAGCAATTCTGCTCTTACATTTCCCCATTCTGTTCAGTGCTTCTGTTGTTCAGGTAGAACCAACTGTCTGAGGCCATCATTCACTGGCACTTGTTGAAAAATTTTCAATGCTTGTCTCCTCTCTGAAGTGTGAACCTCTGCAATGCTGTTCATTATGCTTTGATTGTTCATGCTGTCTTGATACTACAAACATCAATTTCCAAATGCATCTATTGCAATGTTTGTTCACATTTCAGGAAATGCTACTGCCATGGGCACAAATATTACTAAATATTAAAGGAAATATGAATGTTGGCTCATTGATATGGTTCCCCAGATTCCCACTGGATGGTCCCTGTTTGCAAAACTGTACTCAGTATCCTCATTCATTTGTTAAGCTTAATTATAACGGGAGTTGCTGCTTTTATTTTATTTTTTACTTTTTTTGCCCGAACTGGGTTCTGCCCTGATGTCTGGGTTCATGTCATGCATCAGCAAGAAGTCCAGGTAGCTGCATAATGCTCATCTCCTGCTCTAAGAAAAGAAGGTCTTCTGTGATCGCAGTGTCTGTGCATGTACTCATTCCTATCACGTATCTTCTGAACCTGCTGGCTGCTTTAAGCCAAGCTTGGTACAAATGTAGAGAATAATTTTCTGACACATAACATAAGTTGATGTCTGATTCGAAGATAAAGATGTAGGATTCTCTGCTGAGGTTACGGAGAGGTGTAAAGTTATTCATTCCATCTGTTCATAGAGCAGTGAGAAAAGGTTAGTCAAAGTGGATATAATCAAACTCAAAATAAAATTAGCAGAGAAAAATTTATTTCTCACTTTTAATGTGTTTTATATTCTAATGCAAAATGTACAAAACCTCTTAGGAGTATATCTAATGCAAACAAGTAACCAAAAGGCATTGATTGCATTTCCAAAGAAGGTAGCTTTGGGAAAAAAAGAAAAAAAAAAAAAAAACTTTGTGCTGTCATAATAAATGAGGCAGCACTTGGTAATTACTTTTCCTTGTGTGTGTCCCATACGTGGATGAAAATAATACTGTGTCAGCTGTCTTAGAGTTGTTACTCTCAGTAGTTTCTGATACAGAATGAAGGGGTGAGATGTGCTGTTAGTTCCGAGAGCTGCTTGCATACCTTTGGGCGGTGGGGCATGCTGCATTACTTGCTGCTTTACAGAGGAGGAGACCAGGAAAGGGTGGGTTTGTTTACTTAGTTATCATTGTCCCTTCTGTCATTTTAGGTATCATACATATATATATATATTTATATATATATATATATCAATACTGAAAGCAAAGCTTTGTATCTGATGCCTCATTAGTGTGACAGTTGAGAATAACTTCAAAAAGAAAAGGAGAAAAAATGGACCGCTTGGAGTAGTTCCACCCATTGTAGAGCTTGAGGAACCACTGTTCTTGTAGTTCAGATCACCCGATCACAAAAAGCACTTTCAGTGTAACATGAGAATGAACATAGGATACGCATAATGAAGACCTATCTTCAAGTGCAGTATAATTGCTCTGAAGTAGGGCTGTGCTCTGGGTAGGAGTGTTTTTCATTACCAATCTCAACTTTCTGAGCTGGAAGCCAGAAGTCACAGGAAAAAGCCTGTTCATTCAGCACAGCACTTTGCATGCTTTCCTTCGGCTCTTTCTGACTGCTTTGCAGTGCTAACTGAGCCACTTTGGTTATTTATCACAGAACACAATACTGATGAGGCAGGCAGAAATAATAACACACATAGCTATGTGCTATGGAGTAAGAAAAGATCCCACAACAACCCAACAGTGGCACTGAAGACAGTTACTCCAGTGCACACTGAAAATGCTACCTGGTAATTATGATAAAAAGCAGAAATCCTGCAGTCTCAGTGTCCAAAATAACGCAAGAATTTAGCTAGATAAAAGTATGCATCTTAATTACAGAGAAAATGTCTAAATACAGTGTGCCTCCAAAAGAAGCATCTACTGTTACCCCTCAAGAAGCCTGTCAGACCAGACTATGGAGACAACATCCCTCCTGCAGACGGCTCTTCCTTTTGGAGCAGGAGATGAGTGCCAGCAAGGGCGCAGTGCTTGATGCAGCATTCCAGCACGTCTGTGGGTGCTGTTGTGAATGCAGCCTTTGGCAGGCATCTAATCACCTATCATTGTTCAGTTCTTGATTAAATAGCTTTTGTGGTATTTTCTGGCATGTTCCTACATTACTACAGAGGCTTCTAATTCCTTGATGAAAACAAAAACAGTGTCAGGTTTTTGCAGATGTTGAAAATGACCTGAGATATAAGTGAACAAGATGACTGAAAGCCACAGAGAATATGATTTCTTTCACTTTTCGAGCAGGTGTAATCGGTGTCCTTCCTGTCATTTTTGTATTCTCATTAATTTTCTCAAGTTGTAAAGAAAAATACCATGTTTACCTGGGATGATTTCCATGGGTTTCTCAAATATTCAAAACAGGCATTGCCAGAAGTAAGATTACAGTGACATTTCTGCAGTGATTGTTGACTGAATTTTACATTGTTTGCTTTTGATTCGTAACAACGTAACTGAGAGAAGAATGTGCCCCCACCTCTCTGTTCTCACAAATTCTGAACTCTCTACCCAGGGGTTATGCTCCTGATCCTAGCTTTCAGCATAGACATAAGCAGGTTTAATTGCAAACAGGCAAATATTGTTTTTCAGGGTAGGTACACAAATGAGGTTAGAAAATTCAAATAAAACAACTTCTAAGTTATTTTATGAGGTTTTTCATAATACCTTATCTTGAAATCTTTGGATCTAACAGATGGATCCATCCAATGTATTTGTTTTCCTAAGTATGTTCTTGAAACTATAAACCAAAAAGTAGGGGGAAGTCAGAAATGGAAGAATTGCTTGAGGAAGGAGTAGCAGGAGCATGTGTCATGCTGCATGTGTGACCCTGACCTGGTCTCGGACACTGCATGTCCAAGTTGCTGGTGCTGTGGCTCATCTAAGAGCCTGGCTTCCTTCTCTAGCAGAAAGCAAGAAGTTGTTTTTCTTTATTTGCGTGACAGTGTTTTAGTAGAAAGTAAGCATCTTGAGAAGCCACTTGCTGGGGCCACCTTGGCTGTTAGGAAATTCTGTTGCTGGTACGTTGGTCTGACTCCTTATCAGATCTGAAAACCTGCGAGCTGTATTCAGGGTTCGTGCAACTACTTAGGTGAAAGACAGCATGGTGTGAATTTCCAGTTTTAGCTGTCAGGCTGCTTTTGCACTCTAGAAACAACTACTGCAGATATTTGCCTGTCTCCAGGACTGTGTACGGTATGCAGAGCAACTCCACGCTGTGATATTGGAATACTTTGTGCAGCATCTCCTATTTTATCCAGACTTTGAGTGCTCACAAGTGATGATGGAGGAGGAAATTATGGAATTAAAGTAGAGAAGTGCTTGCTTGAACTGGAAAATAATAGTAATCTAATTATGAAGTATTTATGCATTCTGCTTTTGCCATCCTAAAGAATACTGTGCTGAACACTGACTCACCACACCCCTCACCCTACCAAAGCCTTTGGTAATTAATCTTCAGCACTCGTTAGGAGTGTGCTGACTGTTGCTCTGGGCACATCTGTTCCTCTGTTCAATGCTGTGGTGAAGTTCAAAATGACCATTTGACTTCAGACTGGCTGCCTTGAAATTCAGCTGAGTAATTTTCCATTCCTGAAGGTATATAAGACCTTTGCCTCTCTAAATTCAATTTGCTCTTCTAGCACTGCTTGCAAGAGGTGCCGTAGACAAGAAGCAGGTCAAATGTGGGCCAAGTCAATTGAGATTAATGTGCGTATTTATGTAGGTAAAACTTTGATTGCAGTGGAAACTCGTTGGATTTGCTAGTCAAGTATTTTTTAATTATTTTGAAGCCAGCTGAAGACAGTATTAGAAATGTGAGTAAAAGCAGAAGAAGTGTTCCTGCACTATCATAAATCCTAGGGATTTCCCAGAGAAGGATAATTAAAGCAAGATGCTTTGAATCGGCTAATTAAGTATAGCTGTCGTTTGAACTTTCCTAAAGGAGGTCCTGGCTGCCCTCTCCACCTCCATGTGTCCTTCTGCTCCGTACTTTCCCTTGCCATCCTCTCCCAAATTATCTTTAACCTTGTTCTGTTTCGGTATCCAATCCATGGACTGATGTGCTGGCACAGCTGGGGATGGCATTTGGAGAGCTGAAATAGGAGTTAGAAGGGTGAGATCACCTCAAGCCAGACAAGAAAGCATGAAAAATCATATCATAAGGTGTGCTTATCAAGTTAAGTCCTCTACAGATGAGATTTTTGTATGTATTTGACAATCTCTATTAAATGCTTTGTGTTTGTTAACTTCTGTTTATATTTTAACACGGATTAACATTTAATTGTGGTTGCAAATGGACCAAGAAGGGGAAAATTTGTACCATAAGTTGAGGCAAAACTCCAGTAATGAAGAGAAAAGCGAGATCCTTTGGAGACTGAATGGAGTGAGAAAAGACAATGCCTGCATGCTTTGGGAATGGCATACTACAGGTTTTGTTTCTTTGTTTGTTTTTTCCCTGTGCTGTCCAATGAATAATATAAGCTGTTAAACTCATACTGACTGTGCCTTCTCTCTTCAGTCTGTAGGTCTCTTGTGGAGCATTTCCTAGGGTAAATCTCTGCCTGTATTCTAGGGAAATGCCTACGTATTTTTCCATGCTTCTCTTAGTGACAGTGTGCCTGCTGCAAAGTCCAGCCTGGGGCTGGCTGCCATCACTTGTTCCATACTTTCATTGATCTCTAAAATTACTATTTTTCAATACCATGTGTGTATGTATATATGTATATATATATATATATATATATATATATATATATATATATATGTATATATATATGTAGTCACACACATATACATATGATCATTCCCCCGTGCCCGTTCTTCATACATGAAATAAATATATGCCACTGTGTTATCTAAAATATTCTTAATTTTTTACTATATCATAAATCAGCTTTTTTTAAGCATTGTTGTTTTCTGTTTAATGTGGAAATATATGTACAGATCAGCAAAATGTCTAACCTTTTCTTTGGAGAAGTTAGCCAATTTACTTTACAATTGCGGTGGGATCAGTCTGTTTATATGGCTTCCCTATTTCCCTTGTTCCTCCCTATTTAAAATTTACAGTAGAGTGATTCAGAGATCCTGAGATGAACTGGAAGAATCATGTAGGGTGTGGTGCATAACATAAATAAAGATACGATTTGTCTTGAAGACTTCATGATCGAAGGGCTGACAGTTTCATCGTGTCTCCAATTACAAATGTCCCTGCTGAGATCAGCTGTTGGCTGGGTTTCCCCTTCCTCGCTGTAGGGTCGGTGCGTGGTCGTCAGGTCCTTGCTGAGCTGCCGTTCAGGTATCGGTGATGGGAAAGGTCAGGGCTTGGAGTGAAGAGGATGAACTCCAGAGGTTTGGGCTATAATAAGGTTTGGCTGCATGCTGCCATCCCTGAGACCATTTGTGAAATCCAGCAGTTGCCTCGTGTCGATCATTGGGGTTGCCCATCATCACAGCCTCTGACCCCTCATCCAAACCCCGGAGGCAGCTGCTTTGGCCATGGCATTTCTCAGAATAATCAAACTGTCATAAATCAAGAAGGCTTTTGATGTGCCCTGGGATCTGTAAGACTTTTCTCTGTGATCTAATGTCACATGTTGTAGTAGTGAATGAGGGCTCGTGCAGACTGCAAAGCAGCCGTCATTGCTCCGAATGGTGCTTTCCAGGATGGTGTCAATCAGTGGGATTAAAAAAAAAAATATTTCCATTACTAACTTCTTTTTTTTTTTTATCTGTACGACTACATCAGCATAAAGAGTGATGAATTCCATTTTATTCCTGCATTGCTACCATTCAGAGGGAAGCTGCAGTGAAGAGTTACCAGAGAGGGAGGAGAATAGTGCTGTAAAATGTGAAAGGTTTTGACTGCGGTCAGCTTTCCCAACTAAATGTGTTTGTTTTTTCTCACAGATAAGTTTTTAGTTTGTATTGCAGATGAACTTAGATTTCATCTTTTCCAAAGGATTTAAGGAGATTGTTCAGCCCTTGCTCGTGTGTGTGTGTGGGTTATGTGTTTGCGTACTTTCACAGCTTAATACGGATAAGTGCTACCAGAACATAATCTTTTAATTTAGCTCTCTGTTGTCTACTGACTCGTGAAATATTTTTAGGTAACTTAGCCACAAGTGATTATGTAAATAAGCAGAGATAAGTCTTTTAGAGGGAGGAAAAAAAAAAAAAGCTTCTTATTGTGTTTTAATGTGTTGGAAAATAGTACTTAGTTTTTTCATTACTGAAGTCCCACATATCTTTGAAACAATATAAATTTTAAAATGCAGTCTTTTTTTCTCTTCTCCACCTGTGATATACTGTGTTCTTTGATGATGGTTGTTTCTAAACCTCCTTCGGTTTGCAGCATGAACATGAGCCAGGTCCAAAGAACCAAAAATTGAAACTGCTTTGGTGCTGCAGTGTTTGTGTTGCCAAGGTTTCATCAGAATCCTTAAAACCAAAAAAAGAAAAGCAGTTCTTCTTACTGAAAGCAGATGCTGATGTCTTATCTGCATTTCTGGTTTCAGAATAAAATGGAAATACTCCTTTGGGGTTATAGCTCCCTGTCATTATTCTGAGGGATTTTGTCCCATGACTTAAGTAAGGTCAAACACAGGTAATCTGGTTTTTGCACTGTAAGTTGACTTGCATCCCTTGCTGATACCAATACTCTAAGGCGCTAGGCAGCGTTGGGAGTGGATAAAAACCTTAATACCCAATTACTAAGTGCTGAGATCACCAACAGATTCTTTGTAGCATGTACATATTTGCTAATAATATTTATGTCTTTTGTTCCAAGCATCCAAACGGGTTTGACGTGGGTGGGTAAATGCTGTCACCCATAGAAAAACAGAGTCAGTGACAACCGAAAGGCTGCCAGGGCTCGCCCTTGTCCTTGGCCATGCTTAGGGGTGCACAAAGGGCTGGAGCCCTGCGTTGTGTGGGGCTGCACCTCTGCGTGGGCCCACCTTGCCCACACACTGATGTGATATGCATGTTTGTGTGCTTTCATCAACCAGAACTACACTTTAGAGGTGACAGTAGTTGCTGTGTTCTTAATATACTTTTAGAAGTGGTTAAACGTGGATTAGCAGTCCATTCTTCATAATACATCTAGGTATTACACCTATATAATACCTCATATATATATTATATATATAATATTACACCTCATAATACACCTAGGCTCCTAGGTGAGACTGGGAAAGGACTGGTTCTTTTCTCTTCATCTGGAAAACAGTGCTACTGCTGCTCTATCAGGTGATCTCTGCAGATCCTTCTCCTTTGCAGAAGCCCTCGTTGCTGCAAGGGAATGAATGCAGCTTCAGAAAGTGTGCAGCTCAGTAAGCTGAAGCTCTGCAGCAGTTCTGCTGCTGTGGTCATTCCTGGTGGTGGATAGGAGGGTGCTTCTTGCAAAGGTTCAATTTATCTTCCATCAAAGAACAGAAAAATGTAAAAGTGAGAGAAAAAAATTGAAAAATCAATTTCAGATCCATCACTGCCATTCAGTGGGGCTGTGAGAGCAGCTGTTCACACTTGCCGTGGGATCAGCTCTCCCTGGCAGCTCTGCTGGGCTCCATCTCATAGTTGCAGGAGGCTGCTGCTCCTATGCCATGGCATAGAAACAAGTGAGGTGTTGAGGTGCTTTGGGCACATCCCTTACCAAAGTGTGGGATTTTAATGTAATGCTATTCAAGTCCAGTCTTACTGTGTTTGTTCTTAAATTTCGTAGTATTGCATGTGGAAGAAAAACAGAGGAAGAGTGGGTGTGAGGTAGCACTGGCATGCTTTTCAAGTCAAGTAAGTGCAGAAGCTAACTAATTACAGCTTTACAAATGGTTTAATTTATTAGCTGGTCTGGAGCATTTACTCAGTTTAAGGAGATGATTTTCTGAATTGCCTCAGAAAAGGTTGGCACGCAGTGGTTCCACACCGTTTTGCAGGGTGGTCACCCTGTGTTCCCAGGCTGAGGTGGCAGCCCCAGCTGGAGTTCATTGTCAATTGAAAATATATGCATGCATTTGTATTTGTAAGTCAACTTTGCTTGTAAGCAAAACATAACCCACCTTTAAATGAGAACTGTCTGTTAAATTGCAGTGTGTCAGGTACTTATTCACAGAATCTCAGAGGTTAGAAGAGAACTCAAGAGATTGAGTCCACCCCCCCTGCTAAGGCAGATACCCTACAATACATTGCAACTAAAAATAAGCAAATAAATAAAAGGAGGAAATGCAAATACAAAGAGGAAGGTGTGCTTTGAAAGGAAGAATTACAGGGACAGGGAAACAAACCGGTGTCATATCTGTGGATGACTGACCTCATTCTCTTAAAGTGAAGGTTTAGGGACAATTTTTTTAATTTATATTTTTTGGGTGAAGTGTGAGTTGAGCTGTGTGAGTATTCATGTTGACTTTAATACTACATAGTGTAATTATGTAAAAATAATGCTTTAGATTTAATGCAGAAATACAGAACCCAGGTTCAGATACACCCATGTTTTTAGTTAGAAGGAGCTTATGCTTGCCAGCACAAGGTCTCCTTAAAGTCATGTCTGGCAGCAGACGATGGATATTTCATTAGCTTCCTCTGTTTAAAAGCAGAAGGGCTTAAATTAAATATGTGATGCTGGGTTTGAACATTCAGTCTGCAGCCAGGGTGAGCTGTGGTGCGACCATCACTGTGCCCACACCATGCTGGCAGTGGCAGCCAAGGCAGCACAGTGTGCAAGAGGAATGCTTCCTACCAGTCTCACTGCAGCCTTACACACACTGGCTAGCACAAATGGGAGGAGGTGGCAGAGACAGAAGGACTGGATGGCAGCATGGCTGGGAAGGCAGGAGGTGTGTCTGCTCTTTTGTTTTTTTTTAATGCAAATCCTGCCTTGTGTCGATTTAAGGGTATAATTTGACAGTTTGACTTCCTTGAGTGCTAGTGTACTGATATTACTGAAATCTAGCTGCATAATGCTAACTGCCTAAGGGGAATGGCTTCTAACTAAAAGAGGGAAATTCAAGTTTGATGTTAGGAAAAAATTCTTTACTCAGAGGGATGTGAGGCCCTGATACAGGCTGCCCAGAGATGTCACAGTGTCCCATCCCTGGATGTGCTCAAGAACTGGTTGGATGGGCTCTGATCTGGTGGGTGGCACCCAGCCCAGGGCATGGGTCAGAGCATGATGATCCTTAAGATCCCTCCCAACCCAAGCCATTCTATGATTACCTAGTATTTTTGGTGCCACCAATTACCTTTAGAGAATGCTCATGTATAAATGTACAGCTTATTCTTCTTACCAGTGCATAAAGCGAGACTGATAAATGAAATCTAAGCTTCATACAACATAAGGGGCAATGCAATCTGCCAGCTCATTTTCAGTGTTCTGATCAGTAAGTTTTTTTTTTAAAAAAAAAAAGAGGGAGAAGGAAATAAATGGCTTTGAGGTGTTATTCAAGTATTTTCTTGTCCTAGAACAGATGTGATTACTCAATAATACATCGTTGCTAAAATTTATAGGAGAGAGGATTGCAAGACGACTTCCTAATGTCACATGGTGGTGATGGTGGCCTTCATCTCAGTCCACATTCCCCCACTTATTTTTTTGTTCCTCTTAACCATTCCTTTGTATTCCTTAAGCATGTTTCCTTCTGCCAGCTTGCATTGCTGACCGTGCTGGTTCAAGCCAAGTCTTTGATTCAGACTGGAACCTGCCTGATTCACAAAGAGGCTGGAACTGAGATCAAGAGACACCCAGCTCACTTCCAACAAGTCTCCTGGCAGACAAGATACTGGAGAGGGGAAGAAAGAGCAGACTGTTCCTTAAAAACAAGCAGACGAGAAATAGCAAGAGCAGAATAAAACAATGTGCTCCTTAAAGGAGATGTGGTCTCATCTAACCCGAGTGCTCAGACCTGAAATGAGACCTAGCAGTTAGTTATGGGGTGCGTGTGCTGTTGGTTTGCAGTGCTGGAAACTACCAGGTGGATTGCACTGCACAGAGAAAAGGGGGATGGCTGAATGCAGCCATAAAACATCAGGCTAAAAGGTAGGTTAATGATTCGTTGCTAGGCAGTCTAATGATTTACTCACTTTTCTGTTGCTGTCTTTCTGTTGTGGTAATATTTGTTCTTTTATGTGTTCTGTACGTTATGAAGAATATATTAAGTCAGTGCTTTCTGGGATGTTCTTTGGCAAGAAATTTTCCTTACGTTTGGTCTCTTGCTCTGTTTTTTTTTTCTTTTAGTGCTCCATGTTTCTCTGACCTCATTATTATTTTTGAGCTGCTTCTGTGATTTGACATTGAAAAAAGTTATTCCAACAAAAGCAGCACAGCATGTTACTCAGACTTTACAAAGTGTCAGATGGGCACGATCAGGACTTAATCTTGCAGCCTACGAGGCACAGATCCAAGTTATTTCAATTAATTGGCAGCTTTTGTTAAATAAAACTTCTAAGTAGAGAGATGCGTATCCTCCTGACAAAGGTGCAGTGCTCTACTTTCTGCAGCCCAGTCACAGGTCGAAAATGCAGAAGCTGGGGCTGCTATATAAGGTTTACGAGGTATGTATGAGCTATATGAGGGTATCAAAGGATGCAACCATTTTTCTTTGAATACGTTGTCAGTCCTGTGCTGAGAAGGAGATACAGATCCTTAGATCCCCAGAAGCAGAGCATGTTTTAACAAATGACCTTCTTTGGGGGGAGAAAAAAAAATCAGTGCAAGATACAAATAAATAATAAAAGAATGGCTGATTTGTTTGAAAGTTTTCCAGCCAAACAGTAGGGGTTATGCAAGAGTCAGCCTGGACCCAACAGAGAAGGCATTGAACCAGGTCTAATAGGAACAACTGGACCCAATACCCATATTATGTTCAGTAATGGAGTTTTTTTGTAGTACAAGGACTTTAATGTTGAAATCTTAACATCCAGTCTGGAGGGAAAAAGGAAAAAAATGAAGTCCAGCACAATTAGAAAATCTCTTTTGTGGATTTTAAGTATTGCCAGCCACATTTGTGTCTTTTCACAGATGAATGGGCTTTTCTGTCACTGTAAGGCTGCATTGTAAAGTAACGGACTTGAACTAATTGTGTCCTGTAAACCTATTTAGAATAATCATAATAATAATAAAAGTTCTTTGAAGCTCAGACATGCGTGTAAGTTGTTCCTGCCATCTAAATGGGTTGGTAGTTGGGCAGCCCTTTACCACTCAGAGTTAACAGGAGTCAGGAGCGTTTTAGGAAAAGCAGCTGGATAACACAACTCCTGGGAAGAGTATCTATGGAGGAGTTGCAGATGGTTGCCAATTCAAGTGAGGTGCTTGTCTTCTGCTTTTCTGGTTATTTTGGTTACCAGGAGGTGCTGGAAGGTCTGTTCCGACCCAGTGAGACAGTTATCCCCATGAGGATGGAGAACAGGTCCGATCTTCAGCTCTTAGTACCTTGCGGCATTTGAAGACATCATGAGAACCTACATTCTTAAACCCCAGCATTTTTCTGGGGGAAAAGCCATAATTCATTGTTGTTGAGCTGTGATGGCGTCTCTGAATGCTCTCTCAAGAGTTTTATCCTTCTGCATCAGTGCTCTTAGCTGCAGAAGACAATGGTTCATTCTTCAGCAAACCTTAGCTCATTTTGTACCTCCACTTATAGCACGTTGCCCTAAGCAGAGAACAAATGAGAAGGCATTAAATAGTCTGTGATAGGAAGAGATCATACACTGAAAGAGGTTATTTTTCCCAAACCCAGTTTTGCCTTCTCCCCAGCACCCCCTAATCAGTCTTGCTGGCAGGCCCTGATGATCAGCCAGGAAGTGAATGAGCTCAGGCTGCAGGAGAGCAGCATACCCAAGAACATATCCGTATCAAAGCCATCCCAGTTCATTCCCAGGGCTCATCACAGGCAGCAGGGCTTGTGCTGCTGGAGCTGCTTTAATGGGATTCTCCCAAATGTTTTTATCTTGAAGTAGTGGGAGGTTTTAGCTGACCCACTTCAGATGCCACGTCAGTTTGTTGCTCACACAATATCCCAAAGAGCAGCCGCAGTGACCCGAAGGAGGGATGCTTTGAGCCACTAACAGGAAGGTATCAGTTGAACCACATCACTTAACGCTGCTCGACAGGCAGTGTTCCTTCCCATTTGGATGTTTTGTAAATTGCTTATATGCTAAATGCTTTTGCATGCAAATATTCTTATATTAAATACATTATTGAATGTAGGTATTTGCATGTTAAAACGTATTTTCATAATATGCTATCTCTTCCTACAAATCTTGCTTCTCTTTGTTCTTCAGACCTGAGAAAACCTTCCTCTCAGTACCTGTTGAGAAATGGGGTTTCTGAGCCTGATTCTTTGTGTGAAAATGTGAATGTCTGAATGTGTGAATGTCTGATTTTCTGCTTTTGATCCACTTTCTATTTGTGTTTGTTTATCGGTTGTTTTTTTGGTTTTCTTGTGTTTTTTTCCTAAGGTGTTTTAAACTTATTTTTCTACTAAGATGTGAAAACTGTTTTGTTTTAGTTTTTTTTTTTTTTGTTACTAATGTAATGAACATTGGTGAGAATCCTTGCTTACAAATGCACACATTTCTCTAAGCTGAAGCTATGGGATGCTTTGGAAATGCTGTCATTGAGGAATGCCTTTGCTGGAGCTGGGAGAAAAGCTCTGAGCGGATGTTGAGGACAGGCCCTGCCTTCTGGATGTGCTGTGTTGAAGCTAAAAGTGTCAATGAGGAGAGCTGTAGTGAAGAAAAAAACAAACAAACAAACAAACTTGGGCAGTGGTGAATGTGGCGTAAAATGAGATTTTGTCACAAAATATCTAATGCGCATTTTGGATTCATGATTTTAAATGTTCTGCTTTTGTTTTGTTTTGCAGGTGAGGACTCCCATCCGCAGAGCTGAAGCATGAGTACCGATGCCAGTCAGGTGGTGATCACTTCTCCCCCTGCAGCCACAATGCCCCACAAGGAGAGGTACTTTGACCGCATCAATGAGAACGACCCCGAGTACCTCCGGGAGAGGAACATGTCTCCAGACCTGCGACAGGACTTCAACATGATGGAGCAGAGGAAGAGGGTCACTCAGATACTGCAGAGCCCTGTGAGTAGGATTAAGGGGGAGGATGACAACTACAGAGTGCTGGCTTTGAGATTCCTCTTTAGTTTCTTGAGGTTTAAGAAAAGAAAGCGATGTCACTGTTAGCTAGAATTACTCTGGACTGTCTTATAAGAAGGGTCGCTAAGCAGATTATCCAACATTTTGTTTGCTTAGCTTCTTGTCTGTGAATAAACACTGGTGGTTTGTTTTTTTTTTCCTCCTGGTGCTTTTATGGTCTTATGCTTCATTACAGTATTACAAAAAGATCTGGCTGGCTGAAGGGTACTTAATTAAAACTTAGGCTCAAGGAAGAGAGTAAAGGAGTCACACCGGTCAAATAGGAACAAATTAGGGTGTTAGATGGAGTTCTGCACTCTGGTTTTGAATATGAACTTATCGTTTGCATCAGGAATGCTTTAATTACGTTTTTAATGTTGGCTAAGATCATTCAAAAGCTAGAATATGTTCTCTTGTACTTGGGGGCGATCATACCCATATAAGGCCTTAATAATTCTATGTTAGCACTTACTTTCTGGTTGCGTAAGTTCAGTGCTTCGTAGGCTACGTGTAACACTTTCATCTAGAGGTGGTTTAATAGTTTTAATTTATATTTTAATGTATACATTGTGTGAATTTAACCTGATGAATGCTTTGGAAAGCAAAACTGGCGCCTGAGTGGTCTGAAGCTGTAGAGGGTGAGCCTTTGGGGTGGGGATTATAAGGTGAGCAACAAAGACAACAGGACTTGGAAGGGGTTAAGCAGCTTTGCAGATCATTTTCTGTTCAGCTCTACTATAAGGTGGGGTGTTTCTCATGTCATTTTTCTGAAGCTTTTCCATATGTAATGAGATTGCAAACAGCTGTTAGTAATCACCCTATTATAGTCATCCATGAATAACAGGATTGTTTGCTAAAGTGTTGTCGTGGAGTGCCTCTTGGATCTGTGTGTTGCTCTGGGTATAATGTGAACCTGTTGATTAAGGAATTTATGACTTTCAAGTCGATTTGTGCAAGTTTCATTCTGCAGCCAACCCCTTTATTATAAAGAAAATACTCCAAGGAGGTATTGCATAATGCTTTAATCATGATAAAATTATGTTAAACACTCGATTGTAAAATGTGATCAGTCTGCTCCTTCCTGTTAAAATACTCACATTACAAGTAGCCAGGGCTCACAGCAAAGACTGGATCTTTATCCTGTTTAAATAGGGCAAGATAAAAATAAGTTGTAGAGGTTGTGTTTGTGGTGTTCTTTGGTTCTTCCAATGGAAGCACTGAATCAGGTGGTCGTAACTATTTGCTCAGCATTTTGGGGGGCCCTTTGCCAAATCTGCCAAATGTAATAAATGTCTCTTTGCTGCAGTCTCTGGTATTCTGGAGATACGGTGTCAGCATACAGGTTTTAGGAAGGGATGAAGAGGTGCTACCTCTGAGTCTGGGTAAGTGCTTTAACAAACAGCAGGAGGATGAAGCCAGGCAGTTCTGAGTGTACTGCTGTAGGACAAGCCGAGCCCAGCACTGTTTGGAGATGCCAGTAAGTTGCAAGTTGTGCAAAGGAATGGTTGTCCAAATAAGCCAGGGGCCTGCTGGCTGCGTGGCCATTCTCATCTGACTGGGAAAAGACAAGGACGTGGAATGCAGGGTGTGAGAAGGCATGGACAGAAGGAGCCTGGGCTGCCAGCTTCTTTCTCCTTTTACTGGCTCTTCTTGAAACAGAAAATGTGGAGTAACCCTTCTATGATTCCTCATGTGAGGAAATAAAAGCATTTTTAGTACAACATCCAATGTCCATCAAGCAAATTTCCTAACTGATCTGGGGGTAGAAACTGCATTTCTTCTTCCAGCGGCTGGCTGCAATGTGGCGTGTAGCGTTCTTGAGTCAGGACTGAAAATGATTATGAGATGAAAAATGATTATCTTCTCTCTTATGAATACTTTTTTTTTTTCCTCACAAAAGTATCAGAAACATTTCTCTTGTTACTGGTCTGCATAACACAAGCCCAGGGTTGTATTCTGTACAGTGTTTCTGTTCTATAGCTGCAGAATTGCATTAGAGGTTTGCATAAAGCTTTAGTAAGAACTAGTTTGGTGTTTGGGAAGAGGGGGAAGAGAGGTCATCAGACACATTTTTGTGAAGAGATTTCTTACTGGTGAATATTCATCTCATCTGACATGTGCATATGTGTACTCAGATTGGAGGGTAGTTGTTGATTCATCATAATTACATATCACTGACTGTAAAGTGTATGTAGCAAAGATAATAACTTTCTATCCTAAAAATATGCAAGCACATATGGGCTAAAGGCAAACTTGTGTGAACACAAGCTTTCTCCAAGCAAAGAATCATGCTATAAAGCTAAAAGGTTAATCACTACCATCTAGGAGGAAGCTTAGGTATTCATATTTTATTAACAAGCTTTTTTCCTTCCTTTCAAGTAGGAAAATCTACATCCCTTAGCAAGAAAATATATTAGTAAATATATATCAGGAGCTGCTCTGTATTTTGTGCAGTACATGTCATTGCAAGGGCTACAGCCCTGGCCAGACAGCCTCAGACATCAAACTGCTGCATCTCTCTGATGTGCCATTTGATGCACACTTGATGTGCAGCCTGGCTACTCCCCTCTGATGTTCTATTTCCCTTTCCTAAATTAAATAATTTAAAAACTGCACTCATTACCTCTGATGTTTGCTAATGCTTGTAATAAGTCTTAAATCAGTAACGCTGATTTGTTCTGTTAACGCTGCCCATAAAGAATCTCCTGACATTATCAGCAATTTCTCAGACATGTTTACTTGATGCTCCCTGTACATCTGAAAGCCTGGACAATCTGACAGGACCTGCATGTTTGTTGTTCTGTGTTAAGTCAGTAGAAAGCAGTGACATTCAGATAGGTTTGTGGAGCCTGATAGCACTCAGAAATACCACTGGACATGAAGTTGTATGATTTTATTTCATTAATGTCTGCAGGTTCAGAGCACTTGGGTATTACATCGTTCTTTTCTTAGGAACAAATATTTTCTTGCAACAGACTACTTCCTTTGCTTTCTGTGGTTCTAATATACTTCAGCTGTAATATATCCAAAATAGGAAATTTTTTTTTTTTTTTTTTTTTTTTTTTTTTCTATCTCTCTAAAATTAAAAACGGTTTTGTCTTTATATGCTAAACAGCTGTAAACTGACTATTGGCATGCCTGGTTTACGTTTTCGTAAGATCCTAGAATTGTTTGAATTGGAAGGAGCCTTAAACGCCATCTGTACCAACCCCCTGCACAGAGCACGGACACTTACAGTTCCATCAGGTGCTCAAGTGTCCCATCCAGCCTGACCTCAGGTGTCTCTGGGGATGGGCAACTTGCTCCAGCGTCTCACCACCCTTACTGCAAAAAATTTCTTCCTTATATCCAAACTAAACCTCTCCTCTGTTAGTTTGAAAAGGAAAGTTTCTTGTGGCTTGTCAAGCTGCACTGAATGTGCACTGTGTCTTTGCTCATGAAACACTCAGGTGTTAGGAGCCTGTTCGGTTTTAGCCTGAGAGGAAGCTGGCCTGCAGGATCTCCCAATGCTTTGCTTTAATTCTGTGCTGGCTGTGACAGTGCTGATTGGTTCTGTGCAACACAGGAGGCAATCGGGATAATGGTTCTTCAACATTGCTGTTACATAATGGCAATAATTCAGTTGTACCCATCCGTATTGCAAAATTGGTTTTCTCAACCAAATATCCTCCTGTCCTTTCTGCCCACAGGTGTGCATGTGCCCAGCCTCCAGCTTGTCTGACTTAGCTTTTTCTTTCTTTTTTTTCCTGGGATGCGCATTTGTCTGGCTTGTTTTGGTTTGTATCACATGGACATCCAGTATTTTCACACCACCACTCCCTTCTGAGGCAGTTCATTTTCATGAAATATCCAAGTCCTTTCAGCTGCTCTCTTATTTTGGCTTGCACTGCTCTTTCCCCATCAGGCAAAAAGCCCTTCTGATTCTTTAGGAGTATTTCCTGTTGCTAGCATTTCATTCTATCCCTTTGGTCTGGTCCCATTCCTACAGGACCTTTTGCAGGAGCAGCCTCTCGTTCTGCAGCTCCCCCAGCTGGCTTCAGGCTCCCCTGACATTTGTATAACTTTCTGCTGGGGAACTGCACAATTGTCTCCTGCCCTACTCTCATCAAAATGGCTTTTTAAATCTTTGCTCTTCTGTTCTCCACTCTGTTACACTGGAAATTAAAATTACCTTTGACTTCTGCCTTATTTCCAGGTTGCAGCTTTCCATTTAGTTAGAACTCAGGTTTTCAAATGTCAGCGGTTTCCACATTGAACACACGTATTTTTCCCCTTCCATATTTCTGATCTTTGTGTTGCTGACTTGCTTGAAGTTTTTGTCTTCTTGGGAGGGGATTGTCTGCAGATCATGCCGTGATTTTTGTCCTTATATCCTGTAGAACATTCAAATCATTAAGCAGTTAAGTCCATCCTCCTTTTGCTTGATGAGTTTGCATAGAATAATTACAGTTGGAAAGGACCTCTAAGATCATTTAATCCGAGCCCAGTCCATACCCACCAATATTGCTCACTATCGATGCCCCTCAGTGCCACATTTCTATGGTTCTTTAACACTTTCCGGGACAGTGACTCCCCCACCTCCTTGGGCAGCCTGTCTCACCACTCTTTCTGAGAAGAAGTTTTTTTCTAATAACCAACCTGAACCTCCCCAGCACAACTTAAGGCCATCAGTCTCACCCTATCACTGTTACCTGGGAGAAGAGTCCGACCCCACCTCGCCACAACCTCCTTTCAGGGAGTTGTGTAGAGTGATAAGGTTTTCCCTGAGCCTTCTCAAGGCTGAACCGTCTCAGATCCCTGAATGGCTCCATATAGGGTTTGTGCTCCAGACCCTTTATAGCTTTGGTTGTCCTCTTGACATGCTCCAAGGCCTATGAGCCTTTTCTATGGCTCTATCTGTATTTAAAGTTGTTAATTGTAAATAACAATCAGACTTAATTCTGTAGGTAAGTGATGTGGAATTGTAAAATAAAATGCACTGTAATGAAATCTGTTTTTCTTCCATTCACTGGTTTTCTGAATTCTGCCCAATAAAGATACCAAGTCACTCTGGTGAGTGGGAAGGAAGGGGGGTTGCCATTGCAGTGCAGAAAATGAGCAACAGTTAAAAGGGCCTCCTTAGCTACACTCATTTTTAAGTCCTGGAGCATCTTTGGGTCACTCCATCTAGCCCAGGTACTCACATGCTTCATCGCAAATGAAAAGATCACTGCAACTCTACCAAATTCCTCGCGCTTATTAATAAGCCCGTCTCTTAGCAGAATGCCAAAGCCATTTTTTTCCTTTTTTTTTTTTTATTTGTCCCCTCCTCCTCATAGAGCTAACAAACGCTCCTCTTGCCCTTATCTTCCCCTTGCCAGCTGCAGCTCTCTGGCGGTTTTTTGTGGGCAGCTCCACCCTCTCCCCATCGGGGCACCTGCTGCTGCTGCAGGGCCGTGCAGTTGTGCAGTCTGCTGGCGGTGCAGCTCTTCCTCCCAGAGCAGCTGTATGCACAGTGCTTGGTTTGCTTCTCGTCCGCTTGCTCTCTGGAACAAAACACCAGTTAAGTTTTAAAACTTTTTATCGTGGTAGTGATTGGACTCAGAGGGTGTGTGCATGTGCGTGTGTTTGTACGTGGGGAAGTTGAATTATAGCCTGTTAAAAGATACAGTTCATGTGTATGTGCTCTGATCGAAAGCGGGCAAAAGAAGCTAAAGGGTTTCTTGTGTTATTCTGCTGCTTTTAGGCATGCAGTAGTGCTGTTATTGAGCAGGGATCTCACATACCTCGTCTAGTTCTGTAGGCTGAGGTATCAGTTTGGGCTCTTACTATCCTTGATAGCAACGTGCTTTTTTCTCTTACAAGATTGCTGTGGGCTGTTAGCAGGTGACCTGCAGCCGTCCTCTTCTCTGTTTACAGGGGAGTTCTTTTTCTCTACGTTTTGTTTCTATGTCTGTTGAGTCATTAAATGTCATCATAAACCTATGGAAATAGTAAACAAAAAGGCAGATAGTACTTACTTATGGACTTATATTATACTTATGAGTCTGTCTACCTCTTAACGTCCTCAGAGAGCTGCCTACCAAAATGTAGAAATTAATACAGAGATTTTTCTAGTAAAAAAATAAATATATATATATATATATATTAAAAAAAAAAAAAAAAAAAAAACAGAGAAATAGCAGTGCATGCTGTGGGTTATTGTAGTTGTCTGCTTCTGTTGGCTGTAGAAAAACAGTTGTCAACCAATACATATAAATGTTACTTTGATTCTTAGAAGCCCCCATTTACTCTGTCAGCTCATATTTACGCTAAATGGAATTAAATGAGTCAGAACTGTACCTCACCACTGAGTTTCAGAGAGCCTTTGTATGTGTAAGACAGGAGACTTAAGCATCTAAGCTGCTTGAGTTTGTGATGTGCATTTGGAAGATGACTGTATGTATTTCTGGAAAATTAGTTTTATGGTATTAGAAATAGGTTGAGCTAATTGTGTGACCAACAGCTTTGTGAATGAAAGCTGTGCCTGGGCTGTAGGCTGTGTGCCTACCTAACCTCACCCAAAGGAGCGGCTGGAGTGTTAGAAGCAGTGAAATTCCTGCAGTGCCACATCCAGCTGAGCGTGTGGCCCCTGCAAAACCACAACATGCACATTGAGCTGCCATGTCTGTATATCTCACAGCTCGTGCAGTGAGGCAGAGCTTCCCTGTATTTCATTCCTGAGTCATGGGGACGTTCGTGCTGTGGTGTGTGATGGCTCTGAGGAGATAGGCTGCTCCTTTCCCCCCAGCTGTCCCATCCAGCTTCCGCACTGAGAGCTGTTCTCCATGCAAACCGGGTGCTGTTCCAGCACAGAGAAATAAATCCCAGAGCTGAAGCTCTTTATTGAGCAATGCTGAGCATACACAGCTGAGTAACATAGCTTTTCATTCATCTGACAGTACAGTTTTTCCTTTGTCAGCATTATCTTGTCAAGCACTACATCTGAAATTGGTAGTGACCTTTCCACTTGAAAACTAGCTGCTTTGTGCTGGAGCAGTGTCTGCTTTTGGAATACCTCTCCTTGCAGTATGCCTCTTGGTCACTGGTGGGCAGTGGGAGTTATGGTCCCATGAATTACAGCAGAACCAGGCCTCTGCGGCTGCAGCTGTATTTCCAGAAGTAGATTCCTACTTCTCAGTGGGTTGGAACCTAAAATCAGAGCCCTTCTCTTTAGTGGTTTTACACTGAATGCTATATAGTGGAAGCCCTGGTAAATGCCACTCATTTGATGTGTGATAGTTGGGTTAAGCTCTTCTGCAGAAGCAGGGAATGCCAGTCAGGAGTTTTCAGTCGAGGAAGGCTGTGTTAGCATGGGGGATGGTTACGTGCAGATATACAACAGGACACCCATGTCCTTCTCGGCAGAGCTCCTTTCCTTCACTTCAGCCCCTAACCTGTACTGATTCATGCGCTTATTCCTCCCCAGCTTTAGGAGTCTACACTTGCCCTTGTTGAATCTCATCTGGTTCCTCTACCCAGCTCTCTAGCCTGTCCAGGTCTCGCTCAATGGCAGCAACAGCCTTCTGCTATGTCAGCCACTCCTCCCAGCTTCGTATAATCAGCAAACTTGCTGAGGGTGCATTCTATCCCTTCATCCAGGTCACTGATGAAGCTGTTACACAAGACCCCTGGCAAACACTGCTAGTTGCAGGCTTTCAGCTAGATTTTGCAGTGTTGATGACAACCATCCAAGTTCTTCCAGTGGGCCAGTTCTCAGTCCGCCTCACTGTCTGCTCATCTATCTCACACTTCCTAGGCTTACCTATGAGGATGTTATGGGAGACAGTGTGAAAAGTCATGCTGAAATCAAGGTACACAACATCCACTGCTGTTCCCTCATCTACCCAGCTGGTCATGACATAGAAAGCTACCAGCCTGGTCAAGTGTGATTTCTTCTTGGTGAATCCACATTGATTTCTCCTGATAACATTCTTCTCCTCCGCTTGCTTGGAAATGACATCCAGAGCAAGTTGTTCCGTCACCTTTCCAGGAACAGAAGTGAGGCTGACTGGCCTGTAGTTTCCCAGCTCCTCCTTCTTGCCCTTTTTGAAGACTAGAGTGACATTGGCTATCCTCCAGCCTTCAGGCACCTCTCCTATTCTCCATGAGCTTTCAAAGGAAACAGAGAGCAGTTCAGCAATCACTTCTGCTTTCTCAGCACTCCTAGCTGCATCCCATCAGGGCCCATGGATTTGTGTGCATAGAGTTTGCCTAAGCAATCTCTGACCAGATCCTCTTTGACAATGGGGAAGTCTTCCTCTCCCCAGACTATCTCTCTTACCTCCAGGGCCTGGGATTCTTGAAGAGCAGTCTTAGCAGTAAAGAGAGAGAAGCAAAGAAGAGTTAATAGAAGTATGGAAACATACATAGAGTCATGTGTGGCGCTGAAGACTGCTGTCTGCTAGATATTATTGTTGTGCACTGGCATGTAGATAAGTAGCATACTTCATTGTATTGTATCCATATTTCAACTTATTAACTTTGCCATTCATCCCAAATCTGGCTATCTGATACTTGCCCTGGATTGTCCTAATTTTCTGATGTTCCTGAAATTACTTTTAAGGAAAGCTTGTTGTTCTGTTATCAACGACTTTGTTAAACCACAGATCCTCACCTGTAGTATCCTCAGTGTGTAAGAGACACTACTGCATTAACTCTGGATAACAAAACTGAGATCAGAAGAATGAAAATAGTGCAGGCGGCAGAATAATAACAATAAAATAAATCTTTCCATCAAAAGTTGTCCAAAATACATTATGCTATCTTTTTTTTTTTCCTGCAATAGACATTCCTCAGACAAGTTAAAAAGAAAAAAAAAAAGTCTGGATACAACGAATAGGAATTTGCTGTGAATGTTTTTGCAGATCCTTTCTATAGTCCTTGCTGAATTGAGAGTGATTTAATGTAACACAGATAACTGTTTTTCTCCATCTCCTCCCAAGCAAATACTGACATAAATTTCATGAATTCTGTCTTCCACATGGCCCCTCTGAGACTACAAATGTGCAATTTCCTTATATACAGATTATAAACAAGAGTAAAGGAGTATTTCAGCCTTCCCGAGTGTGAGATGGTAGAATTTTTGTGCAGGGGCCTCTTTTAGGAACATTTGAGGAGTAATTCAATGTCTTGGAATGGCAGAATCTGAAAATAAAGGGTTAGGGTTACTTGTGGATGAAATATATTGTCCAGTCATTGTCTCTGCTGTCCTAATAGATCATGGTAATAGAAGGAAAAAGTGCCATAGAACTGTAGCCATGTGGTGAGCCACAAAGAGAGAAGAGCACTGGGGCTGGAATTACTAGCAGTATTCCTCAGAGGTCGGTGCTGCGTCCGGTCTTGTTCAGCATCTTCATCAATGACCTTGATGAGGTGGCCACCCATGAGATGAGTGGCCACCCTCAGCAAGTTTGCTGATGATACAAAGTTGGGAGGATTGGCTGACATGCCTGAAGGCTGTGCTGCCATTCAGCGAGACCTGGACAGGCTGGAGAGCTGGGCAGTAAGAAACCAGATAAGGTTTAACAAAAGCAGGTGTAGTCTTGCATCTAGGGAGGAATAATTCCATGCACCAGTACAGGTTGGGGGATGACCTGCTGGAGAGGAGCTCTGTGGAGAGGGACCTGGGTGTCCTGGTGGACAACGGTGGCCAGCAGTGTGCCCTTGTGGCCAAAAAGGCCAATGGCATCCTGGGGTGCATTAAAAAGAGCGTGGCCAGCAGGTCGAGGGAGGTGATCCTCCCCCTCTACTCTGCCCTGGTAAGGCCTCATCTGGAGTATTGTGTCCAGTTCTGGGCTCCCCAGTACAAAAAAGACAGGGATCTCTTGGAAAGAGTCCAGCGGAGGGCCACAAAGATGGTGAAGGGCCTGGAGCATCTCTCCTATGAGGAAAGGCTGAGTGAACTGGGTCTGTTCAGCCTTGAGAAAAGAGAACTGAGAGGGTACCTGATCCAGGTCTGTAAGTATCTAAGGTGAGGAGGGCAGAGTGGTGAGGCCAGACTGTTTTCAGCAGTGTGCGGAGACAGGACAAGGGGAAAATGGCCGGAAACTGCAGCATAGGAAGTTCTGCACAAATGTGCGCAAGAACTTCTTTACAGTGAGGGTGACGGAGCACTGGAACAGGCTGCCCAGGGAGGTGGTGGAGTCTCCTTCTCTGGAGATATTCCAGACCCACCTGGACACCTACTTGTGCAACCTGGTGTAGGGAACCTGCTTTGGCAGGGGGTTGGACTCGATGGTCTCTGGTCCCTTCCAACCCCTATGATTCTGTGATTCTGTAATGGCTGGTTCTGGCAGGTCTCTGAGAGCAGAGCAGCAGTTGTGTTGTGAAGCTTAGGAACAGAGTGAAGTAAGCTGCCACAAAATCTCTTGTTGTGAGGTTGTTTTATTGTTCTAAAGCTTTCTGTAAGCTCAGAAATACGATGTGCAAAGGCTAAGAAAGTGCCTCTGGTTATTGTTCTCTTCCAGGCAGGTTGGTAAAACATACAGGTTGGACTCTTTGGCTCCTTTCTGTATGCAGCTGTGAGCTGTTCAGTCACCAAAATCCTTTTTTTTTTGGTTACATGAGAAATCCCTATATCTTACACAGAGATCACACGTGTCTGAATGTCAGAGAATCATGGAATGGCTTGGATTGGAAGGAGCCTCAAGGATCATGTAGTTCCAAATCCCTGCTGTGGGCAGAGTTGCCAGCCATTAAATCAGGCACTACATCATGTTATTCACAGCCCCATCCAGTGCTGTAAGCCACTTTGGTTGCAGTGCAGGAAGTACCCAGGTTCCTTTCTGGCCTCAGCACCTCATTCCAACTGACACTAGCAATACTGCATGGCCTCCTGGGTTTTGGGCTTTGTGTCTCCAGCTTGTTCCCCTGAGAACTCAGCCCCGGGGTGTCAGACACTCAGAGTTATGCTCCAGCCTTCACCAAGAATTGGGCATTGAGTATGTGAATAGCTACATGTTGCTGAGTGCTCTGCAAATCAGGCCCTGAGCATCTCACAGTGAATATCCCATATCAGTGGGACTGTCGGACCTCAGCACCCTTGCTGTTCTGTAAAAGCAATGACAGTGCCCTGCTTCACCTTAAAGGCATGTTTTGGGGATTAGCAAGTTAATGCTTGTGAAGCATTTAGATTTACAGTAATTATCTGCCCCAGAGAAAATCTTGTCAGATAAATAATAATTGTAATCACAACAGGGTATGAAAGGCATGCAGATAAAGCACAGGGCTATGTGCTGAGCTATGAAAAGAGGAAAAATACTGAATTTATTTTCTATTGTGGACCAACCACTGAGTGTTAAATGGGGCATGGGGAAGAGACAAGTGTGGTGCAGTTAAAAGTTATGTGCATGGCAGTAAGAAACATGGCTGCACATCTGGCCTCCAGCACCGCTGGGTTTGTGGCCATGTTCAGGCTCCAGACTGAGGAAGGTGCTCACTGTGCTGAGAAAATGGGTGGTCCTGCTCTGCTGCTTGAGCACCTTGAGTCACCATTAAGTGAGACTATCCTTGGAGCTGAATTGGGTGGGTGGGAGAAGCCTTCACAGTTACCTGCAGATAGACAGAGGGGTAGAGGTGGGAGACACCAAGTGATGCTCACAGTGCTGAAGGAGCGATGCTGGGCTGTTCCATAACAAAGAATTTTCTTACTTTGTTCCATTAATCTTTCTTCAAAGTTTTCACTGTATTCCAGTCTTTGCTTTGCATTCCATCCCCTCCATTTGTATTGTTCACCTGTTTCTAACTCTTAAGCCATTACTCTCACTTCTGTCTCCCTCAGTCCCTCACTGTATAACACTCCTTCCCCTAGGGAGTCCTTCTGTCTAGAGATCTTCCTTCCTCCTACTGAGCTGTCTTATTCTTTGCCGAACCTCTTGCTATTCTTTCCTCCTTTCTCTACTGCTGTTAGTGCTGGTTATTTTCTCCAACCACTTGCTGTTTTCCCCAAATGTTTGTTTACCTTGCTAGCAATTATCCCCGCATAATTACCTCCATTATTTACCCTTATGGGCTTCTAGTGCTGACACACCTCTTTCCTCCCGGTCCCCATTAGGTTCCTTTTTTCACTCAATTTCCCCTTTCTTCTCCTTTTTCCCCTACCTTTCCCTAGGCTTGCTGAATAGATCTTACCTGCAGCAGACACTGAAGAGAAAAATCAGATTTTGCCCATGTGTCTTAAGACCAGTAAGGGGCTGTGAATTATTTGGTGGGGATTCTACATGCACCCCATCTGCACCAAGAAATCCATACAGCAGTTTACCTCACAGTCATTCCACATGGCTTTGTCTGTGGGCATCTGGCAAGTCTCAGGTGCGTGTGATCCCAGTGAGATTACTTTGAGAAAACAGTACAGTGCCTGTGCTTGAAAATTAAAGGTAGCTGTGGATGCCCATCTGAAAGGCCAAGTCAAGCAGAGTCCTGCAGATATTTTGGGGAGTGTGGTAGCAATACTCGGTTCAACAGCAGTCATGAGCATATGGGAATGTCATGGAACTGATGGATTTTACCCAACCAAGAGAACTGAATTAAAATTCAGTGAAGAAATTACACTGGCCTTGCAGAACTCTTTTCCTTTTTAATTGAGACTGAATAATTACTAAGGCAGGCAAACTGTAAGAAGCAATTATATGAAGGGAGTAGCCTGGAGTTATAATAGGAGTCAATTGCACTGTACAGACACCAAATGTCTTTCTGGAATGAACCAGTAAGAGCATTCACCATACACCTTAGCTGGTGGTATGTGCAGCTCTTGTGTCCTGCGTGTTCAGACAAAAGCTAGAGGAATACTGCCAAAAAAATAATGAGAGGGTTAGGAAACAAAGCCACTAAGAAAAATTTGAAAGAACGGAATTTATTTAGTCTAGAAACATCAAGACTGAAGTAGTCCTAAGACTGGCGCTTGTTATGAGTGGTGGTTCATCTGCCTTCTGGAAGGAACAGGCTTGGTCCACAGTGCTAAGTATATGAAATTTGATACAGTGAAAACCCTTCTTATAATGTATTTGGCATGAGTTTATCTTGTTGGGGTTGTGGACACTTTATACTGGGGAAAGAGCGAAGGGCTTTTCCCCTGAGGAGAAAGAAAGAAGTAGACTTTCCTTCTAGATTTTGCATGTCTGCAATCCTACTTGAGTGTGGATGAACTCCAGTTTTCCATGTGTTTATAACTTTATCAAATTTGGATGGATTTTCAGAGGGATTAGTGAATTTAAAAGAAAAAAATAGCCAGCACTAAAAGCAACATATCCCAGTCAGATTTGAAGTACTTCTTCAAAACCATGGTGAATAGTTTAATTCTTTAATTGTTGATACAGACATTTGCAGAAATATATTTTACCTTGTCTTCTTCTTGGAAATGGTTAACCAAACTTCTTTCCCCTCTAGCCCATAAATTGCTAATATTTAGCATACAAAGTTTAGATCAGATGATTAAAGTTTGGCAGAGTTATAGGCACTAAAAACAAGGTCTAAGGGGAAGTGTCGTGTAACATTAATAACAGGCAGATCTACCAGCCCCACCTATAACAATCTTACTTCTATCAAATCCAGGTTTCCTTGATGATTCTCAAATGTTTCCACAGGCTTTTAGAGAAGATCTGGAATGCCTTATTCAAGAACAGATGAAGAAAGGCAATAACCCAACTGGGCTGCTTGCATTACAGCAGATTGCTGATTACATTACAGCAAGCTCTTTTGCAGGTTTTTCCTCATCTTCACTCAGTAAGTGAAATGTGCCTTTGAATGCCACTTTTTCTCTTTGTTTTTACTATTTCCAGTGAAATTTAATGTGAGCGTAAACTAAGACATGACATTATTTTTCTACTTTTGCATATCAGTTGTAAAAATGGGGAATTGCCAGCCAAACTGAATCATTATCCAGATATCTCCCAGGGTTTAAAATCACTTTTAGAATATGCTGTAGTTACAAAAACATTGCTGGGATGTTCCAGGCTTCCCGAGTCCTGCAGTACTGAAGTTGGCCTGAGCACTGTGGGTGGAATTCTTGATATGGGAGCTTACAAGCCTGAGGCACAATGGCAGCTGTTGGCATTCAGCATCTTTTGAGAACTGGTCTCAAAATGGCTCCTTAGAGTTCATACAACAGACTAAGTGGAAAAGAACGACAGAGAGCTGAGAGTGCCTTATCTCCATGTCTCTAGCCAGTCCTGCAGATCCAGCTGTTCCCTGCAACGTTACCTGGGGATTTGAGCAGGGTGATTAATCTCAAAGTGTGCATTCTCTTGCTACTGAAAACCCAAACCTTTTCTCGCTCCTGGTAGTAACTTTCCCTCTAAGCAAAAGCAGTGTATCTCAAAGGGGTATTGTGCATTCATGAAGGGGAGAAATACCCCTTTGCAAGATGTTCATGCAATCAAAGTCAAAAGTGACAGAGGTTTCAGTAAAGACCCTAGAAGTCCCAGCAATGCAGATACAGTCTAATAGTTGCTGGTGTTGCTCTGCTGACAATTTAAATACACTACTTCTGGAAGATCACGACATAGCTGGGAGGTATTTAATTGATTGACTACCACCTTTTTCTGTTTTTCAGGCCATGGAATGATTACCCCCATCAATGATCTACCTGGGATAGACACCTCCTCGTTTGTTAAGGGGGAAAAACTTACTCGTTGCAAATTAGCCAGTTTATACAGACTGGCTGACTTGTTTGGGTGGGCACATCTGCCAAATGCCTACATCACTGTAAGTATTTCAGAGAATGAGAATGTTGATTTGGGACCTTACTGTTCAGTCACATTAATTTCCCCCAGATAATATAAATTCAGAAATAAGTTGGTAATCCATTTGTTTTTTCCCTCTGTTTCAGGTCAGAGTAAGCAAAGAACATGATCATATTCTAATCATTCCAAGAGGTCTGTCCTTTTCTGAAGCTTCAGCTTCCAATTTGGTATGTAACTCACCTGCATTCACATCACCACCAAGGCTCAACCTGTTTTCTGAAATACTTTTGTGGCTACTAAAATGGACCTAGCTGTAATCATACTGCTTGATTGTAGTTGCTTTTAATGTTTACCCACCCTATGCAAAGCTGATTAATTATTTAGATAGCAGCATCCTTTGTTCTGGTTATTTATTTTTGGATATAGCTTTGCTTTCTGTTGCTCTGTCTCCAACATCAATGCACGGCAGCAAAGTTTTGTTCTCCTGTCTCCTGGAACTCATTTAATAGCCTCAGTGTAGCAGCAACCGTTTAGAACCTGACAATCTGGTAATTCTTATGAAATCACTCTGTAGGAGTAGTGTCAGTAGAATCAGTTCTTATCTTTATAAATGGGGAAGTAAAGTTGAATAATCTTCCCTGGTCCTTACGAAGGAACGAGGTAAAATTACAGGTTGGTATTTAGGATCCTGTAGCTGTAAAATCATGTGTCTTTTGATATAGATGCTGCCATACGTTTTCTTCATGTCAGTTCATATCTGTGAAGATGCTATCTCCAGTTGGAAGAGGTGGCAGGGGTATTGGTTGGAAGACTGGTAGGCCAATAGCCTTGCAGGGAATAGAAAACCAAAATAAAAACACAAGAACACTGCCTAATGTGCTCCTGTTGTTTTATGTTGATCCTGGAATTATTATTTTAATTTTTCTACAAATTTGTATGTCCTCTGCACATTTAATATTCTTATTGGAAATTTATTGGCTGAATTTTTTTTGTAGTCAAAGTTTAGAAAGTGTTTATAAAGTTGTTTTTAAAATCCCAAGAATTAGATTGCCTCCCTTACGAGAGGCTGTCAGTAGTGATCTGTAGTTGTATGCAATTTCCATGAAAATATCAAAGATGTCTTTTTTTTCTTTCTTGCATGGTTGGAAGAGGCTTACATAAACACGCTCAATATTCTTACAGGTTGAACCAGATCTTTTCTCGTAGTTGGTTTCCATTCCAGTTATGATTCTGGTTTGCAAATTGCTGAGACTTTCTTTTAAGCAAAAGATTAGCTTGACCAAAGAGGAGTGCGTGGTGTACCAGGATTTTGTCTTTACTTCTTTCATGGTTCCAGATGCTACTGATGTCTGCAGAATGGCATAATGACACACAGGTGGCTCTCCTTTTTTCATGCTCTAAGCCTGAAGAGTATGGGGAGAATTTGGTATCAAGTAAGAAGGGGAGGGAAGTTCTCAAATAATTGCAGTTGTTGCAGACTTCTTGAATGTTGTCCATTTGTTTGACTTTTCCAGATAAAGGTAAACATCCTGGGAGATGTAGTTGACCAGGGCAGTACAACTCTAAGTATCGACAATGCAGGATTCAGTCCACACGTGGCCATCTATTCCACACGCCCTGATGTCAGGTGTATAATACACATACATACCCCTGCAACAGCAGCTGTAAGTCTTCTTCCTGCTAGATTGAAGAGTAAAAAAAAAAAAAAAAACAACAGGTTAATCTTATGAACCTAGATCACCTTTCTGAAGCTGAATCATTGCTTGAGGCGGTTTTAGTTTTGTTTGTAACACAGCTCCACGTTGTTGTTTTTCTCTTTAAAATAAAACTCTGCTGTGAAATCAGGGAGGGTGGGGCTACTGCAATGAAATGAATGGTAATTAACTGATGCTTAGATATGATTGTGCTCAGGCTGAAGAAACTAAAGATAGTTATCCAGGCTTCATTTATAGTATCTCTGACCATGTAATTTGCTGTATGCATCATCATTTATATTACACAACTCCATTTTAACTGGCTTAATTAGTACTTGTGCTCAGTTTGGATTTATTCCACTACTGAGAAATCGCAGTTAAAATATGATTATATATAAAATATAAGTAAATGTATAAAATATAAGTTAAAATGGTTCACACAACAATTATAAAAATGTAAGAAGGCTTGAAATCATTGATTTGAGATAAATAGGTAAATACATATGTAAATATTTCTTGGCAACAGACAAATAAAGGAATGGCTAACTTCTTTTACACACGTTCTTTGAAATTGCAAGTATGGGAAAGAAGGAAAAAACATTTTGTCTGCTTGTGTTGAAAATTAAACGTGGATAAAATTTACAGAAACTCACTTGGGATTCATTTGTCTTTTCCTATCATCAATCTGTCCTAAGGTTGTGTAGCAGCAGTTCTGTCACCCTCTTGTAACTTAGAGTAGTGAAAGCCTAAAGATACTATTTCTCAACTTTCTCACTATGCAGTGTCTCTTTTTCTGGCAAAGTCACGGTTTGCTAAGAGTTGCGTGTTACGCTGTGGGTTTTAAGAGTTTAATTTTTTCCCCTAATTATCAATACATCATTTTCTTGAAATAGGTTTCGTCCATGAAGTGCGGCATCCTTCCAATATCACAGGAGGCCCTGATTCTGGGAGATGTTGCTTATTACAACTACCAGGGTTCTCTCGATGATCAGGAAGAGAGAATTCAGCTTCAGAAAGTACTTGGACCCAGTTGCAAGGTATTCAGCCTCATTCAAGCTTCCCAAAGGCAATTTTCATGTCCTGTGACAGTTTCTATCATTTAACATTAGTGTCTTCATTTACCAGGTATTAGTTTTGAGAAACCATGGTGTTGTAGCTCTAGGAGAGACACTGGAAGAAGCATTCCACTATATTTTCAACGTGCAACTGGCCTGTGAAACACAGGTGAGCAAGAATACACAACTGTCTTCATCTTCCATAACTGGGGCTTAAGCCCATCCCCAGAACTTCATCACTTTGCTTTTATGTATTTCCTGTCACATTCCCAAGTATGTGTTTGGAGGGGAGGAGTGAATAGCACTCCCTCACCCTGACATTCATGTTGAGTTCAATTGCTCATTCATTTTGAAATGTGTATTTAAAAAAAAAATGTTTAATAGTGCGATGAAAAAAGACTTTCTTACGGTATTCTGAGTAGTTGTGTTTGAGTTCACTCCTTTTAGAGTGTGGTAATTAGCATACATTATCATCCTTTCAGTAGGAATCACCTGCTATATATTATATGTTCACACAGAAGAAAGCCTGAGGAATACTGCAGCAGGCATTTGTGTTTCTCTTGTTTATTCAGAAAAGCAGAGAATCCAAAAGCATGTCTGCAAGTGAAATAACACTCATTGATGTCTTTCAGGTTCATGCATTAGCTGGAGCAGGTGGGATAGACAATCTCCTACTACTGGATCTGCAGAAGTTCAAGCCTTTCACGCATGGTGTGGCAGCAGGTGGAGGAGGAGGAGTTAATATGTCTTCACAGCAAAAATGGAAAGTAGGGGAGCAGGAGTTTGAAGCTCTCATGCGGATGCTGGACAACCTGGTGAGAACACACTTGTGGCAATGTCCGGGCAGCCTTTGTAAGCTTCTGAGTGTAGGATCAGCTGCTGTATGGCAAATGATTCTTTCTGGTTTCTTTGCGAGTTTGAAAATGAAGGTAGAACAACTTCTCAACCCAAGGCATGTAGGACAGCACAAAAAAACCTGATTACTTCTTCAGTTACTTCTTCAATTTTTTTTAATTTTCTATTTCTTAAATTATCATTATTTTCTTTTTCCTTCTCCATAGGGATACAGAACTGGCTATGCCTACAGACAACCCTTAGTCAGGGAAAAGCCCAGACATAAGAGTGACGTTGAGATCCCAGCCACTGTGACTGCCTTTTCCTTTGAAGACGATGCAGTCCCGCTCTCCCCACTGAAATTCCTGGCACAGAGACAACAGAGGGAAAAGACAAGATGGCTGAACTCCCCAAACACGTACTTGAAAGTAAATGTGCCTGAGGAGTCCTGGAATGGGGAAGCAAGTCCCAGGACCAAGATCACGGTGAGTCAATACTTTAGGACAGCTGTTCTGGTTTTATACTGCTTGGGAAAAAGCAGACTGCACATAGCTCTTTTCAAGACCTCTTTAACAGGATTAGCAAATCAGTTAATGAAGCAGGAGGAAATAGGTTTGTGGGAGGTTTAGTGACATCAGTACTAATGGCCCTCAATAATTTGGGCATTGCCTTTCTTTGGAAGAGCAACAGTTTACGTTAAGAAATAAGCAATTATTTTGCCTTTGCATTGAGCTCCTCCAATTCCTAAGACAGAAAATAATTTTTCTGCTGTATGTTTTTATGTCTTAAACGATCCACCAAATATAGGAGGGTTTTAAATCACCTGTAAGCTGCTCTCATCTCTAGAAGGTCTGATTTGCCACTGACTATCCTTTTCCTGTTTGTGAGCCTGCTAAAAACAGGCTCTAAAGAGTATGCGGTTGTTACTCCTCATGGTGATTGAGCCTTTTCCTCCTGCTTCCTCTGTTTCCAGCCTGGAGAGCAGCACTTATTTTGCAGGGCTGAGGAGGGCATTATTTGCTGTCCTGCTCCTATTTGCACAGCACAACCGTAAAGCATCAGCTCCTCCTGCTGGCAGGCTAGCAAGCTTCTGCACTTGCGTTTGGGAGAAATCTCCTCAACAAGATATGAAAACTCACTTCAGAGGAATAAAGCTCCAGAATGTGTGACTAGCAGAGGTGGAAGGTGAATGAGGAAATGAGAGAGGATGGATGAGCTCTGGAACCAGGAGATCAATGTGCTAGTGGATAGGAAGCATGATGCCTTCTGAACACGGCTTCATTAGTAGGTAGTTAGCACTGTGTTATACAGGAGTGTGTTTTGGTGTTCATTAAAAGTGATCTGGGTGGTACGTGCTCAAGGCAACTTAGATTTCCCTGGGTAAGCATACAAACTTGTGAGGATTTGGGGGTATTCCATGGATGTCACGTGAAACTGAAAATAGAGTCAGGAAGGCTCCTCTTTACTTCTCTTTAGCCATAAAACAGCACTGAGAAATGTCCATCCCCATCATGCTGTGCAATTCTTTTTTTCCTTTAAGTGGATGAAAGCTGACGACTCTTCCAAGACTAGTGGAGGAACACCAATCAAAATTGAAGATCCAAACCAGTTTGTTCCTTTAAACACAAACCCCAGTGAAGTGCTGGAAAAGAGAAATAAGGTAAAGGATGCGTAATGAGTAAAACTGTGCTATTTCTATATATAGCTATTTGTTAAATAATGTGTAACAGTAACCTAACATTTTCAAGTGTTCTGTTTTTTAGTAGGAAGTTTCTGATGTGATTTTGGCACTAAAAAGCCTGTATTTAAACATGTGATTACATGAATTCTGTGTATGTATATGCTACGTACATACAAATTTTGAATGCAGTAGTTTGGTGAATGATGACCATTGGCTCTGTAAATGATAGATTGGAAATGGTAGTCCCCATCATTTAACATTATATTTAGTGGATAATTAGGTGCCAGCATGAACCAAATTGCTGTAAATTGGATACAGCACAATTCAGTCTCACGCGAGCTCTGCTCTGTGCTAATTCTTCTAGCATGTATTAAACTGGAGTATCTCTGCCCCACTTCACTCCCTTTTGGCAATAGAAAGGAAAAGAAAAAAAAAAAAAAAGAAAAGAAAATGAAAGATTGTTGGACCTCTCTGTAATCACAGATATCTCACTGCTTTTCCCTTCCAGCACATAAGGCGCTAACTGTTAGGCTGACCAAATACTCCACCCTGGGCTTTACTGTGCTAGCAGATACTTGGGACGCTTTCCATGTGATTACAGAATCTTTTATTTCTTGGAAAGCACCCTGTCAGTATCTGTGGGGATTGAACTGGAGTCAGAAGGAACAACTCCCTTCCTTAGGGCTGGCAAGGCATCTTGTGGTCATCCAGAGATTAATGCTACAAGTTCCAGACAGTGATTTTAAGACTCTCTGAATTCACTGTCTCATTAGTTAGTTGACTCCCATTTTTTCTACTGTGTAATGTTTGTATCTGATCTATTTTTCTGTTTATATTTATGTTTGGTCTGTCTCTCTATAGATTCGGGAGCAAAATCGATACGATCTGAAGACAGCAGGACCACAGTCTCAGCTGCTTGCTGGGATCGTTGTGGATAAAAAGCCAAGTCCGGTGAGTAGGGCATCATTCACTGATTTATGTGTATTTGGGTTATTTTGCCTTGCTTTCTTTCAGGCTTCACTTCTGGGCTGTTTTCTTTCTAAATACTTAGAACTGGCAATTTTAATGCCAAGTATTGAATGTGTACTGTGTTCTATTCATGTAGACGCATGTTTTTTTATCTCAGAGGTATAAAATGTTAGTTTCAGATGGAGATATGCATAATAGACATACCTGTCTTTAATATTGTAGTGGGAGCCTTCTCTAAGACCATTTAAGCTGCAGAATGATGGATTTGCATTGCACAGTGCCAAAAATAACTTCTCATTTTTCTGTGGAACTCACTGCTAAAGAAAATCATTTCAGGCTCAGAAATGACATGAATTTAAAAGGTGGGATGGGACCATGCAGAAGACAGCTGCCATTGGAAACAGGCTTCTAATGGAGTGAGCGAGGGTTTCTGGTTTCTTACCAGTCTTGTCTTGAATAGAATATAGTTAATTCTGTTTAAGATGGATATCTCTGGTAAGGTATGTAACAAACCACGTTGAACTAGAGTTGGCATTCAATAATTTTAAGTTTCTCACCATTCATGAGTTACTGCACAGAATTGTTGGAATTGGAAGGGACCCTTAAAGGCCATCTGGTCCAACTCCCCTTCAGTGAACGGAGACATCTGTGGCTCCATCAGGTGCTCAGAGCCCCTCCATTCTGACCTTGGGCGTCTGTAAGGACAGTGTGCTCACCGCCTCTCTAGGCAACCATTTATTTCTTCATTTTGGCTTCCAATATTCTTTTGCAAAGATACAGTCTGCATGTTTATTTCAGTCAAAAAGAATATTTTCCAGATTAGTTGTCTCTGAATGTGAGTATAATTTTAATTTTGTTATTATAAGTTTAATCTCAGAAGACGTCTTCCAGTTAGGTTCCTAACCTGTAGCATGAGCACAGCAACTTTCTCACAGAAACATCCTAGAATACTTGGAGCATTTGCAAAAAAATATAGGAAGTGTTACATTTGAATCCCTATTGTTGAAAAATTTTCACTTCTGAAGAGAATCTAAGTCCCTGAACAGTAAGTTATTGAGGTACACGTTTCTTTTGAAGCTGTTTCCCCTGCGTTTAAAACAAAAACAAAAAAAACCCCACTCAAATAGTGATTGTGCCATTATGAATGAATTGTGATTTATAGTTACTGTGTAAATGTCCATTAAACAGGGTAACTTTGGCCTTGCTGTTGTTTGCTTTTTTTTTCTTCTGTATTCTCTCTCTTTAGGTTTGGAGTCATCATACTATTTGCCATGTGCATGCTGCTTGCTTTCTTTGTAACTTTTAAGTTTTTGGTTTTCTTTCTCCAAGCCAATGCAATTTGAAGATGATGAGCACGCACCACCAGCACCACCCAACCCGTTCAGCCATCTCACAGAAAAGGAACTGGAAGAGTACAAGAAAACAATTGAACGCAAGCAGCTAGGGCTGGAAGGTCAGTGGTTGGGGTTTGCATTTCTATCATCAGTTCATTTATATTTCATATCTACTGTTAAAATGTAACAGTCATTCCTTGAGGAAGTAGAATTCTTTTGTTTTTTCTTTATTTAATTTAGTTCATGCTAAAATTAAAGCAGTGAAAGACAAAAACATGCTGTAACATAATGACCTTTTTCATAGAACTGTACAATAAGTTAGCATGGAAAAGCCCATCATTCACTCTGTCCTCCTTGAAGTTAGTTTCAGAGTTGGATTGCATTGCTGAGGATCCTGTCCAGCTGAGCTGTGACCGCCTGTGATGATAATGATTGTAAACTAACCTGTAACCTTCTGCACTTGTGGAAGTTCTGTTATCTAAATGATACATGATGAATACTTGACTCTCTGAAAATGATTTTTTGCCACTTAATTATGAAAATTGTGACAAGGTAGAAGAAAATCTTTGTCATCTCGAGGTTTGTTTTATGCCAGTTCAAGTGTCAGAATTCACAGGAAAAACCCACTGAGCTCTCCCTGAGAACAAAAATGTGCTGTGCTGCTTCGCATTTGGTGCAGCTCTGTCAATAGATTCTCTGCTTTCTGACCTTCAAATTCCAGTGCTTTTTGAGCTCGTTCGTAATTTATTACCTCCAGAAGTTTTGCAAGATGTTTGATCTTTGCTTCTTTAATTTTTCCTTTATTCTCCCAACGTGCTAGACTCATCTGCTTTTACTTTTTACATCTTTTATCCAGTACTGCTATTGTGCAGGAAATTACTAATTCATTATTGTTTTCTTGTTTTTTTTTTTACAGTATCACTTACTATGCTTTTTTTTTTCATTAGTATTGTGTAATAAACCAACTTTGCTATATACCACATAGGGGTATAGCATGGTAGCCTATTCTATCAGCAGCGTGTGTGACTTAAGGCTAGATAAAACCACAGGGCATGCTATGTGAAACGCAAAGGAATGCAAACCTTCCCTCTTTTTTGTGCTTTGTACTAATGAACTAATATAAAAAGATTGTTAGCAGATGAAACGTGTAAATCTATCATTCTACATAATTTAAACTGTGCACTGTAACTTCTTAATGTTGTCAGTATAAAGAGCACAATGCTAGCAGAGCTGTAAATCTTGTACCACTTGTACTGACATGCTTGCTTTGTTTTTACTTCTGCATGGCTACTAATCAAACTCTTGTCCTACAGATGCTGAACAGGAATTATTCTCAGATGACGGTTCATCTGTGTCACAAATTCAGTCACAAACTCAGTCCCCGCAAAATGTCCCAGAAAAATTAGAAGGTATTCTGTATAGTTTCTCTAAAATGCTGATGGCTCTCATAACCTGAGTCATCTGCTTTTTTGCTGAGTTCTTTATGCGTCTATGTCATTGAATAAGTAAAAAAGAGCCTTGTTTTCCCAAAGGCTGGTGGGGACTCTATCCAGTAAATTGCCTTTCCCAAGTTTTTCTGATACGTAATTCTCACAAATGGAAAATAACATGCGATGTACTGAACTTTACTTAATAAGGAGGAGGAGGAAATAGATACGTTTTGGTTTTGGTTGTGAGCCTCTAACACAGGAAAGATGTGAAGCTTTTGGAGAGGGTCCAGAGGAGGGCCACGAAGAGTTGGAGCACTTTTCCTGCAAAGACAGACTGAAGGAACTGGGTTTGTTTAGCCTGGAAAAGAGAAGGCTATGGGGAGACCTCATTGCAGCCTTCCAGTATTTAGAGAGAGTTTATGAACATGAGGGAAATCAACTTTTTACGCAGGTAGATAGTGATAGGACAAGGGGAACGGTTTTAAACTGAAGGAGGGGAGATTTAGATTAGATGTTTTTTACTGAAAGAGTGGTGAGGAGCTAGAACAGGCTGCCCAGAGAGGTTGTGGGTGCCCCATCCCTGAGGGTGTTTAAGGACAGGATGGATGGGGCCCTGGGCAACCTGATCTAGAACCTGATTTAGCAGCTGGCAGCCCTGCCTGTGGCAGGAGAGTGGGACTTGATGATCCATGGAGTCCCTTCCAACCCAAGCCATTCTATGGTTAAGGTCATATGTTTGCCTAAGACTTTTCCAGAAAGGTCTAAGAAGGCACTTGGGAAGGGCAGTGTTCCAAAGATTTCTACGTGGAATGATGACACTTTTGTAAACCTGTCTCTGGAGTAAAATGTAATTCCAAGTATGCTTGAGACTGTATATCTGTGTGTTGTTTGTGTAATATACTGTAAATGGCTTCACCTGCATATGCACCTGGTAGAGGTGAGTTTAGCTTCCTCAGTCCAATATCCTGTGGTAACATCTTAGGTCTGTTTACAACAGGTATATAAAGGAGAAAAGCCAACATCTTAGCATTTTGGATTTCATTCTTTGGATTGCAATCCAGACTCTCATCTTTGTTTCAAGCTTGGGGTTGGCTTTTTTTTGTTTGTTTGGTGGTTGTTTTTTTTTTTTTACATGATATTGCACCTAAATGACAGTAAAATTATCTGTTCTCTAGAAAATCACGAGGATCTCTACACCCAGAATGCCAACCTCATATCTGCAGAGCTACCTGTGGTGGTGGTGAACGGCAAGGAAGATGCACACGATGTGGAAGAAGACCTCACCAAGAGGGTCAGTCAGTTAACCACTAGTACTGTGGAGAGCGTAGAGATTACCATTAAAAGCTCTGAAAAGATAGAAGAGGCCCTGTCCCCTGAAGGGTCACCTTCCAAATCCCCGTCGAAGAAGAAGAAGAAATTCCGCACCCCATCTTTCCTGAAGAAGAATAAAAAGAAAGAGAAAGTGGAAGTGTAAGTGCAGCTCTGTTGGGAGGAGGTGGTGCACATTTTAAACGTTTAAGTTGACCATTAACAGAGTAGTGTTAGGGGTGTGCAGTAACTGGACTTTTAACCGAAACAAAGAGGAACTGGAAAAGGTTTTGCTTTAAACAAAACAGAAACAAACAAACAAACAAAAAAAAGACTTTCATATTAAGTGAAAATTAATTCATCTCTCACTTACCTGAGTCCGAAATCGCTGTGAGGGTTTGAAACATTCATTAGTTTCATGTTGAACTACACTGGCAGGTGCTCAAATACCGTCATAGCGAGATGAAATACCATCTCAGTATGCAGCAACAAGTTCTGCCCGAGGTATTTTGCAGACCTTGACATTTTCAGTACAGTAAAGTCTTTAATAAAGTTATTGTTGGGTGATCGTATAACTTTCTTTTTTAAAAAAAACCAAACAACTGCTGTCTGAATTGGTAACCAGATCATACCTTTTTGTATTGTGATTTTTGACCATCTGCTTTATGTTTCTGTACCCCTGTTTGGGCGGGTGCGTATTAACAGCACACCTTTAAATCTTTTTTAAGATTAGATCATATAGAAATACTATACACTGGCACATAATATTAGGGGGAAAACTGTGTAAGAGGAAAGTTTATTTGGAATTATTCAAAATGTCAAAGAGCTCCATTCATTGACAACTTCTTTGCCAAATATTTCGTTTTAGTGAAATATAATTTTTGAAGACTTCTTTTTTATTCTGTCTGTCGGGGGGAGGGGGAGACCCTTATTTTTCAAGAAGGGGGATTTTATACACGTAACATTGATAATTTAGTTTAACTGCAAAACAAAAAGAAGATTTTATATGTTCAAATGTTTGTATACCATTCAGTATAAAAATATTATAGGCATGTGAACCAGGCATTAAATAGTAGAGTGTATTTAAGAACGCTTGGTTTAGAGTATACTTAAATATAATTCAGGAATCCAGGGACTTAGAAATTAGAAGACAAAAATGTATAACATTGAACTGGATTCAAGTTTAAAATTTACTGTGTTGGGTTTTTTCCTCATGGTATTGCTAATGAATGAAGAAAAATAATCTCTTAACGTAACCAAATGAAGGAAACAAAGCTGTTAAAAGGGAAGTGAAACAGTGAGAAAATAGGAGGAGACAGAGAAAGTAAAAGTTTGGTGATTATTTTTTTTAAATATATGATATGGATTGTGGGATATTTTTATTAAATCAGCAAAGTGACATTTCCACATTAGAAGTTTTAAATAATTTGTGTGGATTCATGCAGAGCGCAACACTTGTTGTTTTTTTCCTCACCTTTGTTTGAATTGTAAAAGGGTCTCATGAATGTGTGTTGTCCTTTGGATGAACCCAGAACAAACCAGAGCCTCGTGCCATGGGTAGGGCGGTACGGTGGTGCTGCCACTTGCTCATTTTTACTGGTATTGTCGTTTTATTACTTTTACTGTATTGTAAATACAAACTAAACATAGAAATTAACATAGGTTCTTCTTCGCTGTGTCAAATCGTCTGTAAATCAGTCATCGCAATAGGAAGTGCATTTTACAGATCCGTGTGATTTCCAAATTACCAGTTGAAATATTATACAATATATAATTGTTAAATATGGCTGGAGAGTGGTTTGGCATGCACAAATGTTGATATAGCATGTTTGGGGGCTGGTTAGCTTTGACTGTGTAAGTGTGATAATGCAGTGTTGGAATGGATCCTGGAAACAATTTTCTAGCTATCACTAAATACTGGAATCAGTGTTTTTAATCATAGTAGAAACTTTCAGTTGCTTACTTTGTTTTTTATGTTCTACATTATTTGTGTTGTATTACAACATATGTAGAGACAGTAACCTGTGAACTACGCTTTTCATAACTTTTTTAAAAATATATCTAAATGAATGCGATGTGCATAAATATTTTTTAAAATGCAACCGTGAACTATTTGCACCTTTTGCTAATGCCTCTATTTACTTGCTTTGGCATAAAGAATGAGCCAGCCAACTCTTGTGTCCTGTGGAAAATATATAAATGTTATCTGAAATTGCTCATAGATGTAATGCTAATTAATGTTAAATCACAAATAAACAGTATTTTAAATAGATGTGTTTTGTGAAGCAGCCGTTTATTTATACACTGCTGTTGCATCTCATGCTTGTAGGAAGATGCTTTGGTTACATACATTACTGCTACAGAATTTATTCTGAAGATGAGTTTTCTGGGGTTTATTCTGAAAGCTATGGAGGAAAATTGGCTGGTCTTACTGGAGAGCTGTTGTTTTCTGTCTTAGATCCTGCAGATGAAGGAGAATGGGCTTGCGATAAACAACGTGGCATTGTCAGGCAAGAGTCTGAACCCCAGGCGTGCTGCCACTTCTCCTCATGCTTTGTCTGGCTGCTTCCTAAGCATGAGCTTAAGCTTGACAGCCTCAGAAGCGGGGCTCAGGTGGTTTCGGTGATGTGTCAGGGAAATACCTTGTGGAAATTACTGTTTCCTTCATGTTAGTAAGGGAAACGAAATGCTTTGTAGGATCTTTTCTTTCAATGCTATTCAGAGGCTCTTGTGTCAAGCCTGCTAGCATATGATGCCTCTGAGGCAGCAGAATTTGAAGTGTTAAGCATTTACATTTATACAAACAACGTGAAACATCTTTAAGAACCTCAACAAATTCTTGTTTTCATTGTCTGTCCACAAATCAGCTTTTTGTTTGCTTGCAAGAAAGCCAAACTCCAGTCCTCTGCGTCTGGTGACAGTTGAGTGAACTCAGTCTTCCCATGGGGGAGGATAATTCTGATTCAGCATTTTAGGTAAATCTGAAGAGTCAAGTTACTTTTTTTTACTACTGTTTGTCTCTAGGAGTAACTACAGTGCTGCATTTACACGGAGATGGATGCAGTTCCAACACAGAGCAGCTTACACTGCGGGGCTTAGCATGTCTGAAATCTTCTCTGAGCTTTCATCGTTCCCAAGAGTCTATAAACCACACTTAGAAATTACAAAACATTATTTACTTCAGAGCTGTCTCTAGATGCTGCAAGAAGACAGGATAAGTTGTGGTTAAGGCCATTCTGACCATTATTTTCCTGCCTCGCTAGTTGGGTTACTGCACAGCATTGAGCACGCAGCATGAGTTGCTGCTTTCTCTCAGTGCTCAGTTTGCAAAAGTTGAGTTTGCCACTGTTTGGGCCATCGCAGGCTTCTAAAACACTGTGTGCTGCTCGGTAGAAAACAGGTCATCCAGGAAATATGAGAACTCCTTAGCAACAGTGGTTCTCAGCATACGTAGCCTCCTGCCTCACAGAGCAGCCAAATTTGCACAGCAGAAGTGAAAAGTGAAAAGTGAAGTGAAAACTTCACTAATATAAAAGTCGCAGAGTCAATTGCCAAAATTTCTAATCTCTGTTGCAAAGCCAGCAGCAGTTGGGAGACTGCAAGAATATAAGGCAGAAACTTGGATTTTCCTGCAGCCTTGTTCTGCGGCAATGTTTGAGCGCACTACCTTTGAATATTGCAGGGTTCTCCAAGTCCCTTTGCAGTTAATCACTCCTCCTCTTGTCTTTCTGCATCTGCAGGAGCGATGTGTATTGAAGGGTTGAGTGCCGAAGTCAAACACAGCCTTCGAAAACCGGACGTTCAAATGGCCATTAGGTGGCATCAGATGGTCGCGTTTGCTGCACCCGTTGCCTGCAGTTGGAAAGCTGTTAACAAAAGAGCTTTCAAAGAAAGTATTTTGGTGGGGATTTGGTGGGCATTATTCCAGTTCCAGCGCAGCAAGATGAAAGCTGACATCTGTCTGCTGGTCTGGTTGTTTCTGATTGATTCATTTCAAAATCCAGAAATGGAAGGAGGTGTAACTTGGAGGCAGGGCTTCTCCTCTTAGCTCAATGGTTTTTGGAGCTAAAAATGTGCACGTATTTGCACGTGCAAGCTTGCTGCACAGAAGAATATCCTGCTGCCCAATGCTTTCTCTCTAGCAACCTCACCCATGGGCTGGAGGCTCTGAGTGTTCCAGGATGGCTGGAGTGGAAGCAGTAAGGCACCATGGAAACAGGGGCACATGGCTGGGAGCATGCAGCTTTGGGTGCGTTGGTGCTGGGGCAGAGCTTTGCTGATGCCCTTCATCTCGGGGTTTAGCCATGGACATGTGCACAGAAAACAAGTTGCAGGCTGTCGGGCTGAGAGCAAGGTGTTGACTGCATTCTCTCCAAGTGTCTTCCTTACATCTCTGTGGGAAACGGGGTCCTGGGTAAGTCAGACTTCTGTGCTGATTCGTTATAGTTATGCTTCTGTGTTGGCCAGCCTTGGGAAGGGAAAGGCTGTTAATGTTGTTGCTGTTGTGCAGGGGAAACGAGACAAGGGTAGGGTATGTAGATAGACAGTGGTCAAAGAGGCAGATGCCGTGTGTTGTCTCCAGGAGAGAAGAAAATGAGTTTGACTTTTAAAATAGTGTGTTGTCAGATGTTTTGTACTTGAGGTTTGCCTGTAAATGAAGTCACGTAAACCAGGTGGCTGCAAGGAGTTTTTTCTACATGTGTTTAGCAGAACTTCCTTTCCAGTCTGTCTGGCCTGGTTTCTCCAGCTTCTCCTTCCTGTTCCTGATCAGTGTTTGCACAGGGTCAGCTCAGGGAGAGAAAACCAATGGCTCAAACTCACATGAAGCAGATGAAGATTTTTTTTCTCCATGGTTCAGTGTGATATTTGTGCATCCATGTTGAGCAGACATGACCCTGTGATGCACGTGACTGCGGGGACCCTCTTGGGCCCCCTCATCAGGCACATCACTAAGACATCTCCTCCATTACCTAAAATCGGGTGCTTGAGTTGACATGCTTCACCCTTGCTTGCATCCTGGGCACCCTCAGCAATGATTCGTCAAGGTCAAAGCTCCCAGGGTTTACAGCCATGGGATCCAAGATCAAAAGGTCACTGGGTATTCGAAGGTCAAGGGTCAAAAGATCATTGTGTCAAGGGTTGGCAGAGGTCAAAAGGTCCTAAAGGTCAAAGGTAATGTGAGTCAGAGGCCAAAAGTTCACAGAGTTAAAGAGTGGTACCAACACAGCCAGATGTGGCATCTGCCCTGAGTGTGCCGACATGGTTCAGGCCTTCGTTGTGGCTTGTTTACTGAGTATACAGAAAAAAAAATATATATATATATATATAATAATTGGAGAAATCTTTGTTGCAAGGAAGAGCCAATTGGACATCTGTGAAGATGCTGCGCTGCTCATATCCATGCGCAGAACAATGCCAACCACATGGGCACAGAGCTGGGAGTGTGTGGAGGAGGAGGTGGTGTGGGGGCCCATGTGGTCATGTCCCTGTGGGTACAAGAGGTGGTTGCATGCAACGGTGAGACCGTGATGTTATCTGAACATTCAGTTGTGACCTTGAGCACCTTTAATGTCCTGATTCTTATTCCCAACATAGCGAGGTGCTGTATGGCCCCATCTGCAGCTTGGCTGTGGGGTGGCAGCAGCACAGCTAGCACTGGGACCAGGTGAACCACCTCTTGGAAAGGGGAAATCCATCAGAGCCACCGGCCAGCAGCCCACTCCTCATCCCTGCAAGTTGTGATGGCCACATGTCTCCCTGGTGTCAAGCCATACCAATACCTCAAATCTGGAAAACAGAACTTAGACAGTACGTTCTCTGCTCTTGGTGCCAGGCTGGACACAGCTATCTGCTTGCTATGGTCTGGGCATTTGCAGGTCTGTAAAAGTGATGCTGTCTGATAGCTTGGTTTGTGTCAATATTTAAGGAACACTAAAATCCGCCCAGTTATCTAACTGCCTTTCTGTCTGTATCAGTATTGAGCGTTATCCATTGCTGCCTATTTTTATAACACACGGCTGCGTTACACACAGCCATAAATGCAGGTTAAGCCAGGCCGAGGCAGGGCACAGCCTGCTCCTGGGCTCTGAACTCCCTCACCCCGCTGGGCCCACACAGCCGTGCAGATCCTGAGGGCCGAGACGTGGCTTCACACCCCACCCATGTCTGGAGCTGTTGGCTGGGAAGGAGAGCAGAAGCAGATAGCGATGTTTCCCTGCTCTATGGCCTTTTCGTGCAAAGCACTTTAATCCATATTGTTTGCCCAGCAGTGGCAAATTGCACCCTGTCCAATGCGTTGTGAAGGAGAAGCAATTAAATAGTGACCGAACGAGTAGTATAGCCAGCACGACTGGGGTGAAACAGCTGTAATCTGCATGGCAGCTGGGAAGGAAGTTAAGAGCCTTTCTACGTCAGGCTCGGCCCTGCCTGTCTGCCCAGGTGCAGCCAAAAGTGAACTACGCCAAGGTCTGGAAAAGCGCTGATCCCATAGCTAACACTGGGCATCCCCATAAGTGCTTCGTTCTCCATTCCCTGAGGCTGGGAGCTCATTATCTGTGTTTGACTTGCTACTGCCCTGGAGTTAGAGCAGGGACAGGGACAGAGTGACCCCAGGACAGGTGGACAGAGGCTGTGGCTGAACCCCAGCACCTGGCATCCTGCAGGAAACCACAGCCAAAAGCCCAGAGAGGCTGGCAAAAGGGGTAAGAGTGCAACGTGAAAGTGAAAAGGTCAGTGTCAGAGTAGCAAAAGGAAGGCTTCTCAAGTGAAATGTTGTTTCTCGTAGCCATGTTCCTCAGCACAGACTGAGGATTTTCCTCTCCTGGTGTGGGCTATCTAGCAGCAAGGTGGACCCTTTAGGAGTTGGTCACTCCAGATCCATCAGAGCTCTGCATCGCTTATCCATGAGCCCAGCAACCATGGCAAAATAAAATGAGAGATGTGAGAGCCCTCCAAAATGTATTTTTAATACCTTTTTATCGCCATTGAGCAGTGAGGAATGTCTGCCCTTGACAGATGGGCAACAGAATTATCTCATGGAAAACAGGTTCATCCTTCCAAAGGGCAGCAGCGTGCTGCAGGTAGGGTTTTATAAAAGGATTACAGTGGTCTCAGCCACAAAAGAGAGAACAGGTGCACCCAGGGGCCTTTGCTGACCAAAATCTAGAGCTATTCTGGCCCCTAAACCCTGCACCATCAGCCAGTGCTGTGCAGTGTCTGAGGGTGGGGACACCCACCTGGGGAGATGGCAAGGAAGTTTCAGTGTGAGCTCAAAGGTTAAACAGCGTTAACGAGAAGGCAAATGCAGACAGTGACATGCTGGACCATGACTGCTGAGTGTGTGATACTGGGGAAATAGCAAGGCCTCCTCAATTCTTGATTGTCCTGTCCTTCCTGTTTGCAGCTGGAGCAGAGAGGAATGTGGCGAGCCAAGGTGCCCGGTGGGCAATGCTGGGGGGGGGGGGGAGGACTTCTGTGGAAATGCCCCTCTGTGCCCCCTAGCACACATCCCCTAGAAACTCATTTCTTCCCCATTTCTCTGAGGTTGGTTGCCTTGGAACCTTGGCATCCCATCCTTCCGGGCAGCCCACGTCCCTGCAGGTGCCCAGGTCCCACTGAGGGTCCACCTCTTCCCAGGCTCTCCATATTCATATGGGGACTGAATTTTGGGCCACTAACAATGTGTGAAGCAGAGCATGCTCAGGCAGTTCAGCATTCTGCATCCAGAAGCCAAGAGCAGACTCAGAGAAGGAAAGTTGGGACACTGAGGGTGTGAGGCAGCAACTGGGGCTCAGAGCTGGCCAGAACCACCGTGTTTTTCGGGAGCAAAAGACATCTTGAACTGAGCTAAAAGGAAAGGGAATAAAAATTCTGATTGTTCTGGCTTTTAACCTGGAGTTGCCACGCAGGGAGAAGCAGCACACGCTGCCGGCACAGAAAGCCCTGCTCCAATGAGCCACCAGTGAGTGGCATGGGAGGGCCAAAGTGGGTGGCACAGAGTCACAGCCACGCTGCGCTGCCTGGGAGCCCCCCTGGCTCCAGCACGTGCCCCGAGACATACGTGTGGCTGAAGAAATGCTGTGGCCATGCCTCCTAAAAATAGCCCTGCCACTGGGAGCCCAAGGGGTTTGTTTGGCCAGAGTGACTCAGGTCCCGGTGACTTCACAGCATCAATTAGTGCTCAGTAACGTGCAGATGGATGCACTGCTGGGATAGCAGCTGAGGGCCACGGGGGGGTATCATTCAGAGTGATGTGATGTCACACCACTGTTGTTACGTCTTGAGGGGATCCACGGGAGCCCCTGGCGACATGGTGGCACCAAAAGCTTTGCATGGGGATATGACAGTCCCCGCATCCCTGAGTGAGAAGGATGTAGATCCCTGGATGAGGGGGTGGGAAGTGACATGCGGTGACAAGAGGTGACAATGGGACAGCACGGGGTGACAAGAGGTGACAAGGGGTAATGTGGGATGGCAAGAAGTGACACAGTGTGACAAGGGTGACACGGGGTGACACGGGGCACTGCGGGCTCTGCAGGTGGAGGGGGCACAGCAGGGACGCGCGGTGGCCCCTCCTGCACCCCAGCCCCACTCCGAGCCCGGCAGCCGCTCTCAGAGCAGCGCTGCGGCCGCGGCTCGCACTCCGCAGGCGCGTACGGGCCAGGCCGCCCTGACGGGGAGCGTGGGGCGTGGAGGGGGAGTGTGGGGGGGGCGGGACGGCGGCGGCCGCCCTCGGGACGAAAACAGCGCACGAGCGGCAGGAGGCGGCGGCGGCAGCGCTAGGACCGCGGCGGCGCCGGGCTCGGGCTCCGCCGCACACGGGCACGGCCGCACGCTCCGCCGCACACGCCGGGCCGAAGGGCTGCGGCGGGGCATGGGGAAACGCGGGCGGCCGCGGAGAGAACCGCGGGAAGCGGCGGGGGAGGCCGGCGGGGCCCGGTGTCCCCTGGGGGACATTTTTAACACCGGGCCGGGGATGGATACCTTCCTGCACAACGTGCAGGTGCTGCTGGAGGCCGCCAGCTACCTGGAGCGGATCGAGAAGGAAAATAAAAGTGAGTGCGCGCGGGAGGCTCCGCGGGAGGGGGGAAATAAATAACCGCGCAAACTTTGGGACGGCTGCGGGCCCCCTCGCCTCGAGCGGCGGACAGTCGTGGGACCACTGTGTAAAGTTCGGGGGGAGCGGCGGGGCCGCAGGCGGTGGACGGGAGGGGGGTCTCCGCTCGGGGCCGCGGGGAGGAGGCGGTGTCACCGCCGCGCTCCCCCCGCCGGGGCATGGGCGCAGTCACGTAGGCAAACGGCCGCGCTCGCCACGTCGCCGCGGGAAGGGCAGGGCCGGCCACGCGGGCCGAACGGCGGTGCGGGGCAGCAGCCGGCCTTACTGCCGGCCTCCCGCTCCGCGGGCGCGCAGGATGCGCGTTGCCTTTTACGAAGCGGTGCGCACAGTGAGAGTGAGGGTTGACAGGCGGCGGGACGGAGGCTGCCGCTTCGCGCTGGGAACAAAGCGGGCACAGCGTGCGGAGCGCTGCGCGCACCGCGGAGCTGCGCGGAGCGGCCCCGCTGCGCTGCGCCCCGGGCCGGCGCCCCGCCCCCGCGCAGCCACATGGTTCGCACATGGAGGCAACCCGCCGCGCTGATTGGCGGAGACCTCCAGCGGGGCGTGCCCGCGGGTGTTCGCTCCGCCAATAAGCGACGCCGGGGTCCCCCGTGACGTCACGCGTTGCTGTGCGGGGCGGCCCGGAGGGGTGAGTCCGGGCTGCCGCTGCCGTTGTGTCCCCGGGTCACACGCAGGCTGCTTTCCTTTTCTCTTCCTTCTTCTTCTTCTTTTCTTTTCTTCTTATTTTTTTCCTATTTCATATCGATTTATTTTTTCCCTATTTTTCCTCTTTTATTTTCCTCTTATTTATTTATTCCTTTTCCCCCTATTTATTTAACTATTTTTTCACTCTTCCCGAAACACGCGCAGCTCCCTCTTCTCTCCCATTCCCGGCGCACGCCGTCCCCCCATGCTCCCCCCCCTTCCTCTCTCCTTCTCGCACAGTTCTCCTCGCTGCCCCCGTGGTGCAGGAGCGGCTGCCCCTGCACAGATCCCACAGCCGCAGTGGTGGGGGGGACCGCGAGCCCTTGTTCTCCACCATCAGCTCCACGCTGTTTTTCTCCTCTCAAAAGTAGAAATAGCACTGTTGTGTTGGTTCGCTGTTTGTTTGTTGTGTTTTTGTTTTTTTTTTTTCCCTCACATGCGAATCGGTGTTTCGTAATGAGCCCGCAGAGCCCCGTATTAAGGGGAGCGGAGCGGAGCGGCCGGGAGGTGCGAGCGCTGAGATGATGGAGGAGCGGGCGGAGCTCAGCGCTGCGCCTGGGAGAGCGGCGGTGCTTTGGGGATCACTGTGGGACCGCCGGTTGTTTTTTGTCTTTTTTTTTTTTTTTTTCCTCCTCTTCTCTGAGCTTGAAGGGGATGTGTCAGAATCACGCGGGAGGGGGATTGCCAACAGAATTGTTCTGCCATTGTCTTGCAAGAGTATCTGACATTTCACGCATTTTATTTAAAAATGCGTGGTTTTATGAGGTTCCGTGTTTGGAGATGGAGAATGGTGCTCCCCTGCGTGAGCAGCACGTGGGGATATGGGGGTTTTGTTGCCAAATATTGAGAGGAAGCGGTAATATCCAACCAGCTCCCTTCCCGGCACTTGTTTTCTCTCCATCTTCCGCTTAGGAGAGCCGTGCTGATAGCAGGGAACTCCTTGCCTCCATCAGGAGATGCTGCACAATGTCTCAGTGTTTATTTGCAACCTTGGCGTTTTGATTCGAACAGTCCCGGCTGGCCCAGGGCTCGCTATGGAGCGTGCGGTGCGGTACGTGACGGCGGTGAACGGGCGGCTTTGATGTGTTGCCTCCCAAACAAAGAAAATTGCTGCTGGAATTGGAAAACAATCCCTGAACACCACGGGACCGATTCAAAGGGAAAAATAGCTGCAGGAGTGGGAGGGTGATGGCCTAAGTGCATACCTGGTCCTGCTGCAGGGAGAGCCGTGAGCTCAGCTCCGGTTATGGCACCGGGATCCGCTGCCCTTTGGCTGCTGGAGCAACACCGATGGCTCCGTGCGCTCCGTGCCGGCTGCCAGACGGGGATAATGGCTCCGTGCTTATCTTTATAGGCTCCTACCTGGCAATTAGCAGCAACAAAGGAAAGCAGCCCCAAAAGCTTAGGGCTGAGCTGGGCACGTGCTCCCTGCTGCCTGCTGGTTCTGGCTGGTGCCCGGCAAGGCTCTGCTGCATTTTGATGTGACCACTGAGTTAAACCAATGCTGTACACGTGGGGAGTGACAGTGCCTGCCCCCAGGAAACATGGCCTGAAGAAAGCAGGACTGGCAGAGAGGTGTCTGGCCCCACCTGACCTGTGCACATGATGGGGATAAGGCAGTGAAGTACTGGGTGCTGTCTGGGATTGGTGTTGCGGCTTTGGGCAAGCTGCAGGCAGCGATGACCCCATGGGATAGCACTGCTTGTCACTCAGATTATAGAATCATAGAATAATTAAGGTTAGAAAAGACCTCAGAAAATCATCTAGTCCAGCAATCAACCCATCAGCACCATGCCCATGTGGCTGGGTGGTGCAGCAGCAGAAGTGCATTACAGTGTAGTGGATTATAGTACAGAGCCTGGGTAGAATGGAATCCTATTGTTGTAATGCTTGGGTAAAATGGAGTATTTATCTACGAAGATAATGCTGAATCCTTTTTCCAGTTTCATTGCTGGAAATGGGAGCAATGCTGCCTGCCTGCTTGGGGGAGCTTCCATACCTAGACTGTGGAACCCAATCCCAACACACGTTGCTAACTGACATGTACAGGTTTCCAAATGACCTGTTTCTAGAAATCTGAGCTTGGTATCAAAGGAATAGAAACAGCACATGAAAAATTACATTGGCTGTTTTCAGAAATGAAAGCCCTGCTGAGGGCAGCCCTGGTGGTGTGTATCTATCACCTCTGCAATACACCTCACAATGAGGCCTGCATAGCAGTGTGTAGAAGCAGCTGAAGTGCTGGAATTGGGAAGGCGTTATTAGAGGGACTTGAAGCAAATTCAGCTGGGGTTGGTATGTGCCAAACATTACCTGTGTGTTCACAGGCTTCTGCTTATGTCAGTACAAGTTGCATAAGCACATGGTTAATTCTTTGGATGTGATGCCTTATCTATAATAGATGTGGTATGTATATGTGCTGAGCTCACTGCAGAGGCAGACATGCTGTCACATCCTCTTCCAAAAGCATGATGGCCAGCAAACCAACGTGACAGCGGTGTCCTTATTCACAGTTTAGCACAGGTGTGTGTGTACAGGACAGTGGACTTTGGTCCCTGCAAAAAGACAGGCAGATTTTCTTTGCCGTCTGACTTTCAAGTGCTGTCTATGTTTAGTGACCTTCTGACCAAGAATAACAAATGGGTGACTGTAGATTTGTCCTTTGCTCTTCAATAAATCTGCTTGAAAGGTAGAAAAACTGAGCCTTGAGGGTGAGTCAACACTGTGTTCAGCTTGTTGCTCCTTCTACTGTCTATGCATTTTTGAGGGTCTGTTTTCTGACAAACCAAAGGATGGTTCCCATAAGGTCAGTGAGAGCTGAACACATGGCTCAAGGTCAGTATGGAGGGTCTTGGATCTTACAGTGGTGTAATATGGTGCAGTACAGACCTCCTTCACTTATATATTTTTCTTCCAACTTACAATACGCTCCCTTCCTTCCTCCTGGTTCATAACCTGGCCACAGTGATTCATGTGTCAGCTACTTCCAGGCTGTGTTATTTTGACTCGTGCTGTTTGTACATCATCATGAAGTTCAGAAGGAAGCCACAGCAGGAGAAATGATAGGGTAGAGCAAGAGCTGCAGGGCTGTGCCAGGAGCACTGCTGAGAACTGATCACGTCCTTGGCAGCAGGGCATCCTCAGGCTGGCAGAGAAGTGTCTTCTGCTGTTGTCTGGAAAATCCTACCTTTGACAGATCCCATCCTGTGTATATTGTTTTGCTGTTTATTTATTAATTTTTTTTCTTGAGGGAGGCCCTATTACTGAATTTTGTAGGTGGATCAGTCAAGTGCCTGAGTCACTGACTCGGAATGAACTGGGGCATGGTTCAGGTCTGAAAACAGCAGCATGTCTCCCAGAGGCTGGGAGCAGGGAGTACACTCCTCCCTGGCTTTTGCCTTACCCATTGGCAGAGGGTAGTCTTTGGATCAGAGTACACAGCACGTGCTTTGTTCACACTCAAACTCTTGGATATCCAGGTGGTTTGGCTGTGAAAAAATTCTGTCCTCCCCATCAATGGGCTCCAAGTGCCAGTGGGAGTGCTGAAAGGGATTATCTGGTGCCTTGCAAAAGAACAAGGTTCCAGGGTGAGAAATGAGGCCATATCCTATAGGTGCTGTAGGACCCTTGCATAAGGTATTGCAAGCATTGGAAGAGTGTCAAGTAGGGGAATGGAGACGTGGTTGTTGCAGTGTGTGCTGGTAGGTGGGATATTCAGGTATGTCATAGCTGCTGCTCCCCTGGATACCAAAAACCAGTTTTGTGAGTCTGTTGTCACCAAAAGTTTTCTCATCTGACAGCCTCTGTGGATTTTTTTTACTGATTTGAGAGCAGCAGAAAATGGTTCCTAATGGATACCTCTGTTCCTGCCTTGGTTGCAGGGGTGTTAATTTTGAAGGGTTTGAAAGCAAGGCTAAGAATTTGCAAGCGTTTCCTTTGCCCACCTTCAAACAAACCCTGCAACTGTTGCCATGTTCGCATTCCTCCCATAGGTTACAAAGAATTGGAGGTAGGACTGTTTGAGAAGAAGCCAGAGAAGGGATGGAAAACTAGGCAGTTCAACTAAAGGTATCGCCCTTACTGAAAATAACTTCCAGGTTGCAAAGCACCATGTTATTTCTAAGCCTCGTGCCCAAAGCAGAGGGTTGGGCATCTTGATGGGTGAGCTGTATTCTTGTTCTACCTCTAGCTGAGGGCGTCTTCATGCAGTGATTATGCTGCTTACACCTCAGTTTCCCTTCCTGCAGAGCAGAAAGAAAAGAAATATAAAGTCATTGCAGTTTTGAGAAGCCTAAAACATTATCTTCTGGAAAGCTCCTAGAAGATTCCCCTGATGGAAGCAGCTACTTTAATGCCAGTGATTGTGGTACTGGTTAAAAAAAATAAAAATCAAAATCAAAACAGACCACATCTGTTTTACTTGAATAAAATAACACAGCAGCATTTCAGATGTAAATATTAATTGATTTCTGCACTGCAGATTTCTTCCTGGATATTTAAATTGTTGCTAAGGAGGAGGGAAAGGCTATCAGGGAGATTAACAAATCCATTATTAAGGCTGGAAATGGAGGGCTGCCGAAGTGCCATTTAATAAAATGTAAAAAGCCCCTTTCTAAAGGGCAAAGCAGCAGAACACACAATGAAAGTGAATCACAGCTGCCAGAAGGGATGCCAAGCAGCAAGCACTTATAATCAGAAAACTGTACTTACAGATCATTCGGAGCCACTAAATTAAATGATCTCATTCTCCCCTAAAATACTTTTTCCTTAAGCCCCTCCCCAGCATAGCTCAACCCCATTTAAAATGTGACTTTGGGGTTTTTTTGGTCGGTAGTTGAATAGCACCAGGCGTCTTCGTGCCATTCACTTTCCACCCACTTTTGTTTCTGTTGCACACAACTCTGTGTTCTGCAGGCTGACCTGCCCGCAGTGCCACTTGGGATGACAACTGACAGATTTTGCAGATAAGCTGTGGCTCTGTGGTTGGCTGCCTGATCTCCATCAGGCTCCTTCTTTGGGAAGACATCCCAGTTTACTCTCAAATTTGTCTTTGTTTCACACAGATTTTTGTAATCGTGCATTATTTACTTAAGAAACAAAGACGTGGAAGCTGAGCTGATGTGTGCATGGACGAGTTGATCTTACATCATCTCATGCAGAACTGATCCTGCTGTTGCTTCATTCTGGTGCTGATTTAATTCACCATATGCGTGTATCCCTCTCCTCTGTACTCTTCTATTTTGTGTCTTGAACGTTGGCTCCTGGAGGCTGACTCACGGATGTACTCCCAAATCACTCCTTTGTATCCCAGCCGTGGCTTTTCCTTTTTTTAAGGAAACACTTATCTCCACACGTACCACCTGAAAGCTGGCAGTGGTGATTGCAGTACAGTGATTGTGAGCTTCATCATCATGGTGGGTATTTCTTGTTTTGTTTGATGTTTAGTATTATTGCTAATCCTGGAAGGCAAATGACTGCCTTGTTTTGGAAGCAGGAAGTCGAGCTAGAGCCCAGAAATGCTGTTGCTCTAACCCCACTGGTGCAGAGCACCTGCGTCCTTTTCCAAAGATCACATGAGTATTCCCTGCTCAAATTTGAGCCTTAACGTGTGCTCCTAATAATCCACGCTGTTAATCATTTCCAGGATAGAGGACTGTCCCATCTTAAGAGAAACAGGATTCAGGGATGACAGGGTTTCTGTAAGAGCTGAATAGTGGCTGGATACCTCTATCAGCTGCAAGCCCGCAGTTTTCCACGGAAGCCTCAGAAACAGTGAATAAGTGAAATATTTAAAGAAAAGCTAAGTACACTGAATCCACTTGGTTTTCTTTCACGTCAGCTCTTGCAACTCTGCATGAGTCTCCTGATACCTTTCATTGGTCACAGGCTAAAGGTCCAGACCTGTGAAAAGTAAGCCCAACCAAACAGCTCTTCTGGTAGGTTGGTATCTGCCTGAGACTTGTATTTTAACTCTGAGTGTCCCAATCAAGTACTTTGGATACTGGTTGTCATACAGTTGCACGCTAACAGGTTTTGAAGCTCTACTCCAGCAAGCCTTAAAAGTTGTTGGCAAAATTCAGTGGCAGAAATGGTGGTGATTGGGTGTGGAAGCTGGGATGTGAAGTGCTGTACTGGGGGATCGGGAAGAGTGGGATGCACCATGCAGGTGTGGCAGTGTCCAGGTGAAGCGTGCATTATTTGCGTGGTGCTTCAGACACCCTGCCGGCTTTCCCAGGCACACAGACTGCTGTCTGTGCTCTTTTGTCTGTAGAGCACGTTGGGTCGCGCACCTCAGGGTGCTTTCAGAAGCCCTGGAAACACGGCAGCTTCTCTTTAGTTAACGCCTCTACAGACGCAGCCTCTCTTTGCTCTTTTATTGCTCCGTTCTCTGTCCTTCCACGTGCGGAAGCCTCAAGAAGAAGCGCGAAGTGACCGCAGGCCTCTCGGCCCGGCCGAGTCCTGAGCCCCGGCGGTGCTCGAGGGAGGGCGGGCGGCTGGCCGTGCCCACTCTCCCGCCGCCGTCGCCTCAGGGCCGGGCTGCGCGTCCCGCCGTCCCCCCGCGGACACAGCGGCCGTCGCACAGCGCCCCGCGGCGGCTCGGAACTACATTTCCCGTGCAGCCCCGCGGCGCGGCGCCCCCCTCCCCCCTTCCCGTGAGCGCCCGGCGGAGGTAAACAAAGTGGTGCGAGGCGTTGGGGGAGGCGGGTGGGGCGGGCGGAGGGGCCGGTCCCGGCGGGGCCGCGGGGTAGAGCCGGGCGGCGGGTGGGTAAGCCCGGGCCGGGGCGGAGGGGCCGAGCCCGGCAGGGGGCGAGGGCGGGCTGGGGGGCGAAGCGAGGCGCGGGCGGCGGTAGGCTGAGCGGTAGGGACGGCCGGAAAGGCCTCGCTTCGTTGCCTCTTCGGGAGCGGGCGTCCTCGCCATCTCCGCGCCCCTCTGAGGAGAGCCGTCCTGGGGAGAGAGGGGTCGATGTGAGGGGGCTGGGGTTCAGGGGGAAGCCGGCAACTCCTCGCCCCGCAGCCCCGCCCCGCTGGGAGCCTGGGGGCCGAGGGGGGCCCGGAGCCCCGGGGGCCATGGAGCAGGTGCAGCTGATCAACATCCAGCGGCTGCTGGAGGCGGCCGAGTATCTGGAGCGGAGGGAGAGAGGTAATGGCAGGGAGGAGCCGGGCTGACCGCCTGTGGTGGGAGCGGGGTCGGGGCCAGGAGTCCCCGCGGAGGGGTGAGAGAGGCCGAGGGGATCGGAGCTGGTGGTTGATCCTCCAGCAGAGGTTGAGGCTGGGGTGAGGGTGAGGTGGGGGGGTTAGCAAGAAGGGGAGGACGAGCTGGATGTGATTTCTGGAAGGAAAAGCAGGGGCTGGCTGGAAAGTTTCCCACTGGACAGGAAGGATGGGGTGGGAGGTCCTGGCGTTGCAGCATGAAATGTGCCTGATTTGCTTGGTTCAGAGCTTGAGCAGAAGGAGAGATAAGGCACAGTCTGGGCTGTCCCGGCTTCTTTTGACACTTTCAGGTAGTGGAGATGTGCTGGTCTTCCTGCGACGTTGGCAGAGCTTTTACACTGTCTTTCTTTTCTCCACCTCTTGCTCCATTTCCCTCTGAATATATCAGCAGTCGTGTTTCCCTGTGCTGTTGTGCTTAAGGGCATCCACAGTTAGGCTGACGGGTCAGTGGTGAGGCCTGCCAGCTGACTTTTTTTCTTTTTTCTTTTTTTTTTTTTTTGACCCCTTTTTTATGCCCTGCCTGTTGATTCTTGTGCAGAGTGCGAACATGGCTATGCCTCGACCTTCCCCTCAGCTCCAAGTCCTGGACTACAAGACCCTAAGCCCACGCGGAGGCTGAGCCGGGCAAGGAAACACAGCGGCAGTGGCAGCAATGCAAGTATTGCCAACAGGTACGACATGGGCAGGAAAGTGTGGGTGCAGAGGTGGGTGGGAGGATGGAGCTGAAGAGGGAAACTGGGAGAGGTGAGAAAATTTTCCCCCAGGAAAATGGGGAGAATGTGAGTGCAGGGGGATTCAGAGCTGGGGCACACAGGCACAGCATCCCTTCTGAATGTGTAGCACTTAAAGTAGAGGGACACAGGGGAGCTGTATCTGCGGCACTGCCAGCTGACTCTGTGCCAGTGCTCAGATGCTGCAGAGAGAAGAGAAATAGGGAGATTGTTCAGAGGGTGCAGGGAGGAAATAGGCAATAGCTATTGCCATTATGTACAACTGATGTTTTTCCAACCCAGAAGTCACTGCTCTTAAGGGATACCATGCATGCAACCTGAGCGCTCTGGGGTTGTAATGACAGGCATGACTTGAAGCAAGGAAATGATGTTTTGAAATGGATCCCCTACAACAAATGGGAGAGAGGGAGATGACTGGCTGCTACATGCAATGTGTTAAAAATTCAGTTGAGGAAATTGAAGCTGTCTTTCACTCTGGCTTTCAGGGCAGTGGGATTTCCCAGCTTTCTGATAGCTTGGTAATTGTAGAACTTCATGGTTTTGACACATTGCTTATTAAACAATGCCATATTTCTTGGTTTGTTAAATCAAGAAGAGACAACCGGATTAGGCCTATCACTCAGTGCTGTGAAAGGATCTGCTATTCCCCTCTAGTTGATGTCCTTTTTTTTTTTTTTTGATGGTGTGTTTAGTGTTGTAGGATTTTTTTTTGGAACTGTTCTCTGCAATTATTTGGACAGTGCTGAGGATTTCTGGCACAGGGAAACTTTAGAAACAAAGTATGATTTTGAACAGGCAATTGCAAGCTTGCGTTTACTTTAGTGGGGCTCATACAATCCATAAAATAGTAGCAGGTGGCTCAGGTGATTAAAGCTTTCTTAAGGCCATTGAAAAGAAACCAAAGAAGCCGTAGAGGAAGGTGTCTTTGCTTACAGTGATTCTGCTTTGGCAGCATTTGATAATAAAGGTTGTTTGAAGTGATGTTAGGACACCTTGCTGCATCGTCACACCCTGGTCTCACTGTGTGCTGCCTGTTTGTGTTGTGTTGGAGGTTCATTCACCTACCCTCTCCTGATATGAGGACAGTTGTAGTCATTTCCTATTTCCCATGAACCCAAATCCCAATCACTCTGTGTTGAGAAATGACAGCAAATGCTGAATTGAGATGTGTGTTTTTCCCTCCTAGGTTTCTTGCATGTTATTTTCCATCCCACACCTCTTTTTCTCAAAGGCCTTTGTCATGGCAACCTGCCCTTCTCCAGAGGAGGGCTGGAAGCACACACACCCCTCAGGAGCTTCCTAGCACTGAATCCTGTTGCCTTGGGACTAGCAAGGGATGCAGAGCACTCCCTGTCTCTGGGATGTGGGTGTATGGCCTGCCCTGCTGGCACAGAGCTCCCAGGCATGCCAGCACAGGGCCCCCAGGCACAGCTCTCTCAGGGCAGCTTTGCACCGAATCTGTGGTGGGGAGGGGGATAGGGTAACAGAGAGGCAGAAATGATGCTTTCCAGCCTTATTTAAAACCTTCATTATTCAAGCAGTGTTGAGCACCAAATGAAATTTTTGGTATAAAATTGGTAGGCGCCGTCTTTTGGCTTGAGGAAGGTCTGCTCCAGGCAGAGATCTGAGTGGTTCTTTCTGGGGAGCTCAGACCTTATACATACAGTTGGAAATGGAAGTTTCTGTTAGCACAAGTCGTAGCAGCTTGCACTTGCTGTAGGAGATGGCAGGCCTTCCAGATGGCTGCAGTGCTGGGAAGTGACAACTGTGAAGTTTAGGATGCCTCCAGAATCACTGCAGTGTGTTTTGTGTGATGCTGAGTAGAGCGTTAGCCTTGTTTAGCTCTGTATCACAGAATCATAAATTGTTTGAGTTGGAAAGGACCTTCAAAGATCATCTAATCCAATTCCCCTGCAATGAACAGGGACATCTACAACTCCATCAGGTTACTCAGAGCCCCCTCCAGCCTGGACTTGAATGTCTCTGGGGACAGGGCATCCACCACCTTGCTGGGCATCCTGCTCCAGTGCCTCACTACTCTTATTGTAAAAACTTACTTTCTTATATCCGATCTAAATCTCCCTTCTTTTAGTTTGAAACCATTTCCCTTTGTCCTGTCACAACAGACCCTGCTAAAGAGTCTATCCTATTCTTTCTTATGGCCCCCCAGTATAGCTTCAGAAGTCCCTTACAACCTCTGTCAGTCTGTTTCTTTCTGGAAACGCTCCATGGTTGTGTGGCAGTGGTGCACTCAGCACTCCATGCCCCTGTTCCCTCTCAAAGTTCTGTGCAGACATTCACAGGCAGAGCATTTGTTCAAACAAACAATTTGTTGGCATCTCTGCACAGGATGGAGCTCCCAGAGGTAATGGACTTTTCCCAAGATTTTGAGTGGTGACTGCCTGGTTGTTAGCAGGCCTCTCTGTTGCAAGCCTCCGTGCGACATCATCTTCAGTTGCATGAAGACAGGTTCCCCAAAATGTGGTTTGGCAGCAGAGAAAATGTGCAGAAGCAATTCCCACTGCCTGTTGAGCAATGTCTGCTGTGTGTCCAGTATGCTCAGTTGTGTGGCACCAGTGCCCAGGGTGTGTCTGGGATGGGCAGATTTTCCACCCTGCCCTCAGTGAGCATGCCAGGGCCCCTCTTGCATGGTCCCTGCACAGCCACAGCTGAGAGGGGTAATGCCAGGTTCTGTGAAATGGCCACCTGGGCTGTGCCAGTCTGTGGACAGAGAAGGCAAGGTGAAAACTGATGATTTCACTGGCAACAGCACTGACAGCTGTGCTGGGGAGATCATCCCAAGAAGGGTGTTTCTTCTCTGCCACCAGCTGAATCCCATCAATGCAGCTCTCTGTGGTCACCCTGGGTGGTTGGCTTCTACATCAGGCTCTGGAAGAGGCTGGGCAAGTCAGCCTACCTGATGCTCAGGAAGGTCTGCGAGTCACAGAACTGTGCTCCAAGCACTCCTGGAGTTGGTTAGCTTGATCTTACAGGAATTATGGGAGGGCAGCACCATCAGATGCCTCCAAGCTGCTTTCACTGGTTCTGGAGCCAGCAGGTGTTTTTCTCAATATGCAGGTAGGAGCCCTTGCAGAAGGTATCTAGGAGGGTGGGCTAATCTTTCCCTCTCAGCTCATTCTGAGTGTGGTGGAGGAAGCACAGCGCATCCCCCAGCAGCTGCTGCCTTGCCCAGGAGCGCTCCAGCTCCACGTGCAGGCAGGACTTCTCGGTGGTATCTCCCTCACATTGCCCAGCCCCAAGTGGAAGGTGTGCCCTTACACTGAGGGGGGGCCTCAGGCACAAACATGCAGTAGAGGATGTTACATTTACGCCATCCTTTGTAGATGCAGGCTGCCCTGATGGCCCACTGCAGGTATAAGATAGTTTTCTGAAATAGTCATCCCTTCTTGGGAGGTTCTGTCCAGTGAAGTTTGAAATAAACATCAAGCCCTTGATGAGGGACAAAACTTGCATTTCAGACCTAGATGTGTGATTTTTCTTAGATTTCTTTTACCTCAAAATGTTTAATTAGCATACAGAAATGATGCTTCTAAACGAGCAATATGCACAGGATTTAAGACTCCTGTAGAAAATGTCTCTTGAGCAACCGAGGCAAACTACAGCTGAGACACCTGAGTGTCATTGCTGGTCTTTATTCAACCAAATAAGCCATGAATATGAGACTCAAAGTACTCACGTGTTCTTCTAGATTAAATCCAAATATTTCCCTTTGCTCTGTGCAATGACAGCCATTTCTTCCTAGCAGACTCTGTGTTCTCATGGCATAAATACCTGCAGAGTTGTGAGGAGCAGGCAGCCTACCTTTGGATGGCACTGATAGAGCAAATCTTACTCTTAAAGAAATAAGGATGGTCTCACAGTGCCCGCAAAAATGGTTTTATTTCTACCCAAGCAGAAGTGTGTAACTAAGACAGAAAGCGTCGCTTCATTATTTCTAATTCATGTAACTGCATTTTAAAAATGAAATTATTTTAGTTCAGGTTCTCACTACCTTCCTCTTGTTCATTCCAATTGTGCAACTGATCCCTGCAGGGGGTTCCTCTCTGCCATCCCGTAGCATTACCTAATATCTATGCACAGTATTTTGCATGCACATTTTAAAGACCTTTTGGGGATTAGTGGCTAGCATGGTGTGCTGTGATTTTAAAACCTGAATGCGTTTAAAGATGTGCAGTCTTGGCTTTAGTTGCAGATATTGAGGTACTGAGAATGACCCACCTGCAAGGATATGTGATCAACTACAGCTGTTGTGATCTGGAGTCTCTAATAAACAAGGGAAATATCCCATTTAAAATACAGCTATAGGCAAACAACAATAACAACAAAAGAAGAGCCAATCAGCCAACCCGTATTAAATTAGAATTATTATTTTTTTCAATTTACTTTGTGTCTTGAAAAGAATATCTGATGGTTTTTGGAATGGGCTAAAAATCAGCAGTGATATATTTTAACATATGGTATCGCTTATTTAGTTTTCTTCTGTCTGAAGACGTTTCTGAGACAGAAGCTGGCTTCTAAAAACCAGCCAGAAAAGTTAAGTAGTCCATTCTGGGAGTGCAGCTCTGTGGATACATCGACTGTTACTGAAAACTGCTCTTTCAAACTCTTCCATATGCAGTTCTAAATAGACAGTTATCAGTAAGATTGTTATGGCTGTGATTAGGCTGGTTTCATACTTACACTTTTTGAAAAATAATTAAGCAGATGCCAAATGTTTTGGTTTGTGGCTTTTTTTTTTTTTTCCACCCAAAATACAAGTGGTTTCATAAAGTTAAGATTTAGAAGAGAATCTGAAATTATGTTACAATATCATATTGCTCTTTGTACATTTTTTTTAGACTCTCAGATGTATAGAGAAGCCTGTTGCTTTTTGGTCTGATCCTGGGGAAGTGCTAAGCCCTCTTCCAGTGATGTGAGGAGCCCTCAGCTCTCCCAGTAGGCTCGTGTGGTTAAGGGCACACAAATAAGCTATTGCTCAGCTCCATTGGGAGGGTGTGATCTCTGTCCAGTTTCTTTTTCCTTTCATTTTCCCCTTTCTTGTTATCCTCTCCTGTGTCTAAGGCTGCTTCCCAAAGGTCTTTGAGACACCTACAGCCCAGTAGCAGGTTGTGTGGAGAGCCTGAGATCTGCAGCTGGAAGGCAAAGGTGTTTTGAAATTGGTGGCCTCCAGGTCTTAAGGGCCTGGGCATGTTTGCCTGTCTGACTGTTCTAGTGATGCAGTTTCTCATTGTCTATACTGTTGCTTTCCTCTATCCCATTAAAAACTGTCTTTTTTTCATGCTTCTTAATCCCATCACTTGGTTTTGTGCTGAATCTTTGTAACCCTCCGCTCTCATAACCTTTGAAGCTAATTTTTGAGGATAGGGTTGGGGGTTGTAGCTATTTAAACCCTCAGGTACTCCTGGTTTTAAGCTTCATGTGCACATAGAATCCCTGTGGAAGGATGGTGTGCAGAAGGTACTTCGTGTGCCTCAGGTGATGACTTGATGTGCCACAGGTTCACAAACATGGGTGCAGAAGCTAAAAGAATGTGGCATGTGTAGCTGCAAGTCAGCCTTGGGTGTCTGATGCACAGGAAAGCCTGATTTACCAGAACAGCAGTGCTGTGCTACCGTAGAGCACTGTGCAGGGGAGGAGCAGGGGGCTGGTGGACACTTGCATAGGCATAGCTTTAAATATCACACAGAATCACACAGAATCACAGAATCACCCGGGTTGGAAGGGACCCCAAGGATCATGTAGTTCCAACCCCCCTGCCTAGCAGGGCCACCAAACATACACATTCAGATCAGGTTGCCCAGGACCCCGTCCAACCTGGCCTTAAACACGTCCAAGGACGGGGCATCCACAACCTCCCTGGGCAGCCCGTTCCAGGGCCTAACCACTCTCCTAGTAAAGAACTTCCCCCTAACATCCAACCTAAATCTTCCCTCCTTCAACTTGGATCCATTTCCCCTAGTCCTGCTGTTATCAGCCCTTTTGAAGAGTTTACTCCCCTCCTGGGTGTAGGTTCCCTTCAGGTATTGATAGGCTGCAATGAGGTCACCCCGCAGCCTTCTCTTCTCCAGGCTGAACAAGCCCAACTCCCTCAGCCTGTCCTCATAGGGGAGGTGCTCCAGCCCCCTGATCATCTTAGTTGCCCTCCTCTGGACCCTTTCCAAAATCTCAATGTCTTTCTTGTACTGAGGGCTCCACACCTGGACACAGTATTCCAGATGGGGCCTCACAAGAGCCGAGTAGAGAGGGACAATCACCTCCCTGTCCCTGCTGGCCACCCCTCTCCTGATGGAGCCCAGGATCCCATTTGCCTTTCGAGCTGCCAGAGCGCACTGCTGGCTCATATTCAGTCTCTCGTCCATCAGGACCCCCAGGTCCTTCTCTGCCAAGCTGCTCTCAAGGACCGCTCCTCCCAGCCTGTACAGGTGCCTGGGGTTCTTCCGGCCCAAATGCAAAACCTTGCACTTTGCTGTGTTGAACCTCATCAGGTTCACCCGAGCCCAGCCCTCCAGCCTGTCGAGGTCCCTCTGAATGGCATCCCTTCCTTCCACCGTATCAACCGCACCACTCAGCTTGGTGTCGTCAGCAAACTTGCTGAGGGTGCACTCAATTCCCTCATTGATGTCATTAATAAAGATGTTAAAGAGCACCGGTCCCAAGACAGACCCTTGGGGGACACCGCTTGTTACCGGCCTCCACCTGGACATAGAGCCATTGACCACCACCCTCTGTCTGCGGCCTTTCAACCAATTGCTTATCCATCGGGTCGTCCACCCATCAAATCCACTTCCCTCCAATTTGGAGATGAGGATGTGGTGGGGGACCATGTCAAAGGCCTTGCTCAGGTCCAGGTAAATGACATCGGTCGCCTTCCCTTCGTCCACCAACGCTGTCACTCCATCATAGAAGGCCACAAGATTAGTTAGGCATGACCTTCCTTTGGTGAAGCCGTGCTGGCTGTCTCGGATCACATGCTCATTCTTTATGTGACCGAGCATGTTGTCCAGGAGGATCTGTTCCATGATCTTCCCAGGCACGGAGGTGAGACTCACCGGCCTGTAGTTCCCTGGGTCCTCCCTGCTCCCCTTCTTGTATATGGGAGTGACATGACCCTTCCTCCAGTCGTTCGGGACCTCACCTGACAGCCACGACTTCTCAAATATGATGGAGAGCGGCTCGGCAACCACCTCAGCCAGCTCCTTCAGGACCCTGGGATGCACGCCATCCGGCCCCATAGACTTGTATTCATTCAGTCTAAGGAGGCACTCTCGGACTTGCTCTGCCCTTACAGTGGGGAGGGATTTACCTCCTTGGTCCCCACATAGAGGTTTGGTGATGCAGGGTTCAGGGACGTGAAAAAGACTAGAATCCTGGCCACCAGTGAAGACCGAGGTGAAGAACTCATTCAGCACCTCAGCTTTCTCTTCATCTGTTGAAGCCAGTTCTCCTTTTAGATTTACCAAAGTAGGTACGCCCGTTTTGGCCTGTCTCTTCTGGGCAATGTACCTGTAGAAGGTTTTCTTATTGTTTTTCACGTCCCTTGCCAAGTTCAGTTCTGCCTGCGCCTTGGCTTCCCTGATCCCACGTCTGCAAGTCCGGACGGCATTCCTGTACTCTTCCCAGGTGACACAGCCTTGTTTCCAGAGCTTGTACACCCGTTTCTTCGCCCTCAGTTCTCTCAACAGGTCCTTGCTGAGCCAAGCCGGTTTCCTACCTCGCCTGCCCACTTTCTTATTCAGAGGAATGGAGACCTCTTGTGCTTCCAGGAGGGCATCTTTGAAGAGCCGCCAGCTCTCCTCAACATCCTTGTCTTTGAGGGCAGCGCGCCAGGGGATCTTGGCCAGCAATCCATTGAGTAGCTTGAAGTCTGCTCTTCTGAAGTTCAGTGTCCTGGTCCTGCTCTTTGCCAGGCCCACATCGCTTGAGATCACAAACTCAACCAGGGCGTGGTCGCTGGAGCCCAGGCAGCCTCCAACCTTGACGCCTTTGATGATCTCCTCGGCGTTGGTGAGCAGCAGGTCCAGCAACGCTTCACCTCTGGTTGGTCTGTCCAATACCTGAACCAGAAAGCTATCATCAATGGATTCCAAGAGCCTTCTGGAGCTCTTGCAGCTCGCCGTGTAAAATACATTTTATCTTCTTTGTCAGAGGAGATTCACTGCCCCCCCCCCCCCCCACCCGCGGTAGATATTTGTTTGTTTCTGAATATTTATTTGTTTGGGGACATTTTTTAATCTGCTTATTCTCACGCTGGATCACACTTACTCCACAGCTAGTGGGAGTTAAATTTTGACTTGCTGTGTGTAGATGGGTTAGAATCTGGCCTTTGTGTAAGATGCTGGGGATAGAGACTGCCTCACGCCCCATGCATGGCTCAGGACTTGGCTGTCTTTGTGTGGTACAAGTCTACATATGTGATACAGAGGGTGGATGAGATTCGTTGTGCCACGTTTTGGTTTGTGCCACATTTTGGTAACGTACCAACAGTGAGATTACTCTCTGGAATCTTTGTGGTTCTGTTGAAATTTTGTCTAGTAAGAATGGAGGAGGTGGGGGGAGCGGGGTCTTGCCTTCTAGTAGAGAGCATATATTCATCTGTTAGATTTTTAAGGAAGGAAAACTGGACAGGACTGAGCTGTTAAGGTATGCTTCCCTGATAGAGATAGTAAGAGGAATTAACCAACAGTTAGGCATAAGCATGACTTCTCTTTGGGAAAGCATAATGATAGTTTAAGCGTTAGGCTGGGAAAGCGGATTGCAGGTCCGTTCTGTTTCATTAGTTCATTTGGCAAGATAAGCTGTGCTCAGGTCCCCCACTGTTACCTGCATGTAGCACAGACAGAGGAATGATCTTTTGGAGTGTGATTTGACTGCAGCATCTGTGCATGCTGCAGTCTGAAATTTGTTTGTCAAAGAGGAGCCTGTGTAACAGTGCAGCTACACTGAATGCACGAGAGGCAAATCACTCCTTAAAATCCTCTTACTTCTCCACGTTTTTACCAGGCTGTGGTTGGTTGGAGCTGGTTGGTGAGGAGGGCTGTACTCAATCATAGCTCCTTTAGACCTCAGCCACATCCCATCTGCCCAATTGATGTAATTTGCACTGATGGAGTTTGCAAGCACAGGCAGGCAAGCCACAGTGATACTGGAGCTTCCAAACCTGCTGGCATTACGTTGTGCTTTTCCTTGTCTTTGCCAGTCTGCATCAGAAGCTGAGATTCTGCCAGTGATGTAGACAAAAATTACCCAGTGTAGGTGAGGCTCTGCATGCAGTGTCTTCTCAGTGATGTTTGGCTCTACAGTACTACAGCTGACAGTTTTCCAGAAAGTACAGCAAATGACTTGAGAAATATTAGTCCCACTCCTTAGTGTGGGACAGGGCCTCTGAATCAGCAGTATCAGTAGTAGGGCTGATAGAACAGTTCCCATCATGGAACCCACTGTGTTCCCCGTGATTCTGGGCTGAATTTAGACTTTTGATACATTCAGTAGGTGTAAAATGTAATTTGTTCTTTAAACTGTCAAAGTTGTGCAAAGAGGCTTTTGTGTAAACCAGAAGCAGGTCCAGTTGTTGATGTTATCTGCAACCTAGCTGTAATTTACTGCTGCAGCATCTGTCTGCTGAGTTGTCTGTGGCTGAAGGTTTATAATCCCTTTGTCCTCCCAGATTTAGGGAAGGTCTCTGCAAAAGTGTGCTGTTTTGAAGCAGTAGGCCTGTTACTCAGGGCTCATGGTGTTCATGTTGCAGCATTCTACCCAGGCAGAGCTGTGCTGCAGACAGCGTGGGATGATTTGCATTACTGATAGCAATTCTGACACAGTGACGAGGAACTGCAGCTTTTGGTGCTTATGGCCTTTTGAAACATTAAGGTTGTTAGTTCCAGCTTCTAACGAGATTTGGTGCCTGAGGATGGTGGGGAGGATATTTGGTCCCTACTTGGCCGTTTGTTTCTGGAGTCTGTATTTAGTGTACAGTCAGTTCCCTACTTCAGGTAGCATTCCTCATGTGTCAGGTGTTTAACGTGACCCGATCCTTTGCTTGACAATGGCTTGGTTGTCACCTGTAGCGTTGTTCCCATCTGCTCCCTCACTGTGGGTAAGAGTGGCTTTTTCCTTTCTTGCTCCTGGTGGAGCATTGAAATCGTTTTCTTTTTCTGACCCAGACAGTCCAGTACATCTTCTCATCTCATGCTGCTAAGTTAATTGTCTTGTTTGTTGGAGTTCCTGCTGTTGATTATCTCCTGATCCTTTCTGACCAACTTCTGCCCAAATTCAAAAACTGACTTCTGTTTGTTCTTGAGAGAGTTGGCTTCTGCTCCCTGCCTGCTTTGAACCAACAAAGATAGTAATTGTTTTTGTTGACAATCTTGGGCTCTCTTGACCAGAGACTGGGGCTGTGCACTTGGCGGGTTGTTGCCGGGATCTCTTGTCTGTGAGACACTGCCTTTGCTCAGCTTGGAGGGAACAGTCCTGCTTTTTCCATCCTGCTGGATATGTTCCCATCTCTCATGTCTGTGCTGCCTACTGTACTTCCATTCTCTGATAGGAATGCGATCTCACTTCAGTTCTGTTGCTTCATGAATCCAGTTTGAAGTAGACTTGACCGCTTTCAGTATTATCTTAATTGCTTGTCTGTAATTCACTGTTTCCTTTGTGGCAAGTAGGCATATGGATTAAGAGCTGCACTTTTGCCTCGGTTTTTATTAAAGTTCATCTGCATGAAATACTCAGTTGTCTTCTGAAAACTTTTTGTTTTTCTCCATTCCACTTTTTGCACCATCAAGAAGGGATTAACCAAGTGCTAGCAGTTGTGGGAAGGAACAGACACTGGGACTGACTGCTACCCCAGTTGCCGTTGCTCTGCTGCTCTGGCAAGGACATGATGTAAAGGACTGTGGTGTAAGGTGACATGGCACCAGCTCTGGGTTGCCTTTAACTGTTACGCTGCAAATAGCAGCAGTTTGAGCTGCTTCACAAACAGTCTGGCCATCTGAGGAGGTACCACCTTGCTGCTTTCTTGTGACTTTCTGCTGTTTGTGAGCCAGAACTGGAAGAACAGAAAGAAAAACAAGCTTTCTCACTTTTTGAGCCTTTCTTGATGGATCTCCAGGACAGTAGATGAGCATGATCAATTGAGAGAACATTGGGGTTCTCTTGCTGGTTTTCCTACAGTCCATGTTAGTCTTTGTGCTTCAGTTTCCTGAAGACAACCTATGGCTAACAGAAGAGTTATTGTATTTCCTGTTTTCAGGTATTCTTCTCCCTGCCTTCATCTCCAGGAACTGTGTTGCAGCAGTGTCATTGTAACATGGGAGATAACTAACAAGTCTGAATAGTGAAGGAAGTCTGACCTGTCCTAGAGCTGTACAAAAGTCATCAGTTTCTTTTCAAACAAAGTCAGTTTCTGTCAGGTGACATTTTAGTCCAAAAGCCTCATTTTCCTCAGTGCACCTGAAGGCAGTTTCCTTGGGTCATAAGAGGTTGCAGAGAGGAACATGTTCTCCAAACAGACTTTAGCATTGCAGATGACATTTCTGAAGCGGTTTCTGGATGTGACCATCTTCCTCAAAAGGGCAGCACTGTGTGTGGGAAGAAGCACGGTACGAGGCAAAGGGCTGGCATGCTGGGCCCTTGGATCCATTCCCGAGTCTGCCACTGAAACACTGCAAGATGTGAGCACATCAGGTAACCTACATGGCTCCTACCATCTGTACCCTCCACGGTTCCCACCATCTGTACATTGGGGTAGTGCGTGTGCTGTTTTAATCCTGTTCTCAGGAGGAAGCATCGGTGTTTTGGAGCGTGTGACTATTTGAAAGAATACAGAACTTAGGAACCTGAGTCTTCTAGATAGATTTGAAAATAGCCCTTGTGTCATTGTCCTCTTTCTGCAAATCATTTTGATTTCTTATCTACCCTCCAGTATACTTGAATATTGAACAGAGAAAATGTCATTAGCAGAGATATTAAGGTGCTAGTGGGAGTTGGGTGAAGTCTTTGCTTTGTCAAACTCTGTGCATCATTCTACTTAAACAATGCATTTTGCTGTAATGTGTTTATGGTGATCATGAAGGGAAGCATGTAGGGGTGCTGTGCCTGGTAGCACCTGGAGACTAGCAGTGGTGTGAGGAAATGTCTGGTTCAGTGCTCTCACTTGGTGCCTTCCTCTCCTCTGTTCACTATGGAGCCTGGAGGTGCCGTGGTGAGGCCACTTGATATTTTTCTTTGTTGTGTCCTTTTGTCAGTATTTTTAAAATTAAGAATCTGCTTTTGTGTTCGTGCTCCTTTGTGTCATGGATCACGATGAATAATTTTGCCTTGGTGAGAATAAGGAAATCACTTTTTCCTGAACTGCGAGAATCTACTGTAATTTGACTAAATTTTAGGTCTTTACAGAAGTTGTCAGCTGTCACACGTGCAAGGGAGGTGGGATAGGGTTTCCCTACTGAAATGGCTCAGATGGGTCATGTGTCAGCCTTTGTGTCTGCTATGCATGCACCAGCCCCTTCTGATGTGGTTAACTGTGGGCTGAGAAGGGAAGGAAGTGATTTCTGTAGAACTTTATTCACTTGTCACTGAAATTAGAAGGCAGGCAAACAAAGCAGTGAATAGCACATAGAACTTATTTCCCTCCCAACCCCTGTCAGCAGTCCTGTGTACGTTCAGCAAGTCACTTGAAGCCTGTCTTGTCAAGGGAGTCCACCAAACAGTGTATTCTTCATCCTGTGGTTTTTTTCCAAGGTATGAACCTGGGAGCTGAGCTGCAGAAGCGCTGATGATGTGCAGCCACAGGGAGCATCAGGGGGAGTTGTGCTTTGAAATTACAAAGTAGCTCAGAAAACTCTTGGGGATCCTCTTAAAGGCACTGGAGGGAATGAGAACCTGCAACTCTCATTTCCCCATTTCTTGGCTTTCCATTTGGAAAGTGAAGATGCATAGCAGTAAGCGCACTTGTGAGCTGCTCTTGGTGAGACTGTTGTAAAGTCTGTAAGAAAACCACCGGTTCTGTATTCAGAGCAGGGCTTGGCTTGAGGCCACACATCGAACAATGAGGAGAAAACAAAAAACTGAATAGCTGCTTGTTCAGCAAACTCAGTTCCTCTTGGCCACGCAGGGTGCTGCATGAAGGAGTGTATGCAATGGGGCAGTTTTCCCACAGCTAGGACCAGGCTCTGCACCTCAGGTCTCAGGTGGCAGAGGAGAAAGGCCATGACAGCACGTGGCTCCCAGACTGCAGAGTTGGAAAGGAAGCAAGCAGGAGCATCTCTGTTGATCCCCAGGCTGCAGCAATGAATGCAAAACAGTATTCTTGTTTGGTAGCCTGGCTTGGCAAAGCCATATGCTGCAGTGAGCCACCTTGCCTTGCTAAATTGGGATGTTGCTGGAGTCTGGTGAGCCCAGCTTTGGGGCTGGGAGAAGCTCGTGGTGCTCAGCAAGAGAGAGCTGTCACTCCTTCCTTGTGCTGAGGCAGCAGAACAAGTGACAGTAGGACAGCATGCTCCTCAGGGGATTCTCTGTCACTTTATCCAGTGGTGTCTGAGAGTAGGGCTGGTTCACTTGGCAGCTGGTGAGTAAGACATGAGGGCTTGTTTAGGTTTGATTTATGTGGGGATTTTTCTACTTGCAGCATACAATGGTTATGTCAGGCTTTGACTTGGACCCAAGAGTCAGGTGGCACTAGGACATCCTTGTTAGGGGTCACCTAACAGGGACAGCCAGGGAACAGCAACCCCCTGCTGCACCCTGGCATTTAGGGAACGAGGTTGAGTACCCTGCCACTGGTTTCTTGGGTGGCCTTGGGAACATTATTCCTTGTTGTGTGTCCCTCCTGCACAGAAAATGTCAGGGAAGAGTTAATTCCCAAAGTGTTGCGAACAGAAACAGTGATTATGGGAGTAGGTTCCAAACTGAGAAAGGCTGTGTGGATTTCACTTCTTCGAGGAGTGTGTGCTGAGTGTGTTATAAAGTAGTGCTTGACAGTGTTGCAGGAGGCTTCCAGGACTGTGTAGAAGCAGAGGGGTGGGCGACTTTCTGCAGTCGTTGTGAACCACGTGAAGGAGCTCTTTTCTCCTTGTTGGGATGCAAACATGGTGGGGCCATTTCTCCTTTTCCAAAGATGAAAAAACAGGAACAGATGCCAGGATGGCTGTGTCCCCTTCTCTGCTGGAGACTGAGAATGTGAACTTTCGAAACTGTCTGACTTGATCCTGGGAAAACAGCTTTGATCAGAGCCTTGGGAGGAATCTGATACCATGTCAGTCTAAGAGCAACAGAAAGACTAGCCAGAATTTGGGGCCAGGTTAATCTGGTGCATCTCCACTGACGTCAGTGAGCAGGTGAAACAGCCTGTTCTGTCTCCTTGTTTCAGTTCCTCGTGGAGAAGCTTTTTCTTTGGACATCGAGGCCATACAGCGTAGGAGGATCATGGAATAGCAGTGACTGAGATACCTTTTGTCTTTGTGTTGCTTGCAAAGAAATGTTTTGTTAAATTTGCTGCCAAGTGAGGCTGAGGTGAGTCTTGTTGGGCTTGAGGCTGGTACTTGTGGTGGGTTACTCCCCCAGGCAAGGTGGACTCACAGCTCCCTCAGGTACAGCCTTTGCTCATCTTTGCCTTGGCAGGAAGATTTGACTCGTGCAGCAGCTGTGAACTTATCTGTCACTTGCTCTACCATTGGGCTGAAAGCCTCAACCCACGCTGCTCTCAGAGCTTTCCTGCAGGCTTCCCAGCCTGCAACTTGTGCATTTAGTTTCATACATAGCTCACAGTGTTGATCCAGTGTTGTTTGCAACTGGCAGAACACAGGGATTCTTCAGCCAGGTTTGCTTTTGTGGACACAGGTGGATGTGAAAAAGAACAAAGCAATTAATCAGCCTTCCTTTTTGTTTGTTTTGTCCTGTCATCTGGCTGCTTCTAACAGCAGTCCTTTCTGTGAAAAGACTTGCATAAAAGAAAGGGCAGTACCTTAGTTCATTGGTTCCACAAGGGTAGTTTGATTTTTGGCTTGGAGAATGGTAGAAGACATTTATTGGAGGGGAAGTTGGTGGCCAAGTGAATGGGGGTTAACAGAAGCAGAATGTGGGAAAGGCCTGGAGAATGAAGGAGGAGATTTGGGTTGTTTTGCTGTTTTGTTTTGTTTTTTTTATGATGATGCAGAAATGACTGCATGGGCAGAATGAAGTAAGAGAAAATGGTTGCCCTGCTCTGAATGTTTTTTTCTGTTTTGCTAAACATGATTCAGGTAACTGTGCATTAGTTTTTGCAGACAGATGGAGTATTTGTTTACTGATTAACCTCTTGCTAAAGCAGAGTGTGGTGGAGCGAGTTAGATATCACTTGGAAGATGAGCTCTAGTTCTGTGTTGAATTAAGGACGTGCATTGGAGAGGGCTCTGGGTGGTGGAAATGCAGCCCCTGAGCTGCCCTGGGGCCAGGCACACCCAGAGCAAGGCTGGTTGTGAGCACACAGCAGGGTTTGGGTCTCAGTGCCATCACTGCAGGACTCCTCGTTGTTGTGTTTTCCCTATAGGAAAGTTACCTCGGTGAGACATCAAAACAAAATGCAGATATGCTGCCAGTGCATTTGTTGGGCTGTTTATCAATATCAAATGTGTAAAACACAAAGGTCAGCTGTGTTTAATGTCATGTGGCAGCTTTATGATTTTAATTACAGTAGAGAAGTGACAAACTAATTCATTGCTCTTTAGAGCCTGTTCCTCCCTGACGCTGTTCTGCTGCCTTACCTGTGCTTGGGGAAATTTCAGCTGCCTGTGCTCTGGCAGGGAGGTGATTCTATTTAAATGAAGACAGTGAAGTAAAGCGTTCAATGATCTGCAGTGCCTCACTGAGGGAGTTGAGGTTGTTCAGTGTTTCAGCAGCACCTTGCTACAACGTTGGGTAGCAATGTTGCAGGGATAATCACAGTAACTGATGCAAAGAGGTTGGTTCGTGGGGACCTTGAACTGCCATGACTTGCAAGTGCTTCCTTTTTGCTTGCTATTTTGTATGGACTTCGAGGTATCTGGGGTAGAGATGGATAAACTTCAGTTTCCTCTCCTACAGCTTTAGTCTTTTAAAGTGTAGTAGGAACTATTCTCCTATTTCTGTTGTTTTCTTGGCTCCTTCATGTTAAGCTTCTGAAAGTCTTTCATGATCTCTTCCTGAGCTGTTTTCAAAATGCATTCAGCTGGCTGTTCCTCCTTACGTAACACTTGAGTTTTTAGGGAAAGTTACCAATATGGATGGTTTGAATTTATTATTAAAGAACTGACTGCTGTAGAAACTTGCGTTTAAAGTGTGTGTGTGTGTGTGTGTGTGTGTGTGTGAGTGAGCTTTTGTTTTCCTGTTTGTGTCTGCATGGCTGTGGCTTCAGCTTTGCAGGCAGGGCAAGACCTGCTTGCCCTGTTCTACTCCATGCTCAGCAGCGGTGTCCTCATTTTACTGCATGACACAAACAGTGCCCAACCATCAGCAGCAGCAGAGCAACATTGCGCTGCGTGCGCCATTTCCTTGCTGTTGTAAGAGTGACCCTGAATGTTTCCTGTGTGTTGCAATGGCTCACAGCTGTGCTGGTCAACCTGCTCAGAGAGCTGGTGGTGGCCTCAGGGATGGAGTTTCATTTCAGTGTAGTGATGCTCTCTGGGCTTGTGGTTGATGAGACCATCTCAGCTAGAGGCCAGCTACGTTTGTTTCTGTACCTATTTGAGTTGTTTTCTAATGCAGTGGCAATAGAGGTTCCCATGCTTTTTTCCACTTTTGCAGTCAATGCTGTCCTTGTTTAACTCCAAATAAATCTTAGTAACATGTGCAGCCCCAAAGAAGGGGAGAAGATTAATCTCGATCAGGAGCCACAGAAAATGAATTATGAACAGAGAAGAGAGAGGGTTTTTCTGTATCCGTCATCTGAGCAAAGGGAAACTGGCACAGAGAACAAGAGGCAGTGAATTGTGGTGGTGGTGCTGGGGAGCAGTGCTAATTTTTTTTTTCCTAACCTTGGTTGAAAGGAAAGATTAAATTTTTCCAAGTGTCCTCAGTAAAATTAAGCAAAGCATAGGCAGGTGAGAGGCAGCGTTCACATAGGATTTATTCAGTGTAGCTGAGATTTTTTTCTTTGCTTTCAGCTGCAGTAGTAGCTGCATTTGAGGGAAGTGATTTTTTAATAATTTTTTTCCCTGTCACCGATATGGTTAAAAGTCACAGCATAAATTTCCTGACTTGGTGAAAAGCCTCTGACCCCTCTCAGTGGTGTTGTTCATCAGAAGGCAGATAGGTAATAAAGAGTCTCATATGTGAGAGGAGTATGGAGAACCTGCTGTTTTAATTTTGTTCACAGCAGTGGGCCAAACTTTGTTCTTTCAGTGCTGGCCTTGATAATTGGCTCGAAATAATATAGGAATTCAAGCCATTGCATATCTCTGGCTTTATAACTGCTAATGCCATAGCCAAGAAGGCTGCAAAGTCTCCTGCAGGAGCGTGCAGTAAATAAGATCCATAAACATGTTCCAAAGAACATGTTGGCCCTGGTGGCCTCAGCTCAGCCACCAGTGTGTAGATTTGCACCTGAGATGTGTGGAGAAGGGGTGGTTTAGCCCCTCTGGGGAGTGTGGATTTGGATAAATTTCTGGACTGAATTTGTGTTGTGTTGAATTGAGGTGCCACTCCTAAGGGACCTCCTGTTTTCAGAGGGGTCAGGTGAAAGCGGTTGCTTTGGGAGTTTCCTTTACTTTAGGAGTTTGTCTTGCCTTAGGAACATCCTATATGCTGCTGTACATTGCTCAGATGTACTCTTGAGTTTTTGTTGTGTTTTTTTCTGTCCTACAATTGAGCTCTGGTGGTTGGGTTTTTTTTCTTCTTTTTTTTCCATCCACCCCCAGCTCTCAGGCTCAGCAAGCTGAGACTCAACTGCGTTGGTTTTTGCAGGCATCCACACACACGTCATCCTCACTAAGGTTCTGGTACCTGTTAGGTGCTCCTCCTTCCTGGTTTTAGAGAAGCATTTAATTATGACAGGGTTTCCCTTGGAGCACATCCTCCATTCAGTTCCCTAATTGTAGAATTCTCTGCGGGATTCTCCAGATGGGGGATAGAGGATAATCTTCTCAGAGCTCCGGAAGAAATGTGATGCCAAATTACAGAAAATAGATCCTTTTTATTAAGCTCTTGGGCTCCTTTTACTCTTATTTTAAGGTGACCTTCTGTTAAAGGGAAATGCTGGGTAAATGGCTATTTTAAATAATCCTCAACAACTTCACCTAGGTTTCTAATAACACCATTAGATTAGAAATCCTGAAAGGCTTTAAGTTTAGGTATTTTTGATTAGGTTTGTTTTTGCTACTCTTGCAGTCATCACAGACAGGAGAACGGACTTGCTTGTTTCCCTTTTGTTTCTACTTGGTCTCAGTTTCAAGCTGTGAGCTGTAAATGGGGAATTTGTAAGCAGGTGTACAGACCAAGCCTCCTCCTTTGTCAAATGGTCTCAGTGCCACTTGTAGGGTCACTCACTTTGCTGCAAGCCACTGCTGGGACAGTGCTGTTTGTGTTCCAGAGGGGCTTCCAAGCATCCTAAAAGCACCACTCAGCACTGCTGATGTTTGCAAACATGGTGCTGCTGGTCATCCTATTTCATGCCCAAATGCTGACCATATCTGGAGTTCTACTAAGCTTGATAAATCCAGCATGTGACTGCTGAAGGTCTCCGGGGGTTGTCCTTACAGAGCCAGTGCTGCTGGAAGGTCCCCAAGTATTTAATGCGCATAAATGAACGCACCACTAGCTCCTGTGTTAGCAGATGATGGCAGTATTTTTACAGGGTAGATAGGGACACTGAACAAAGATATGCCCTGGACTGAGCTGGTAGCAGAGGCAGAATAATTTGGAAATGGCTGTTTCTGGACCTCTATTCTAATCACTGCTTTTCTATGGAATTTTGTGTGCTTTTTAGTCTCTTGGCTGCATTTTGTAGCACCAGACTTCTACGTGTCAGGTAAATATAGACTTAGGAGGGGAGGAATCTTGTCAGCAGGGAGTGAGGCTGGGGGGTGATACCTATGGGCTTTAATGTAGGAGGCTGTTTGGCTTTATTGCTGAGATACACCACTGGGGATGCGTACAGCCTTCAGTGATTGAATTCTCAGCACCGTAGCTCAAAGGTGGCTAATGCAAATTTTTGTTTATCTTCCAGGTCTACGCACAACGAACTAGAAAAGAACCGGTAAGTAGGTAATGAGCCACATTCTAAGAAATGAAGCCTGGTGAGTGCAATGTGCTTTAACCTTACCACGCAGGTGTTGTTTGATCTGCTTAGGCAGCTGTGAATGACCACCGTGCATCACATAGCTCTAAAACTGAGAGGAAGACACAAAAAGATCTGAAAAAGAAGCCTTGTTTTTATTTCTTTTTGCTACCTGAAAAGGCAAGAAGTGACCCAGTTTTGTGACTAATCTGTATGCAGAGTAAATACTGTTCTTCTCCTGACACAGTGAAATCTGATTGGGGCACTTTCCATACATGAGGTTGCTACGGGATCAGGTTTCTTGGGCCCAGGGTAATACGTGTTACCATGAAGTGAAGGGCAGAGCCCATTTGCTCTGCACCCTCTCCCTCCCGCCCCTCTGCTGGGCTGTAATAATCTCTGCAGCACAGAAGCAAATGCCATTGTCCAGAGGCTCTGAGGTCTGGTGAGCAGCGCGCCTGTGGAGAGTCTTTCCTCTAACCTGTTTTAGGATTGAGCCTGTTTATCCTTGAATCTGGAGTTTTAGCAAAGCTTGCACTTCTGGTACTTGGCCAGCTCTGCTATATGACTCAACCCTTTTGTAACAGGAGTTAAAGTAAGATAAATACCATTGAGACAAGGGGAGTTAATTCACACACAGATCAGATTATCGCCTTCCATTCAGGATGCCATAGTTAAGGTTGTGTCAGGGTTTCCATTATAAACTTACGGTGGCTTTTCTGAGGGATTTGTAGGGGGGGAGAGTGTTTGTGTTTTTTTGTGGCTGTTGGAACAAAGGCAGTGTTCTGGCCAGCTGCTCCTGTGAAGAAGCCCCCAGGGTGGGAAAGCTGAGTCTAAATTACTTGATTGCCTCTTCTTTCCTTTTAGCAGCCCTCGTATGATGGGATGGGGGTATTAGAAGGATGGCCAGCTGTGCATTTCAATTCAGGCAGTATCTTCCCATATAGCATCAAGAGAGTTGGAGCTGAGTACTCTATATACTATGTTGCCCTCTGTTTCCCATGCATTTGGGCCTTCTAAGCAGCAGTGTTGCATGGTGTGGGTGAGTTCTCCCTCACTGTGGTTGTACCTCCTACAGGAGGTAGCCTACAGAGTTGTCATGGCCCTGCCTTTCCAGGGTGATGCAGGGAGATTTTCTTTTCAGTTATGTTGCTTTCCCTTGAGCCTTGACCTCTCTGATCTCAGGTAGGGTTCTGCTAAAAAGTGTTGGCCCGTGGATTTTCCAGTGCTCTCTGCAGCTTTATTCACCAGCAAAAAAAGGAAAATGGGTTGTACCCAGAATGGAGGTTGCTTTTTTCTCCATGACAACAGTAAACCGTCACTAATTTTCAGTGTACTTATTTGCATATCTAATTGTTACAGCAAATGCTGCTTGCCCTGAGCGCAGCTTTAGAGCACAGTTGTCCCCATCTTTGCTTGTACCACCCCAGTCTTTTCACATAGGCCCAGTCTGTGTGTGACCATCTTTTTCTGTTCTCACGCTTGCAGGGCAGGCAGTGAGCTTCAAACTCTGTGGGTGAGATCTCTTAATACAGATGTGTGCAGCTGATCAGGCTGTAGCATGGGCAAACTTAGCCAGACCCCGAAGTGGCTGTATTGGGTTTGCAGTGTTTGTTATCAACAGTTGGGCAGTGAGTTTTGTACTAGAAACATTTATTTTCAAACTCCATGGCAGTGTTTTCCCAGTCAGTGAGATTGCTTCCCAGTTAGATTTTCACTGTTTTATTTGCAGCATTCTTAAGTTTGTCAGTGTCCCCAGACTTAACTGTGGCAAAAATAAAAGCCCAGATACTAATGGCTTTGTGACTGGCAGGTGCTCATTTTCCCTATTATTTGAGATTATTCCTTCTGAGTCTCACTGTTATCTCCATTATTGACACACTGTAATTTTCAAAATTGTCCACTATTAGGTCTCTGACTCTGGTGTTTTTTTTTTCCCCCCCTCCTGTCTGTGAGCAGCAGCCGCCTTCTACTCAGTTAAGTTGTGATTTAACCCCTTCAACAATTAGTTTCTTTCAAGCAGTAGCAGGAGATGAGTGCAAAACCACAATTCTCTCCTATTCCTTTCTGAATAAGCAATTGTAACTTGGTCTCGGTTCTGCAGAGCTGTGAAGTTTCAGTGCATCAGGTTGAAGGATCGTCTAACTCCTGCTGTCCAAAAGTAACTAAAAATATGCTTTCAAAAACTAAAGCAATGTCTTAAGCTGCCCCTTAAGTATGGAAACATTTCATAAGCACTGGAGTGGTTCTGCTAAGGAGGTGCTTGATTTGGTGCCGAATGCTAACTGTAATATTGCAGTGACTTCTCTCTCTGCTCTGATGTGTTACTGATTTTTGTTTTTTTCTTTTCTTTTTCTTTTTTTTTTTGTCTGAAGAGATTGCAGTGACGTTTATATAAGGGGCTTTGTTTGATTTATGAAAGATTAAAGTTAATTTATAGTTATTATCTGTCATTAATCCTCATGTTGGAAAATTGTTTGTGTTTTTTATTTAATGGGTATGTGTTACAGTTTCCCTTTGCCCAGGATGAGTCATAGCTTGCATTTAAGCACGAAGCCAGAATTGTGTTTCTTGTATGCTGCAAGGCATAACTAAAATAGTACTTCTTAGTATGTTAACATGCCAACCAAAAACTGATTCCTAAGCAATACCCCCATCGTTTTCTGAAAGAAAACACAGTAAAGCAAGTGAGTGAAATACAAACTCTAATAGTGTAATATTTTCTCCAAAAGGTATAAAAAACGAACTTCAGGCTTAAGTTAATTTGTGTGTGCATGTGTCTTATAGCAGAATGAACTGCTGTTTGTGAACGTTTCAGACACAAGCCAGTTTTGGAAGGATGTGGTCAGTGTGGTGCGAGGAGAAGGTACGCAGCACAGAGTGGCTTTCCTGCTCTTCTGTGAAGTGGCAGTTCTGGTAGACCCACGTGGGGATGCCTGTCAGACAAGTCGCATCTCCTGGTGGAATGAGAGATGTCTACAAAGCTATTGATCAGATTGTTTTGTTTTGTTTTGAAGTCTTTCTATATATTCTAGATTGACCTATTTGTTTTAGTGATGATTGCATTATAATATAGTAGAAATAAGTGAAACAAACCTGAGTAACTGGGCGAGGAACAAGTTATTAGGGGAGATTTTGCTTCTGGTAACAATAATGTAGCTCAAGAGATAGATCTGAGGATGGAAAGAGACATTGGGACAACCACTGAATTCAGATATATCAGAGATTTGGTCTCTGCAAGAGGTAACTTGTTTAAAACAAAAAACGAGCAAAGTGAAGATCTACTTCTAAGTCAAGTTGAAATGTTGTGAGCTTATTGAGAAAGCATAAAGTAAAGTGCTGTAAGATCCTCTCTTTTGAGATGATCAGAAACAAAGCAAGAGGACACGTGCAGCAGTGGTCAAGTACTGTAGTTTTTAAACTTTCTGACTCTCATCTGGATCTTCCTTCTGTGATTCCCCCACACATTCTCATTTTAAACATGAGACAGACTGTTAAATGCAGAGATTTCTCCAAGTTGGTCTCTCATGTAAAGCTGACAGTTATCCTATTTTACATAGTTCAGGTAGCAAATAAGGTAAAGGAAAAACCTACTGAATTTTGGGGAGAAAACCATGACCTGGGTCAGTTTGCACTGAAACATGGGGCTTTCTGAGGCTCCCAGCAATGGTGCAATCTGATTCTCTTTCTGCAGAACAGGGGCTTGTTGAGGGTGTCTGTATCAGCGGGGGGGGGGGGGGAAGCGTTTAACTACAGAACACAGTGCACTGCTGCATTTAGATAGTTTGGGTATTAAATAGTGTGGATGTGCTGTCTAGGCTGGAAGATGGAGGGAAGGGAAATGAAAGTGTAGTGAATCCTCGTTGGCTCTGAGTAAACAGGGCTGATTGTGCTTTTGTTGTGCTATGTGTGCTTGCCAAGGCAATCTGATCAGTGTTTGTCTTGAAGTAACTAATCAAAGTGGTGTTGAATTCACTGCTATTTATCCAGGAGAGCTGGAACAAGAAACTAATCCAGTAAATTTCATTTGTTCTCTGGAGTGGTCTTTGTTTTCATGTTAGCATACATTGACAGTACATATTATTTTCCACATTTATAAAGCTTGGAACCTGTGATGTTCCCTGCAGTCAAAACATGGCCAACGCAGCTGAGCATGCATCTTTTTTTGACACATCCAAAGGTCGGAGCGTGCCACAATCCAATTTGCTCCTTGTGGGAACTGAGGCTAAGCCCTGCTGTCTCCATGGCCAGCACGGAACAAGAGCTGGAGGTAGCTAGCTGTCTTCAACTGCTGTTTGGATGACAGATGTATTCATTTTCAGCTGGGACCAACAATTTTCAATGAGCTGAAAGATGTTCCACTCTATTAAGAGATTGGTTTAACTTACACTACCATGCCTGTTTTTGTTTAACCTTCAGAAAGGGAAGTCTAGTTTGTGGAGTAAGGTTATCAGAGAGGTGTTGATCCTGCATACATTCAGGTTCAGTTGTGGTTGTTTAGTGTCACTTTGCCTTTTGCTACAGTGCTGTTACTTTCCTGCACTGCTTCAGGAACTCAGCAGTCAGATGCTGCGACTGGGATCTGATCTCTTTGACCCCCACACTTGTTCATGCAAAGTGTCCCCTTGTGCAAAAGCAATGTTGCAATTCACAGAGTCAAAACTCTGCAAAGGCTTTGTTTCACATTTGCCGAGCAGCAGAACATCTTGAACTGAGTAAAGCTGCTGAAAAGGGAAAGTTAGTTTCCATGCCAAAATTCAAAGGAAACAAAGCAATCTTCATTTTGTTGGAAGTTCTTCAGCACTGTTCATATTAGAATTTCAAGTTTCAGTATTTGTTTGCTTATTTGGGTTTTTTTTGTTGTTATTGTTGTTTAAAAAAAAAAAAAAATCAAAGCAATGCATTGAGGAATTGATGCCTGCATGGCTTCCTTTTTGCTCCCAGATCTTTCCACTACCCCTATGAACCCAATAGCAGATAGAGAAGGAAGAGGAAAAAGAACAATACTACTATTTTGAATAAACTATCTCAAAGCAAACTGTTTCAGCCATGTTGCTCAGTAAAATCGCTGTCGTATGCCAGTTGTCACACAGTATCACAAACCCCGTCTCAACTGGGATGTGTTACAGGGACACTTTCTGGTGTGCTCTCCCCCAGAGTATATAAAGGAATGTTAGCACAGTCTGCTTGGCCTTGGCTAGAATGGTTCGATGCTGAGAATTCATTTGTCCTTTTGTTTGCCAGAATGGAGACCCCACTCTCAGAAGAAGGATACTCACTCTTACAGCAAGGCCTCCCTGCTTTTGCTGGCTGAGTTCTGGCATTCAGCATCCTGCACCTACAATCTCCAGAGCAGTGAATAAAAGAGGAATCAAGTAGTACTTTACAGGCTTTTTCCTGTTTCAGAGCTTCAGAAGGGGGTCTGGTCGCTTCTGTGGATGTGTAATGAAAGCAGTCAGATGTACTTAGAAGATATCTAATTTGGAGGCTGTCATTGCCAGCTCTGGTTCTTCAATCTCTTCCCAAATATGCGTTCTTCACATTTTATTTGGGGCTGTTGCCACAGTTGTTGGGGTTTTTCTTCAGGCTGAACCGACTCTGTTTGTTTATGGATGTGCTCAAAAAATTAAGACCAGGCAATCCACCCTGTAACCACTGAGCTTGAACCAGGCCAAGAGTCTGGTCTTCAGCAGTAAGTCAAGCATTCAGCTTTCTTAACTCAGTTTTCAGTCACATCAGGGTACTGTACTTGCCATATCTCTCCTAAGTGTGCCTCTGGAGACTTTGCAGGTTTGTTGTTATTTTTTTTAATTCTTTTTTTTTCATGGGGTGCTGTTTGTTGAAGTGTCGAGAGCCAGAAATTCTGATACAACAACTTGTCTTGTTCAAGTGACTACTGCTGCTCATGGGCCTGAAAGCATTACTAGTGAATACCACTCAGGGACTTTCTGTCCTCGAGAAGGTAAGGTAACAGGAATAGTTTTTGAGGTAGATTATGTGTTGACTGCAAGTTTCAATGCTCGGTACACTTGGGGTAGAAGCTAGTGTTGCCCGCAGCTGTGCATATGTGATGATCTGTATCTGTTTCTGATGCATGTGTTTAAGGTACTCTAGCAACATATCCCATGCAGCCCAGTGATAAGCAAAGGAAAACTTCATGTGGAATAGGAAATGTAGGTAGGAAACTTTCACATTCTCCTGTTGTGGATGTTACAGCATTGAGAATCTGTATCCTTTTATGATATTTCAATAAGGGGAGGCAAAGAGTTAGACACGTGCCTCTACTCCTTGCCCAGGGCTGGGACATGCTGAGTGATGTTGTCTGGTTGCCCTTGAGGCTGCTCCCATTTGGAGGGAGCAGAGTGGCACAATGTGAAGTACCTTTGCTGTTGCAGGAGAGTGGCAGTGCTCTGTGCTGTATGATTTAGCCCCTTGATTTGGGAGCAGGTGTGCAACAAACTTTCCCAGCCTTGCCTGGGAAATGAAAGCAAAGTGCTTTGCCTGGCTGTTGCTGTGGTTGCCTGGCTGCAAACAGTGCTGAGCAGTTTGCATAGCTGTGGGCAAACAGACCAGGCAGGTTTCCTCCCAAAGAGCACATGAGACAACCATAAAACAATTAAATGGGCAGCGTGCAACCGAGGGTCAGGAATTCCCTCCCCTCCCATAAAACCACTGGATAATATAGACAGGGCCAAGCCAGAACATAGCGATGGGGAGACACCATGGAGACCCAGGGGAATCATAACCTGCCTCCCTGTGTGTCTTGAGAGTTTGAATTTGTGTAGAAATACAGATTATATCTAGCACTCTCTGCTTGCTCTTTGGTAAATCCTTGCTGTGCCTTTGCAAAATGAGAGTATCCCCCTTCAGAAAGGTGGCATTTAACCTGCCAGATGCAGACTATCTCATAGAAAGTTTTGGGATTCCTCTGAGTTGGGAGGAATGCTGAGGATTTGCTGGATCTCAGCATGGTGGCATGAGTCAGGTCTTCTGCCCAATAGACCATCAAAAAAATTAATGGCTGTCTTTTGAGGGTACCCTTTATGTATACACTGCTGCTTAAGCATCGCTTTCCATTAGCTTTGTAATAAGATTTTCTGTCCCTCTTGCCTGTTAATTATTTACCTTTGAGAATGTGTTCAGAAAGCAGCATGCATGACTTAGAGAAAAATGAAAAGCTTCTGCCAGATGCCTTTTGCACTTATTTTTTTGCCCAGGAGTTTGAGAACCAGAATTTTCAAGGTGAAGAAGGGATTGTTACGAATGGGGGATTTCACAGACGGGCATTGCAGAATTTGAGGCAGGAGAGGGAATGTAGCGCTTGCATAGCAATCTTGTAGCTGCATACAGAAGAAATTCTGCCCTTCAGGGGCTGAGGGAAAGGTGGAGGCACAGCAGAAATTGATACAAAAAGCTCATGCACTGAAACTTCCAGTGGAAACAGGACTTGAGCTTGAAATGCAGGGTTACTTCAGCAGAGTCTGTGAGTAGTATCAGTGAGTTCATGTATGGTCCGAGCTGATAACGCTGTGTCTGATAGGGGTGTGGTTTTATCACAGCAGGTAGTAAACAGCTGCACACAACTTAGTCATGCTTATAAAGTGAAGTGCAGCCTGCTATCGCTGGGGCGACTGGTTGCTGAGCTAGGGTGGAATATTTAAAAGCATCTGAATCATTTAGAAGCATAGCTCTTAATGACCTTCAAATAAATACTTGCTCCTTTGCTTGGGTACCCAGTGCTCCCTTTGCTTGTCCCTGCAGTGCAATAGCTGTGCATGATCATTTAGAGAGCAGTGCCAAGGACTCCTGCACTCAATGCCTTGCTGTCCAGTTCAGAGCGTGATTCCCCAATGAAGAGAGAGTGTTGATGGGTGCCACCCTTGCGTGTGAATAAGTGGATGTATTTTTAGAGGAAGGGCAAACATCTTTTTATAAGAGTAAAGGCTAGCAAAAACACATACCTATTAGAGGAGTATGTGGACAGGAGTGATGTCAGAATCTATTTTGGTGCTTCTGTGTGGGTAGAGTTCTCTCTGAGCAGCCCAGGAGAAAAAGGGAACAGAGCAGGAGGGCTCAGAGGTGAGATGAACCCTGAGGACCTTGGGATTGACCCCAGCTGTGAAGATTCTGGTTAGCCAGAGTGTCTCAGGACCTGAGTGCAGACAGCTGCCAACACTTCATCTGCAGCAGTGCTGTGTTTCTTCTCTCTTTCTACTCAAAGCTGGATTATGCAGGAAGGATTGCTCAGGCTCTCCATGACCTTGGAGGTTCAGGGTGGTATGTCCTGCATCTTATTCTCTCAGGAGGGACTTTCCAGTGCTACTTGAAGGCACAACTTCTCGAACAGTTGGGGTAATTCACTGTAACTTGTCAAGGCCAAAGCTGATTTCTTCGACAGGAAGGGTTCTATTCCTTCTGGATACTCGGGGGGGGGGATTCTTCTGAGTTCTGAGAAGGGGAGCTGCGTAGCAGGAATTAGAGGTTAAAAAGAGATTGCTTTGTATCTTCCCTGTCTTTAATTCCCACCTACTTGGCTTTTCTCCTCAGGGCAGGTTGAGCTGTGCATTGCCCAGTCACAGTTTGCCCAGCTGTGTGGGAATCTTCCATACAGCTCAGAGAATGCCATTCATTAGCTACACTTCAGTAATGTCAGGAGGCCAAATGCAGGGTGAGTGCTCGCGCTTGCACAGATGCACCCAGTTTACGTGCAAGAACACACAAAGAGCTTGCAGTTAAAATCTATGTGCCCATTTCTTTTTAAAAGGGGAAGGCAGAATCCCAGCTGTGTATACAGCGTGGTTTTTCCCTTTGATCTGTGTTTGTTTCCAGTGTTCTCATAGCCTGGATCCTGGCACTCCTCAGAGCTGGCTGCTCTTTTGCCTGCTTGCAGCTGCTGAACTGCATGCAGAGAAGCTAGCAGGGGTGGCTGCAGCATAGCTAGTTTCTGCCATTGACTGGGGGGATCTTTGCTCTTCTCTGTGCAATAAAAACTGCAGTAGGCAAGGAGGAGTGAGAGCAGTGGAGCTGAGACTATGCTGCCAGCATCTTTGAGGTCCCCCTGCTTCCTTCTGTTTCTCATCTAGCTTGGGACGTGCTGATGACCCACTGCTTGCTGTGACTTCTGCTTCCTGGCACCTCCCTCCTGTTTCCTGCTACCTGCTGTAGTGCACGTTTCTCTTCAGCTGATTCTTCCTCAGCCAAACCTGATCTGGAAAATTATAAGTCATAAATGCTGTCACAGCATCTGCAGAGCTTCTCGGTGTTTGCTTTCTCCTGTCCTATCCTCACCAACCTGTAGGGCAGGGATTTGATGCATGCTGGTACTGGAAACTTTGCCTTGCAGATGTCTCCTGGTTCTCTCTTTTCCTCTGGCTGCCTATTTGTGTACACATGGCATCACTGCCCCTTCCCAGCTGCACACAGCAGCGAGAGCTGCCACTGCAGAGTAAGTCTTGCTCTCTCACCAGAGCTGTAGCTCAGAGAGGCAAAATTGCCCTTTGCTTTCCAGGGATTCAGAGCAGTGCCTCTGCAGCTGGCTCAGACCTATGCCTAAAAGAGGAATCTGCACCCTTCCAATTTACAGAGCATTTCACGACGTTGTCAGAGATGGGGTTGAGGCCTGCACAGTTCATCTGGTGCCCCAGAGGAGAATAAGCTCCATCTGAACCCTTACCTGACAGATGCTTATCTAACGTGGTGCTAAAAGCTTCTGACAGCAAGGCTGCCTAGGGAAGCCAAATTGCATCGATCAACTGCTGGTACCACTGGAAAGCTTTTCCTAACATTTAATTAAGAAAATGTTTTCAGCATTGTTCTAGGAATGAAAAAAACACCTGAAATTGAGTGCCTCTGTGTTAATGGGAAGAGTCCTGGATGCTGAATATAGTCATCAGTTTTCACAGCAATAATAAATGCTAGATGCCAGAAGAGGAATTCTGAGGAGATAAGGGAATATGGAAAAAACACCAGCATTCCTCTTCCCTTTTCCCAGTACACGTTTGCCACTTCATCTACCCAGATGAGCAACTTTAATGCCAAAAGAAGTAGGAAAGTGCCTGGGAACGCTATGTCCCCAAAGCATATTCTGTGTAATACGACTCCCTAAGAAAAAATGCAGATACTGTTCTGGACAGCATGAACTCTTTTAAACTTTTGTTGGCTTGGAAAAGCAGCTTACAGGCTTGGTGTTCATTGGGAGAAGCACATATGGGGATGTATTTCAGTGAAGGGGTTGCTAAGGGGGGAGAAGAGAAATCTGTGTTGTGCTGTACTTGTAGAAAGCATGCTAAGGCCCTCTGGAGGCTTGAGTTCCCTTGGAGTTTCTTCAGTGCAATTCTGGTGATGTTCAATGACTTTTAAATCCCAGCACCTGGGAGTGAGGTGCCTTCTGTCCCCACAACAGATCCCAAGCATAAGGTAGTGCAACATCTGTATTTAAAACACAGGAAAGAACTGTTAGTTTTCTTTTTATGATCATGCGATGTCTGAAGCACTCTGATCTATTTATTTTATGGGGCCTAAATCATAATCTGGGCATGTCAGATTAACAGCGGGACATGAGAAACTAGATGTTATAAAGAAATAAAAAGCTCTGTGACTGTTTGATTGCAAAGTCTGCAGTACAGCCTTCACCTCATAGTCCCCGTTCAGACTTGGCTGCTCTGAATTCTGTTGAAATTCCCTTTTAGGAATTCCTTGGGACAGCTGTAAGACATTTTTTGCTGCATATCTGGGGAGAAGCAATGAGGGGTTATTGACGCATTCTGAAAAACATGGCCATCTTGTGCTTTGGGTATTGCTGACTAGCAGAGAGACCTGAATGAATTAGCTTTCCAAAGTGTCCTGCTGTCTCCAAACGCCAGTGTCATTTCCAAGCTATGTGAGCACCTGAAAAACAAGAGTGGATTTAGCTTAGCAATGCCCCGTGAAGGAATTAGGCTTAGCTCCATTTTGTGGATGTGTGGTGCATGCTTCAGTTCCTTGAGGGATTTACCTGAGGTCACGCAGGCTGGCTGCACACAGCTCTCCCAACTCTCACTTCAGCATCTTGCCTGCTACAAAGCCTTCCTTGAATGTGGGGAGGGCTGAAATGTTGGCCCCTTTTTGCTGCTGCTTTACTCTTCATGAGAATGCGTGCAGGTTCTGCAGGCTCCTGATTGGCGTAGCACTGGGCAGAGTGAACAGTCTGTGCTTCTTGAGATGCCTTTTGCTTTTCGAGAGGCAGCCCACTGCTGCCTCTTCCCAGGTGAATGGTTGGTAGAAAATCCTGTTAGTTGTTTCTGGTTTTCTTTGTGTTTTGGTTTGTTTGGTTTTTTTTTTCTTCCAATTGTTATTTTTTAAAACTAGTGGGTTGGGTTTTGTTGTTGTTTTGTTTGTGTGTTTTTTTTTTTTTTTAAACAAAGGAGTGATCTTAGGATGGGACAACATGTAGGAAATATCTGACCACAAAGCTCTAATTAATGCTTCAATTCATGAGGCCCTGTGGGGATCATTAGCTCTACAAAACAACAAGGAATGTTGATGTGGTTGCAATGATAATGCAGTGCTTTTGCAGGTATTTCTGTAAGCTTGTGTGGCTGTATTTTTAATGTTGGCTTGGTAGTTGAGCAAATGGAAACCAGTTCCCCCAACACCAGAGGACTGGGTGTTCTTCCTCCTCTTTTTTTAATTTTTTCCCCTTTTCCTTTCCAAAACAAACCACAAACCTTCCAGTGTTTGATTTGTTCCCAGGTGGGATCCTAACTTTTCCTGCTGGGAGAACACAGGGTGGGCAAGCGCCAGGCAGTAATCCTCCCACAAATGTTAGTTTACTCATCTGCAGCTGTTCTCGGATTGGGGGAATAATAGCTATATCTGTTTGTGGCATTGCTGAGCAAGGCAGGAGTCTTGTTGATCTTCTCCAGCTAGGATTGCACTAGGAAGAATGTCTTGCATATAACAGAGTGACTGAGCTTTTGGAAGCATTAGGAGTTTTGTAGTTGAGCTGAAAAAAACACTGGAGCAATTTTTGTTTCTTACAGATGTACTCTGTTTTACTGCTTGCCCAAGGAAATAGTTTTCAAGTGGCCAGCTTTGTGCTTCTTCCTTGTTTGAGATTTGAGCAGTCCTGCATACTTTTGCTTTCAGACATGCCCACAGAAGAGAAAGAAAATGCAAGGAAGGTGTCAGAGGTAGTAAAGGGAAAGGGCAGGGTGTAAGTTTAGTTTGGTTTTGCTTTTTCTTCTGAAGTTTACATTGTTATAATTTTCCTGCAGTAAATATAATTTTCAGATAGTGATAATCTTCTGGTGATAGGCCCTGCTCCTTGTTGGAAGAACAGTATTGAGCAGGTGAGTTTGTGTTAGCACATGACACCAGGTGAGCAGGAGCAAGGTGTGTTCTGTGCTCTGATGCCACTTCTCAGAAGCCCCTTTTTTTCCTGGAGCGTGCGAGCTCAGCACACAGCCCACCTGCTGCAGTAACGCTGGGAGCGCCTTTCTCTGCTCAGGTTTTCCTGCTGAGCAGCACGTGGAGTTAACTTAAATTACAGCTGCTTGGTGCTTAATGCCAGCTCACTCCTAGGCTTCTGAAATACTGTTGTTTGTGTGCAAAAATATATATCCAATAGGAAGGACAGTGCTAGGGTCTCTTATGTTCTCCTTCTTACTTACTGTGCTTTTGTCCAACCACATATCCTACAACGACCTTGGCTGCTAATTCTTTTTCCCTGGGAAGTCTGAGGTTAAATTTACAATAATTTTACAAGGTTAAATTACATGCACTGCTTCCTCTGTTCCAGATGCATGCACTCTGTACCTGAGAGGTACAGCGGCCGTTTGATGACTCCTTAAATATTTCTGACAGTGCAGAGTGGTGTTAGATGAAGAGCACATGCTTTCCTTCGGGTGTAAAAAAATTTTGTGTAAACAAATATTGCATACAGTTATATTCTTGGAATGTTTCTTTTTTGTTAGGAATTAAGATTATTTTTGCTTCCGTGAGGTGAGGAAACTGGAATACAATATGAGAAAAGAAACGCATATGCTGGAAAAGCTCTGTCCTATCTTAATAACAACTGGCACCACACAGAATGTATTCTTGATATTGGTATGTTCCTGCTCATTATTTTGGAAAGAGGAAAGGTGTTTTCCCAAATAGTAAGTTGGCAGCATCCTTTGCTCTCTGACTGATGGACAACTTTATATCTAACAAGTGCTTGCTTCTTGCAACACCAGCTGCAGTGGTGTCATTAGCTTAAAGCCTGACTATATTTAGTGGTCACCAAAGTCTGGGGTCTTTTCTGTATTATGAAAAAACAGGCTGTGAAATGGTTTTAAGTTGAGGGGGGGGAAGATTTAGGTTGGATGCAAGGGGGAAGTTCTTTACAGAGAGAATAATGAGGTGCTGGAACAGGCTGCCCAGAGAGGTTGTGGATGCCCCATCCCTAGAGGTGTTCAAGGCCAGATTGGATGGGGGCCTGGGCAGCCTGGTCTAGTATCAAATGTGGAGGTTGGTGGCTCTGCATGTGGAAGGGGGTTGGAGATTCATGATGGAGTCATGGAGTCCCTTCCAACCCTGGCAATTCTGTGATTTGAGGTCTCTCTGTGCCTTTGCTGCTGCAGACCCAAAGGGAGGTCTAGGTTAGGAATGGGCTGCTCTCCAGCTGATATCTCAGGTTCTTCCCACCGTGGTGCTAGCAGCGTGCCTTCAGGCATACCATGCCTGCGAAGCAAGGTGGGTCCCACCAGGAAAGCTCGGTGTGCAGCGTTGGAGGAGGCAGCTGGAGATTCTGGGTGCGAGCATCTCCAATTCTCAACCACTGACTGCAGAAACCCTGCGAGAGCCCAAAATACCTCGGCAATCCTTTCCACAGGCGTGGTGCTTAGCCAGGAAACCCTCCAAACGCAATCAAGAATAGCGGGCGAGTTTGGAAAATCTCGGCTATCTTTGCCACTGACCTAATTCTAGCAGTAAAGCTGAAAATCCGCAGGTCGCAGCAAAGCAGGTTACTGCCGCCTCTGCAGTGAGGCTGCTGCTGGATGGCGCAGCTGCTCCGTGGGCACGTTGGTGGCATGGAGCTCTGCTCGGAGCGGTGTCACCACGCAGGAGTGCAGTGCGTGTCCCCGGCGGTGATTAGACCAGTATTAGTGGGAATGGGGGCACAGGGCACCGTTGGCTATTTCAAGAGCAAGGCTCTATTTTTAACTGCCTTTTAAGAAAGCCGGAGATTTATTAGACCAGACTATTTATAATTAACTGGAGTGGGCTGCACGTTGATGTTTAAGGCTTGCTTTGCGTGTTCCTCAATAGACAAATGCAGGACTGTGACCGTATCTTATTGCTAGGTAGTGAAACTGTGATACTTGCAGCATTGGGAATGAGCACAATCAGAAAGTCGGTGCCAAATGATCTCTCGTGCAAGAGACTCTGGATGTGACCGTACTGGCAGCAAATAGGTCAGAAAGTGAATGGGACGTGGAGCATTTACAGTCTGTGGTGGCTGCAGGGTTTAGGACAGTTGCAAGCACAGCTGAGCCCGACAGGGATTTATCTGGCAGTGCTGTATATTGTGCTATGTGAGGCCGAAGTTCAGTTAATTAGATTCACCGGGGATTAAAAAATACTTTGTGGGTAATGGCCAAGATCAATAATAATGAACCCTTGATATATAATTTCAGGGGGAGATTAACTTTGATAAATTGTAATAGACTCTACTCCAGAGCATCTGTTGCTATTTGATGTCTCTTAACAACTGCCCAAGTTTTATTGCCTTCCAAAGGAAGGCAGAAAGCTGTAGGGAAGCTGCGAGGGGAGAGGAGAAACTGATGAAGAGGCGCTGAGAGCATGGTGCTCGGGCTGGGTGAAAATGAAGGGGTGAGAGAAAATGCCAGGCATTGCTTACCTCAGTTCCTCTGCTGGGCAGATGGCCACTTCTGCTGCTGTCATCGCCTTCTCATTGCAAAGTGCAGGCTGCTATGCTTGATCTTTTACTACTGAGTTGTAGCCTCTCTCATTGGCCCCTCTGAAGACGAGAGAGGTTAGGGAAGGATGAGCAGTCAGCTAGCAAGCAGCTGAGAGGAGGCACCTTCCGAAAGGATATTTTCTCAGCATCATTTTTATTACTGTGGGTACCAGTATTCATTGCTTTTCTTTTGCCACTCTTTTCAGCATCCTAGTTTTGGGAGTCATGGGATTACAGATGGTCACTTTATTATGGTATTAATTTAAATGTGTAGTCTGTATTTTAGCCCTCTAGTTCAAGGGGAAAAGCTTCAAGATACGCAGCACCAGTTACCTGCCTGTCGGGCAGCGTGTTACGTGGCAGAGCTGCATTACCTCAATGTATTTGTTGGTTTTATTATTGCTGTTGTTATTAATACTGTTAATTACAGGTCTCTTAATTTGTGGTTTCTTTTTCGTCTGCCCTTGGTTTGAGAGCACAGTTAAATGCATGTTAATTCTCAGCATTTGCACACAGATCTGATCTGGTTAAGATCAGGCTGAACATTTTGCCTGCAGAATGTTTTCATTCCCTTCAATCCCTATGTACAGCATGTTGTCAAGGCTTTTTATTATCATTACTCAAGTTTCATTTCTTTGTTTCTTCCGAATGATAGGCTTACAAAAAAAAAAAAAGTCTGGAGGCTTTTTTTTTTTCCCCATTACTTTCTCATGATGCAGTTTATTAACATTTGCAATACAAACACTCATGTACACTGAGGAGCCGTGGGTAGGAATGGCAGGGAACAGAGGCGGTGAGCGAGTGTTGTGTTCAGCTTGGAGTGAGCACCAAAACACAAATAACTACATAAAGAGACCTGATGGAAAATCCGACCGAATGAATGATTGCACAGCGCAGGTGGAGAAGATGGGCTTTTACGGCGCCGTTGTGCAGCAGATTTCCTTCCCAGCGTGCGCCCGGCGGTGCTGCGCAGTGAGCGGTGCGTGCTGCTGCAGGCTGGGGCAGCGCAGCGCTCACAGTGCTTACATAACGCTCTGCAGCAGCGCAGGCTCTGCCCCAGCGCCCGCCTGGCTTTCAGTTTCTGATTCAGGCACTTGGCAGCATCTCCTTTTCCTTCTCTGGAGACGTGAAGGCAGGGGTCAGATCCTTCTGCGGACAGGGGAAGGATTAGAAATGAGCACAAGGCAAAACCCGTTGTCCTGTGATGGCTGCTATAGATAAGCGAGTTTCTGACCTGTGAATCGTTTATGGGAGGAAACTATTTTCCCCCATTTTCCCTGTCCAGTAGTTTCTGCATGTGTTTCTCATTACTTTTATCTCGAAATTGTTCTGGTCCAATGAATTATTGATGTGGGGTCACTTGCGTCGCTCCAGGAATTGTTTTCTTTAACCAGCGATCCCTTCTGAATTTTTTAAGCCATCTATTAGCTCTGAAATCTAAACAAAGTTTGTGGTTTCTAATTTCAGGGTTAAATTGGACTCGACTTTGAAAAGGTGAAGAGAAAGCGCAGGGGAAGGATGACCATATTCGTTTTCATCTTAGGATCTTCCTTGTGCTGATGCTTTCAGTGCTTCTTGGGGTTTTTTGGTTTTGTATTGTTTATTTTATATATATATATATAAATTTCTCTTGGATATCAGGTGTCTGATCCCGCTTCAGTGGGCCTTGAGCTTTGGTATCCTTAATGTTGAGCACAAGCTGAAATTGATTGTTGAATTTCGGCCCTATAGACCTGCAGGCATAGTACAGAAATATCTGTGAAGTGCTTTCCTTTTCCCTCAGATGCTCTTCTTTTCAACATATAAGAACTGGAATTCAGCATTTTGAAATGCTGTTGGTCATCTCCTGCTGGGAGGGAGGCTTGATCTTCTGAAGATGGGCAGTGTCTGTGTTAGTGTGCCTGTGCACATTTGTGTGTGTTCTGCACATGCTCCAGCCTTGATTCAGCACAGTCTCTCAGCAGCTCCTGGCTGCAGGGTAGTGCTGAGTCCTGTAAAGTGCTGCTTCAGAGCTGGGCATGCACGTGGTTTAATGACTTCTAGGCAGAAAAACTTTCTTCTCTCTGTTTCCATTGCTTCTGCCAATGGTAGAAGATGGGGGGGGAGGGGGGGGGGAAGGAAAAAAAACAGCCTGTACCAGCAGAACAGCTGCAGTCTCTCCAGGGATGCTCACATTCAGGGACTTGCCCAAATCTGACTGGAACCGAGATCTCTTGGTAGATTTGGCTGCAGTTAGCCTGGGCTGGGCTCTCCAAGGGGTACTGAGCAGATTCAAGGGATGCTGTGTATCTGCTTGAACCCGATGGCTGTGCTGTCACTGCTGCAATCTGGAGAGAGACAACTCAAGCAGAGAGGCTGAGCTCAGCAGTGCTGTCCCTAAAAAGGCTCCTCGAGCACTGAGAGCAGGTGGGCTCCCAGGCCCTTTGTGGCCAACAAGTACAAGGCTAGGAGCTATGCCCCCAGCTCTGTGGGGCAGGGGCGAGGCAATCCCCAGACACAGGGGAGGCTGTGGTGCGGAGCTGACTCCTAATGCTACCCCTCAGAAATGTCTCTGGCAGAGTAGGGGGAAGGAAATGGGGATTAATTATTTATTTGTTTGTTTATGTATTTGCACCCAAACCACTTCCTGCACTGCAGTTTTGATTCAGGCAGTGGGGAGCCCAGTTTCCGCAGTGGGATTTGGATGCAGGTTGTGCAGTGAGACAGCTGAAGCTATGAGCAAAAAGCATGCAGAAATAAAGGTTTCCTCCCAGTACCTTATATAATCAGAAAGGATGATGTCATTGGGAGCCACAGAGGAGAGCAGGCTGTGAAATTACAGCCCTCTGCAGCCGAGCAAAGCCAAGTGCAAGCAGGGGCAATGTGGAGCGAGGGCTAGGCTCCTCTGGGAGAGGACAGGGGCTCAGGCTGGAGGAGAACTGAGGGGGCTATTGGAAGTAGATGCTTCACATACAGTCAGAAGCTGTCACACAGCACAAGGTGGAAAGGGGAGAGCAGCATGTGCCCAGCACACAGCCACAGAGCTGTTGTCTCAAAGGCTGATGCCCTCGCTCCCATCAGCAGCCCCCAATGGCTCGCTGTGGGTCAGTTCCCTCTAGTTGAAGAACTAGAATTGAAGTTCTCCTGTCCTCCTTTCTCTTCCTGGGATCAGGGCGGTGAGAGGCAGCAGCCCTCTGTACCCAGCCTGTGTTGTTTCTCTGTTACATAACAATATGGGCATTTAGGCTTGTTTTTCCAGATATTGGCAGATGCATCAAATATTGGCATAACCCAGAGGTTTACATGGAAAGCCGGCAGGCTCTGTCTGGAGCCTGCACAATGCTGGCATTTTCATTGCAGGCAAGAGCCTGCAGCGGTGTCAAAGCCATGTTGTAGGTAAGCATGTGGGAAAGGGATTCCTATTATAGCCTGACTCTGGGATTACGGCTGCCCAGGTACAGCTACACAACTTGATAAGGAAGATTAATAGGCTTGTGATTGCTCTCACCCTGAAACAGGCTCTGCTAAGTTTGCTCTGATGCTTTTGAGCCTTGGAAAGCAACACGCTCATGTGATGGCTCAGTGTGAAGGCTCTGGAGCTCACTTTCCAGCCCCTGTTTGCAGGGTGCTGCCGCTTTCTCTGATGTGCTGTGGTCCTGGGGCAGAAGCAAGACCAATCCAGTTAGAGTTTCAGCATTTGTTCTCTTTAAATGGTTGGATTTTTGCACGCAGCTTTCAGATGCCTGACAAGGTTGATTTTGCCAAATGCACAAAATAACCCTTTTGACACAGCAGGTCACAGTGCCATCCGCCTAACTTTGTCTGGGCAATCCTGTCTGTGCTCATTCCTACTCAGCGCTGATTTCTGTTCCTAGAACCACGGTTCCTGGTGCAGGGCCTTCCCCTTCCACCCAGTGTTTGGGCTCAGATTGTAAATGCACTGTGCGTTTCCCTCTGCATTTAGGAGTGCACCATGATAAACCTGAAACTGGTCAGGTGTTGATTTCCCAAACTTATTTCCTATTGTACCTATGAAATGGAGCTGGCCCTGCTCCTCAGTCCCTGCTCTGCCAGCAGGCAGTGCCTGGTGTCACTTGGGACGACAAGTGCCAGCAAACCAGCACTGCTCTTTCATTGCTGACCACATTGGGCAAAGCACCTGCAGTGGGCGCACGCAGCTCCTGTTGATCAGCCTGTATGTTGAAGATGAGCTTCTAGGTAGCTAAAAATCAAAAAGGTAAAGCTCATGTTAGCCATATGTGCTTAATATTAATAGAGTTAGTAGAGTTTGCCCTGGAGCAGTCTGCAGAAGGAAGAGATGAGATTGATGTGATTTTTTTTTTTTCCTGTTGTTTGATTTATTTATTTATTTATTTTTATTATGACGCTCTCACCCTCCTTGTTGTTAATGTTTAATGAAAAACTCATGTTCTTCAAGGGCCTTGCTGCTCATACGCAGCCCTGTGGCTCCTCTTGAGACAGAATGCTGGACCCTTTGTAAAGAGATTTATAATAGAAATACTGAGGAGCTCCCAGCTACAGCACTGCTAGCAAACACTCCTCTGTGCTGACAGTTCATCAGCAAAACCCCTGACCCTTCCACCCTTAATCATCCTTGCTTGTCACTGACATAATTGCCTGATTACAGACTCTTCTCCCCCACCCCTTTCAAACTGGGAGAAATAGTGAATTTGAAAAACAAATGGAAATGAACTGTCCATGCTCTTTATTTTTTTTTCCCCTGTATTGAGTTGGATCAGGCTAGGATTCAGTTTCTTTGTGTATGAGCAGGGGTTGGGATAGGCTTTCAGGACTCTTTTCCACTGGTGTTTCTTGCATGTGAATGGTGAAGCTGATGTCATTGTGTTATTGATTGAGATGACAAGTTTAAACATAAATCATTAATGTCTGAGAAAGAAAAAGGGAGGGGGAGAAAAAGGCAACCCACGCTTGATAGTTTTCCATAAATCTACTGTCTGTTCCTGCATATGTGATACAGAGGAGGATCTGTAGGGTCGCCTTTCCTGTGCAGCCTGAGGATGATGTGCTTTGCCACTGCTGCCCAAACCATTTTCCCCACATATCACATTCTGCAGAAAATGGCTCAAACCATCAGCAATGCTGTTGTGCTTGAGACTCTCTTTGGAGATCCGATAGAAGGTCAGCAGGCTGCCCAGAGGAGGGGTTCAGGCTCTCTTGTTCCCTCTGACCTTGCACCTCAGCAGCCTTTCAGACTTGGGCCCAGTGCAGTGCTTGGGCCACTTAATTGCCAGCAGGGATTGTTTGGGTGTGTTAGGCTGACTAGTTTTGTTCTTTGCTCTTTCAAATTTTGTGTAAAGAAATGTTAGAAATGTTGCTTGGATTGGTTCACATGTCCCTGAACTGACCCTGAACTGACAGTGCACAAGTGTGCAGTGGTAGCAGTCATTTGAAAGTGCTCTCACAAAGTTCTCAGTACAACAGCAAGCAGCCGAGGGAAATGCAACCCCTAAGATATTAGTACAGATTGTGCCTTGTGTCTGCACAAAGTTCATCCACTGAATCAGATTATCAGTTCAGACAGCAAGAGAATAAACAGTGTCTGTCAGGGGTTAGCAATCGTGCAAGTATTGGTGAGCAGATGCTGTTTGCAGTGTAAATAGCTTAGTGGCAGTTCGTCCTGGCACCTGTGGGGAATCTTGTGATGCATGAAGGGAAGGAAATATGAAAAGTGGCTCACAGAATGGAAACAGAGAAGGAAATGACATTGCATTTCTGGAAGCTAACTCTGATCCTCTTCTCCCCTTGCAGCCGAGCTCACCTCCGCCTGTGTCTAGAACGCTTAAAAGTTCTGATACCACTAGGACCAGACTGCACCAGGCACACAACGCTTGGGCTGCTGAACAAAGCCAAAGCACATATCAAGGTAAGAGCTGCTTTTCCCAGCTTCTTTCCATCTCACTGGAAGTGCAATTCGGTTGCTCTCTCTTGCTGCTGAGAATGGTTTTGTGTTAAAGGATGTTAGCACCTTTGTTTAATATATAGATGTATTAGGTAAGTGTTGCCCCTATGTAATTGTTAGTCATCATGGCAGGCCACGTTGTTTGAAGAGTCCACGGTGAACTCCGTTAGCTATGAAAATGTTTGATTAGACTAAAGGTCTTGTTTTGTATTGTGGTCAGCCACTGACAACAGAAGCTCCTAGAAGAAAAACATGCTTACTGCTGAGTAACTCCACTTTGATGGGAAATGCTACTTTTTTTTTTTTTCCTGTTGTGCTAGTAAGTTTCCATTGCTGAAGCATTAGCACAAAACCTCAAGAGTGTGAGACAGGGTTGGCTTACTGAAGTTTCATACGTGAAGCAGCCAGCTAGCCCAGCACTTTTCTAGTTTCACTTCTGGCAGAGTGAAGCATGAAAAGAAAATACAACGTTGCCAGTATCTGGAAAAAGCTGGAATCCTTTGTCGTAGCTCAGGATAGTGGGAGGGAGGATGGGTGGTGAAGGAGAAAAAGCACTGCTGGAGGGACGGAGTTAGCCTGAAATGACTCCTCCTTATGCAATGTGCTTGTTGTAGGAAACAAAGAACAGTGCCCTGGTAGATTTCCCAGCTGTGATCAAAGAAATCTGTAGTAGGTTATGTAAATCACTCACTAAATAGAAAACTGTTTCTGAGAAATCCTACTAAACCATGCAGCAAGGAATGCGGAGCTCCCAGGGCACGTTTTTATGTTACAGTGAAATATAACAAATAGTAGATTGGTTTGGTTAAGGGAATTGAGGCCCCTTTGTGGACATTCTTGGTAATGCAGGTGGCTGAACCCGTGCAGAATGACCCACAAGCTGCTACACTTAGTTTCATTTAGAGAGGCTTTGTCTTCAAAGCCTTTTGATACCCATGTACATGATTTATCCAAGTTTGGAAACTGGAAAAGTTGTGAAGAGGTAGCATAGAAACTGCCAAGAGAGGCTTCTGGAACCTGGAAGGCAGCTTCTTTCAGTGCTCTTGCAGCTTAAATCCTTTTAGGATCTCAAAATGTCTTAAATAAAGCAGGTGGCTGGGCAATAGAGGTGGGAGGGAAAGATAAAAGGATGAAACTTGTTACTGAGATGTATTTGATCATGTCAGAAACTTGAAGAGGTCGAGAGAAGAAGCCAACACCAGCTTGAGAACCTGGAACGAGAACAAAGATTTCTAAAGAGAAGACTGGAACAACTACAGGGTCCTCAGGAGATAGAGCGAATACGAATGGACAGCATTGGATCTACCATTTCCTCTGATCGTTCAGACTCTGAGCGAGGTGGGTGTCTCTGAATTGCTGGTGAATCTCCAGAGCTCTGAGAGGAGGGAGCACGAGGCAGATCCATTTCTTGTCTCTCAACTATGCCCTTCTCTGTGACCTTTGGTATTTAGGCTACTGATTTTGCTCACACACGTATGCACATACATGTGCACACACACATACTCTCCTACGAGGGCAGACTGAGCGAGTCAAGGCTGTTCAGCCTGCAGAATAGAAAGCTTTGAGATAACCTGATAGCAGCATTTCATTATCTACAAGAGAGCTACAAGAAAGAAAGGGACAGACTCTTCAGCAGAGTCTGTGATGATAGGATAGGGGGAAATGGTTTCAAAGTAAAAGAGAGGAGATTTAGATTCTGTATAAGGAAATAGTCTTTTATGGTGAATGATGGTGAGGCACTGGAACAGATTGCGCAGAGATGTGATGCAAGCCCATCCCTGGAGCCATTCAAGATCAGGCTGAATGGGGTTCAGAGCAACCTGATAGAGCTGTGGGTGTCCCTGTTCACAGCAGGGGAGTTGGATGACCTTTAAAGGTCCCTTCCAATTGTAGGGATTCTATGATTCTATAGCATACATGAAAATTTTTGTCTTTTGCATTAATTAAATAGTTTGGAAGAAGCATTGCTTTTGTCAACTCATACAGGTTCCTATGGCATTTAATGTGACCTGTTCTCTAATGAGCTCTTTGAAAAGTGAAAGCATTCCTTACAAAAACATAAACGGCTGTGGTCACAAGATGGTAGCCAAATACTTGTTGTCAAAGATGGAATATATGTGGGGTTTTTTTTTGTTTGTTTGTTTGTTTTTTTATGTTTTGGCATCAAAAAAGCATGCAGCAAGACGACATCTAACTTCTCATTCCCTCCAGTGTATTTTCCTGTTGTCAGGCTTACTGTGGTGTAACCAAGCACAAACAAAACTAAGCAAATTGACTCTTAAAATTCCAGGAATCATTCTGCCACCACCTCCCTTTCTTTTCCAAGCTTCCTATATGTTCATCTCAATTAAAACTGGATAGAGGTCATCTGAATAGCTAATTTAATTTGAATAATTTTCTGTTTTGAAACATGTCAGCTGTGGATCCTAGGTAGGCACAGAAGGTGTTTCAATGTTTACTGACAGCCAAGCACCCTATACTGCTTTCTAATTCCTTCTTACAAAAAGAGATTTAAGCTTTTAGTTCTCCCATCAGAAAATAACCCAAATCTTCATGATAATGCCCTCTATTTGTGATCCCAGCTTTCAGAAAGTGATGCCAAGCAAGTAGCATGGTACAAGGCTAACTTCATGCTCTGTTTTCTCTCTTATGCTCTGTTTTATCCTTTTTTTTTTTTTTTTTTCTTTCTTTTTTTTTTTTTTTTTTTCCCCAACACTGGGGTAATACAGTTCCAAAGAACAGAGATAAAATAACAAGTTCAGTGCATGGGATGGCCCACCTATGCTGGTAATGTGGCCTGCATGCTCCCTTTGCAAACTCCCTAAGAAAAACTGCAGGCTGGTAGCTTATCTTTTTATAAATCATGTCCACAGCCTATCTCACTTCAAGGAAAGAGCATTGAAAGTCTTCCTGCCAGACTGCTGCCTCATCTCTACCTAGGGAGTCCTGGCAGCTTTGCTGACCTGCAAGGAGCAGGTGTTTGTGTTTGTGGTGCTAATGTGTGTGTGTTTCTCTCATTTCCTTTTTTTAGAAGAGATTGAAGTGGACGTTGAAAGCACAGAGTTCTCCCATGGAGAAGTGGACAATATCAGCACAACCAGCATCAGTGACATTGATGATCACAGCAGCTTGCAGAGTATTGGGAGTGACGAGGGTTACTCCAGCGCCAGTGTCAAGCTCTCGTTTGCTTCCTAGAACCAAGTGAGATGACAGTGCAGGGTGAATGATTTCACTGGGGTGATCAAAGTGGGTCTTAGATGCCGGTATCCTCTTTCAGAAATGACACATTGACAACTAGTCCTGGAGAGACCTGTAAATAAAACCTTTTGGGTAAAGGAAGAAACTCACATATTCATTTGGTCACGTTACCAATTCCAATTCCTGCTGGCAAAAAGTTAGACCAAACTGTAGTCCCATCGAAGTCAGCGATAACCATTTGTTTCTGTGGGACCTGGATATAGACCTTAGTGACAAAACACTTTGTTTTGAATTTATTTGTTTGAAAGAGGATACTAGAGACTCATCCCTCTCTTTCTGTCATGAGATCTGGGAAATGTCAGAATTTTGTATGTTGCATTCAGGCTGAACAACCTAATTTAGGCCCTTCTGAAGAGCTTTTGTGGTCCTAAAAGGACCATGTCCTACAATTTATCACCATCCAATGCTGTTGTAATGTACTAGGAAATTTTTGAGGACATAAGTAGCCTAGGGATAACAACATCAACAATAACATTAAGGTCTCATTCTGTGCCCAGAGAGAGGGGCAGCAAAGAGATGTTCAGGAAAGAATACCATTCAGCTCAGCTTTCTGTTGGACGTCATTTAAAAAGCAAGTACCTCTGATGCGTGGCTAAAGCAAGGGGTACAACTTGTAATCTACCAGCACTTCATGGGCTGTGTCATGCCTCAGGCTGTGACACCAACAGCAGATCTCCCGGTAGATGCGTGCCCATACGCCGGCACACAGCCAACTGAGGACAGAAAGAAACCAGCACACAGAAGAGGTGATATGCCAGAAAGTCATGCCCAGATACTGAGCCACTATGACCTTTTTATTTGATGAGATTTTTTGATAAACATTTGTAAATGTGTTGGGAGAGAAAACACCCCAAGTCTGATGCGTCTTTTTAGAGCTTGTCCATACAAAACCTTAGATGTCTTTTATATGAATTTATGCCACGAGAAGATCTCTGTTTTGATGAAGCACTTGACCCAATGAAATGCAAAGATGCTTTTTGCCGTGCACACAGTGGATGGAGGCTGTGCTAGCTGCAGAAGGCCAGATTTGGTGAGGGTTTCTTCAAATTTCTTTTTAGAATCATTCCCTTTGCTGACTTTTGAAGTTCCAGTCCAGTAGTTAACCTAGTTAAGCTCAGCACGTCTCTCACGTTAATGTAATGTTTTTGACTGCACGTCCTGTTCCCAAGGGCCTTGCCATCACACCTGTGCAGGTGCTGTTAAGAGCTGTTCTAGCAAATGTTTTCTAATTTTCTCAGAGACGAGCGTTCTAACCTGCACTTTGAGGGCTTTGCTTTTTTATTTTTTGTCTTTTTAATGGCCAGGATTATTTCATTTTCCAAGTTTTAAAAACCTTAATAGAGTTCTCACCTATGGCATTGTTTGAAACTTTGTATATCCTTAAGTAATTTAACTACCCCTCATTACTAAGAAAAGAAGAGGAAAAAAATGCTTTATAAAATTCATAACTTATTGCTGATTTGAATGGGTTGTTAATTTCAGTCCTTTAGACTTTATTTTATTGTTTTAGGTAGGGTTGGGCAAAAAGGTAAAATAAAAAAAAAATAAATAAAAACAACCATATTTAGCAGTGCAGTGGAATTGTGTTTAAATGTTAGCATATGGTCCCCATTAAAGTAGCACTTTAACGCCATTAAACATTTCTGTATCTGAAATGAGTTGTGTTCTTCCATCTTGGTCATTCGTATCACTTTAGCTGACACTTTGTTCTTCTTGTGCCCTTTGATCCTGTGATGAGAAGATCTGGAGTGGTTCTGCTGTCGAGTTGTGCATTACGATGAATTGCCTGTGTTTAACTATCCTGGTGTTTTCCCTGCTCTTCTCAAAATGTGTCATCCCCTGTAAGAGGCACAGCACATACCTTTGAGTAGAGAAATAATCTTTCCATGGCTATAAGCTTCTGTTTGTTTGGTGTGCTTGTTTTTTCTTTTTAATTATTTTTAATTTTTTAATTTATTATGTCTGGATCAGGTTGCTTGTTGTTAAATCTATCTTCACTTGTGTGTGTGTAATACAGTGGCTCAGTACATCTGTTCTTCCTTCTGGGAGGTGACCTGGAAGGAACAGGAGTCTGTCACAGACTGAATTGAGTGCTAGGTTAATTAATAGGGCCCAAGGGTTTTGGAAGAAGAATGTGCTGCTCAGATTTGTTTGGGGCCCATATAACCTCTGAATGACAGGAGTTTGGGGTAGTGATGAAGAAGAGGAATCTTCAGCTCTAGCAAGCCTGACTTCATTTATTCATTATTACTCTACTTGAAAGTGTTGATCACTGGCGGCCCTGGTGGTGTGCAGCTGAATTCCAGTGGGAATTACTTATCTAACAGCCTTTTTCTTTAGCTGTCTCAACACCTCTTCCTTCCTATTATTCTTGTTTGTTTTAAATGGCCACTGGGGAAAGAATCATCACACCTGAGAAATACTGAAGTTCAGGAGTTGCTCTGTTCTCTTAGTTGGTATAAAACTGTCATGCGTCTGTGGTTGGATTAAATGTGATTGAAATGTTTGCTTGCATGCAACAGGGCCAGTATCTCCCACCTTTTATACCATTGTGGGCTTGGAGGAGTCTGGTATCGGCTGCAGATACTGGGGCAAAATGTAGCAGGGAGACATGAGTTTATCGTGACTTCACCAAGGGCAGATCGTGCCTGACCAATCTGATGGCCTCCTACAGTGGTGGGGTGGCATCTGTGGACAACATAAGGGCAACTGATGACATTTACCTGGACTTCTGTAAGGACAAGTTTCTCATCTTTGGAAAGCCAAGATGGTACTTCGTACTGCTTAGCTTTAAGAGAATCCATAGAGCAAGATTTATTGGCCCTAGATGTCTACCCACCAGATTGTTTTCACCCGGAGTAATGCCGTAATGTGGGCATGGAGTCACATTTCCCTTTTATATTTGCAAAATAGAGTGATATTCTTTTTATGGTTTTCTTCTTGTATGCTATTGTTTTGTGGCCTACTTTTATGTTTGGACTGTAACAGAAGCCCTAAATCTATTCCCTAGGTAATTTTACAAGAACACGGTGCCTCTTCCTATGAAACAGAATCAGATGTGCTTTCTTAGGCAGCACACCCACCCGTGCACACACTCAGCTCCTTCGTAAGCTCGTTCTGCCAAGTCTTCCCTCTGCAAATTACATCTCTGATGGGTCCTTTTGCTACGGACAAACCCATTAAAAAGACCATCCAGCATTTTCCTTCTTTTGACACAAGCATATTACAGTATGTCATCTTGTGTCTGCACACAAGGTGGAGATGACTATCTGGCTGCATTTGTCACGGTTATCCTGTGTTGAGTTGTCACTTGAAGGTCATTTTAATGTCCGTTCCATTAGAGGCATGTCACTGACGGAAGGTGGTCACAAATCTGTCTGTCTCAAGAAATCTGTGGGTCAACAGGAATCGGGCTGACTGCACGCATGGATCATTTTCCAGGTTTTGTCGTCGTCTTTTCATTCCGTTTGTTTACTTGTGTCTGTTACTGGGCTCTGAGCTCCAGCCTCTCCTTTTCTGCTCTTTGTTCTCTGCTCCCTGTTTGTAGCCCATGTTTTTGTGTTGCTCTGTTGAAACTGAAGAAATACTTGGCCTCACCATTTTGTTCACTAATTGGAAGAGTCTTGTTTTCCCCAGCACTGTAAGCTATGATTGTTATATGTTTTCTGGCACCAGCTCTATGTCACTAGAAAGAGAAATTCAGGTAACTTCCTGGAAGGTTGTGTTGTTTGTTTTGTTTTGTTTTGCTTTTACAGCAATTTATTCTGAATTTAGAGAGGGCACTGCTAATATTAACAAAGGGGGGGGGGGGGAATCCATAAATAACAGAATAAAAACGGTAGTGTTTTTTTTGTTTGTTTGTTTTCCTGGGGCTTTGTCCTGTGGACAGATTTCTCTGCTGAGTGATTAATTCTGTGCTCTGATAGTGACTGAAACTCCTCTGCATCTGAGATAAATCCTCTGAATTGTCCTGCAGACCCTCAGGGAAGAGGAGTGCATCTCTCTTCCTCTGTGTTCTTCAGTCTGCACAAGGTATCTAGAAAATGAATGCTGTTGAAAATACTGATGTGCTGTCAAACGTGCTTGAAATTGGCTGATAGATCTAAGTGATGGCTGGGAGGATGAACATCAGGCAGAAGAGTGGTTGACTGCATATGCAATGTTTCCCTTTGGAGCTACACGTACAGAAATGTTTAACTGATGATGATACCTTTGTGCTGAGCCCTGATTTTGCTGCTCGTTTCCTTCTGAAAAGAGGAGTGATGTGTTTAATTATTAGGCAGAGGTAGGAATACAGAAGCAGTGGGTATTGGTGCTATGGTTGTGCTAAGTACTACTAAATATATGGTATTTACCATTTCTGTTGTGGTGGTGCTCTGTTTGACCAAAGCTGAGGAATTTTCTCCAAAGGGAGGATGCTGTTTTAGAGGTCTAGAGAGACTTGTGTTCCTCGGGGTACAGGAGAGGCATCTGAGAGCTGGATGGAAAGGTGATGCACGCATTGCCTGCAGCACTTGGCTGTGTGGGGCTGTAACAGATGTCCCTGCAGGCCAAAGGCGTGAAATGTTTTCAAGAAGAGCCTTTAATGTTAACCGTGCTGTTAAGGCTATGGGTAATATTTGATATTTTTAACATTGTCCTACCACACAGGAAAAAGTTGTTCCCTTTGGTTGCGGTACCCACATGAAGCCTAAGGATTGCCTTGGGAAGAAGCAGCTGCTCTCTGGGACATGGACAGAGGCTGGGGCTTTGCAGGTCACCTTTCTTACCCCTCCTTAGTGCCGTGCCTCTGTGTGTGTGATGGAAGGGCAGGGAGGAGGGCTGGCAGCTGGGCTCGACATGCAGGGTGCTGTTCTGTGAACGCTGCCCCACTGGGAAGGAGCTCACATGAACTTGCCTGTCAGGATCCTCTGCTGATAAGTCATGAGGCCAAATGTAAATCCAAAATCCATGCTGCTGCTTAAAGGGGCTCGATGCTGACTTCAGTGGGACCAAGCAGGCAGCTGAACGTTTCCACACATCCACTTTTTCTTCCAAACATCCTGATTAACAGAGTGAGCTGGTGGGGTGAGCTGATGAATTTGGCCTTTAACGAGTCGTTTGACACCTAGTTGCCTCCGTGTCTTCATCCATAAAATGTGGATTATAGTCTGTTGCAAGCTGCAGTCTTGCAGCGAAGTTTCATTTTAATATGACGTTTACTCAGAGGAATCAAAGCACTGCACAAGGTTTACATCAGTCTTCAGCTGGTGGAGGGAGGGCAGTGGCTTCAGCGCATTTTTAGGGAGTGAAGAATGGTTCCAGCCAGCGCTTGTGAAGCCATGAGGTGTGTTTGCATGCTGGAGATGGGGTGTTAATAAAGCTAAGAAATCAGGCAGAGAGGAGCCATCACATGCCTCCTCCATGAAGTGATAATGACAGGTGTAGGTTGGGAGAAGACAGATGTAAGATTCATCTGTTCATCTGCCATGATTCTTGGTGGAAGAAACAGTAGTGAGCTGGAATGGCACTCCGTGTGTGTGCTGTCAGCTGTGGGCAATCTGCCCCCTCTGTGATGTCCACTGAGTTTGTGAATGTTGCAGCAGGGCTGCATTCCTGCAATGAATAATTACAATCTTGAGGAACACGCAGCAAAAATGCGTGTCATCAAATGAACATAAATCACTTTATGGTGGTTTTAAGTGTGGCTGCTGGTCAGAACTTGCACGTAATTCATTCCGTGACAGACTACCGGTAATCTAGTTTGTGCTTAAGTGTTGCTAAGGTTTGGAAATGCTTTCAGTTTATCCCCTTTTCAGAGCAGTTTGCCTCAAAACGATGAATTGGTTTGGATCTCCTCCTAGAAAGTTTGGTAGAGAAATGCTCTCTGCTTTTCTGGAGTAGTGGTCGACTATACAGAACAGTATTGCCTTATGAATGTTCAATAGGTCTGTTAAGAACATAAGGCTTAAAGCCTACATCACTTGATTTCTCACTGAGAATTTCTCTCTGGGAAGCAGTATCATCTTTCAATCTAGGTGAGAGTGAGACATTTCCAGACATCTTCCATCAGCATTCATCATGGGAAAGCTTTGCACATCTGTATGGACCAAAGAATCATAGCAAGGTGAGTTCAGCTCAGAAAAATCATTCCTTTACAACAGGAAATAGAGTGCTTTTGTGTAGCTGCCTTCACTGAAATGTCAGAACCTTTGAAGTCAAGAGAAGTCGTTTAATCGATCAGGTCATATGTAGCTAGCTTGGCTCTACGGCATGGATGTTTACCATACCTATGATGCAAACATCTCTGTCTCTTTTGCAGTGTGATTTAAATGAAGCTTTTTGAAGATGAGATAAAGATTGGACAAGCAGTGCAATGCAGAGCAGTACCACCTGCACAGCAGCGGTACTTTCCTTGGGCCTGACCCAAGAACATTTTCAGTAACCCCATTTTTGATTGCAAAAGACACACAGTAGTGGCTGTTTCACAAAGTGCTGCCAATATGCCAACTCAGGCTAGTAGAGGAAGTGTAGAAACTTACCATCTTTTTGGCTTCTAAACTTGTCCCATGTTGAATTGTAATTGCTTAAGTTCAAACTCCTTCTTTGTATTTACAAACAGCTCGGAGGCCAAACAGCTCCAGAAATAAGTGAAACAACAGTCACAGTGGATTGCCATGACCATGAAACTTGCATTGGTCAGTATAAATCCTCTCTTACATCTTTATGTTGAACATATTAAGCTGCTGGTAAAAATTAGTAATTTAAGAAATGTTAACTGATACAATGGCAACATTCACAGCATTTAAAATCATTACTCTTAGGACTGTTCTGAATGGTGGCAGTAAGTTACGAGTCTCAGATCTGCACTGTCTTAATTTCCTCAGCAGATTACAGTCTGTACAAGACTGAAGCTGTACTGGATAAACTGTTTTTTGTAGCAAGGGATGGACATCCTCTAGTGCTAGTCTTGGGCAGTAAAGAAACAAATATGTATGCTGACATACCTTTCCAAAATGCCTCTGCGCTTTTTACTCCTATGCTTAATGCAAACTTTTCCTCCTTCATTTTGTTATCTTTGAAGTACTGTCTGTTATGAGGTGGTAGCACAGGGGTAGGTGCTTATTCTGCTTGCCGAGAGGCTGGGTGTCAGAAACCACTTCAGGTCACTTCAGCTTTTGTAGAGTAAGGAGGTTTTTTTTGGCATTGCTTGACGATTCCTGTTTTTGAAAGTCCTACTGAGAAGTGACTCGATGCTGCAGAATGAGGAAACAGCCACGTAACCTAGTTTTACAAGGAACAGCTGTGGGCAAGATAGCAGTCTTAGGTTTTTGTTTTGGTGTTGTTTGTTTAAACAAGTGGTCTTAAAGCTACTCTCTGTTCCATAGCTCAGGCCACTCCAGCCACAGTGATAGAACTGCCACAAGCTGGTGTAGGCAAGGCATTTAGGGAAAAAAGCTTTTATCAAAGGTTTACTTAGCATTTCTTTCCAGTGCCCACCTGCAGCAAAGTTCACAAGGCAGCCAACAGCATAAAAGGTCACTAAGTTACTCAAAGAAAATGGTGGTTTTTTCCTGTCTCAAGTCACAACAACTCTATTTGAGTCTCCCTAGTTTTTTAAGAAAAGGGATCAGCACAAAGCCCATGAAACCAGCTGGCTGTCACTTGGGCTGGGCTGTCAGAAGGGAGGCTCACATACCATTGTGGTCTGGTGACTTATAAGCTCTTTACGGAACTAGCTAACAGTCCTGTGATAGACCATCTATTATTATACTTAATATATTGAAAGATGAGCATGTCAGCATACATAGCATGTGGTCCATCTCTCTTTCTCCAAAGTTGTTTTTTTTTTTTTAAAAAAAAAAGAAAACTGATCAAATAGTTCCCACAAAGGCAAATGAGCCTTCCCTTAGAGTTCTATTTTAGTGCTTTTTTGTGTAACCTTGAGGAGGTGCTCCTTTGCTGGTGAAAGCAGCACAGAACCTCTCTCACAGCCATCTGTAAAAGACAACAGGTGACTTTCCCCAAGGAGATGTAAATGTTGCAGAACTATTACCAATGGCATAGCTGAGACACGGCCTTTAGGGTGCAGGTGCAGTACAAACCCTTTCTCCAAAAAGCAGTGGGTTCTGCCCTCAGATTATTTTAGTTTAAATAAGAGAGTTTTTCTAGGCAGAAGAAAGTTTACACCTACCTCCAACCAGCAGCAAAGACGAGGAATTAGGATCTACTTGATTTTGCATTGCTAGTGACCTACTTTTGATTCACTTTTGAGTTTCATGTTCTCTGTACCCATTTTTTTTTCCATCTCTCCTGTGTAGCATCTGCAGATGCTACATTTACCTATAGCATGATTATTTACATGCCCAGCCACACATATATTATGTTCATACTATATTGACTTATATTGACAAGTATATCCAGCAGATTTTAAACACTTTATTTAATAAAAGTTAAACATACAAAACTGAAATTAACACACTTTGTATTCATAAAAATCACCTTCTCCCATTATAGGGAAAACTTCTTTCTATGCATGGATTCTAAACTACCAGTTGTAGAGTTTAGCTTGAGTTGTGACTCAGGTAACTGATGGACATCTCCACCAATCAGTGCATCAACAATTGCTGACGTGACCTGATCTAGGTAACAAATTACAAAATGAGCTACATTAACATAATATACAGGGAAATAACGGTCAGGGTTAATGAACAAGATGCACCCTTTAATCATTTAATGGGAGAAACAGCTGATGTACTCTTGTCCATTAACTCAGCCCTAGATTTTACAAAAATAATATCTACATTGTATACAGGGCTACCCATTAAGTTCTTTGAACACGTTACAGATTCAGAGATGGCACCACTACCGTAAGTGGGAGACAAATAACAGAAGAAAGGCAAATCACATGGAATACAAAAAAGCAAGAGCTTTTACACGTGGCTTCCTGAATAGAACTGAAGGGGCTCAGCAGCACTGTAAGACAGCTGAAGTTACAATGAACACTAGGGCCAGTCAGTTATTTACGGACAGAAACTTGAGACTAACCTTCACTCACTCACAACTAAGTGGGATCTAGGCATTCATACCTGCTATGCTTTAGTACTACTGTACGAGATGGAGGCAGCCCAGACACGAGATGTTACTGTCTGCTCAAGGTCTGTGACCATACCATCAAAACTCTAAGCTTGAAAACTGCAAGAGGGGAGGTGATGACATTTCCAAAGCATAACTGTCCAGTTCTCCCACCTCTAATCCCTGGGGCAAGGGGGCATTGCTTTAAGCACAGTTCTGTTCTTTGAAACTGAAGTCTCTTCCTATGTTGTTCTGGTTACGTTTCAATAACTTCCTGTTAAAATTTGATGACTATTAAAGAAAAAGATCTCCTCTACTTTTAGCACAGGAAATTTAGACTGGAATTAAAGTCGGATTTATTGTTTCTAGCACATGAATAATACTTAGCAATAAAAATCACAACAGCCCTGTCCTGCCCTCATTTACAGCTGTACAAAACTATCTGCAGTGGATTTGTAAGGGAGTAATTTAGAACCTCCTTTGTAATTCCACATGACTTACATGCTATGATGTAATCTTTCTCCCAGTGCTGCAGCAGCTCTGTAACACAGAGCTTGTCACTGAGACCAGCAGACAGCACTGTGACTACAGAAATGAGGGAGGCTTTATAGGTGCCATTTTTATACCACCACTTTTCTTAAGGAAAAAAAAACTTTAGTATCCATACAAATGGAAGAATCCGGAGATCAAACTTTCAGATAACTACTGCTTTAGCATAAAAGGTAGCAGCAGTTCATGAAAGCATTTACCCGCAGAATGTATTGTAATGCAACTACCAAAAAAAACGAAGAGGAGAGTCAAATCAATAGTTGGAAATTTAAGGCTCATATCAGCTGAAGCCAAAGTGATGGTGACAAAATGGACTACTTGCTATGTGCCAACAAATAATTTACTTTTAGAAAAATATAATGATAAAAAGATAAGTGAAAAGCCCTGCAGAGATGAAGTTCGACCTTTTTCCCCTGCTACTGAGGCATCAAATGCCTGACGTTATATTTAGAGGTATCTTGATACTGTGTCATAGGTTTGTCTGCAATTCCACATGTTCCAACTCCAACTTTGCCAGTTACACTCTCTGGGGAAGCAAAAATACTCCGCTTTACCTGCAAATGGAAGAGAAAATACAATTTCTCAGTGATGACTGACTCACTTTTAGAAACAGACAACCATTATTATTCGAAGCGTTTCAGAACCCTCAGCTTCCTACTCTATAGGCAAGCATGCTTTCCAGAGGCTAACTCACCTCTGACATTATTAGCAGAAGAGGCAGGGCTGGAATATGCTGGATGGGATCTTTGCCCTCGCAGCCTTGGGTCGAGCCAATAATGAATACAATTCAATAGAGACCACCTTACGAGGAAGGTAAGGGCTTGTAAGGGGGAATTCAGATTTAGCACCACGTCTAGCAGCTCTCTTGGCTGAGCCATGACACAAATTTAAGTAGAGCTGCAGGATGTCCTTGCTAACTTCTCTGCAATGTGCTTCCTAGTCCACAGTAAGTACTGCCATGTGTGCAGCATCATAAACATAAGAGGACTTTGTTGGTTTAGACAGGCCTCAGGATCTTAACTCCAACAAACGCTGCACTGCAACTCACCGTGAACCCTCTTCTTTGAGGTAAGTGCAAGCTCAGCCTCATAAGAACACCCCAAAGTCATCCAGTGCAAAACTAGGCCTTGAAAGTACAAAATGACCAACTGCACATTTCAAATAAGTCACAGGTGAACAAACTACCTTTAAAAACACCTTCTTCCCCTCTCCCAAGTTACTGCATAGAATTCTATGATCTTTAACTACTGACATACAGACAAAAAGCAAACAAACCTGGCCTTTTTTGTTTTTAGAATATGCTCTGTTGTTGAACTGTTGCCATTTGACTTTCTGGTCCTCTCGTTCCTGTTCGAGTTCTTTAATTCTCTGAGCTTTTTTCAAAGCTTTTTTCTTTTTATACTCCCGTTGCTGAGCTATCATCTCTTTTCTGGAAGATAGGAAAAAAAAGAGATCCTTTATGTTTGTGTCTCTGTCTTTATATTCGTAGAGTATCCTGTAAGAAACTAAAACCTCTCTGAAAGGAGGGCATGCACAACAGTTATTCTTAAGTAAATACATAAAACAAAGCTTGTAAACTATGTCAAATTCTGGGAGGAAAAAAAATTCTCTCCATGCTAAAGTGTTACAATGCTCCTTTATGTATTTTGGGCATAACAATAATGGCCACCTGATAAAGACCATGTGAAATGCAGCAACCCATGGGACTGAAGCCAATTTATTTCCAGAACTGGAGATATATCTTCTGGCACTTCTACGTTTCAGAAGCATCAAGCGTTTGGAAAACGTAACTAGCTTGTTTGAGAGCAAAGTCAAAACTTCTCTGAGAGACTAACCAGTATTGGGCAGGGGTGGAAGGAAAGGAGCGCAAGTTATTTCATTGAAGATAAGGAATTTCACATATAAATCTATGCCAAAACCATGTCCCTCAGAGTGACCCTGTAAGGTCAAGTTCTGAAACCCTACTCCCTTTTTTTGTTCCTAAAGGCTTTCAAACCTGAAAAATGCCTTGAATACTTTTCTTTGTCAGGCACAGTAGGCTACTGAGTAAAGCCCATCTCCCCAGTGATGGGATCAACAGAGAGACACAGGCAGGAGCTTTGCAGTGATAAGTGTACTGACTTGTGAGCCAGGTACCAGATCTGAGAGCAGCCTGCAGCGCACCTGGGCTGTTAGCCTACCCACATACATATTTGTTATCTTGAGATAGCATAATCTGAGTAAAACAGTCCTGTGTTATCTTACCAGGACAGGTAACATACAGTGCCAGCCACAATAATCTGCTGAACGTTGTATGCCACGTTGATTTATGATCCTTTTTAACAAATACGTGAATGTACAATAATTCTAAGTTTCTACATTGGCCAATTCTCATAGCTGGGGGGAGAGGGGAAGCCAAATAGCTTTCAGGTTTAGGCCTTCATATTACTTACTTGGACATAGGTTTGTTGCCACTGTCCTCTTTTGCTTTTCTTCCCTCTTCCACAGGCTTGAGGTTGAACAGCGGTGTAACTTCAGCATTCCCATATCCAGCAAAAGTGACTGCAGCTGTCCCATTCTCCTCATCTATTTCTTCAATCTCAGCTTCATAACACCTGTAAAGATATCATGGCTGTAAGCATGTGAGTAAAGGTTTAATACTCAGCCCATCAACATCTACACTGTCAGCCAGCTAATGGCATAAAGTAAAAATAATTTGCAAATATCAGCCTTCATTTTCAGGGACAACACAGATCACACCAAGAGGTTGTTCTTAAGGCCAAAAGGACACAAGTACAAAGATTAGGTTCTGTTGACCTTAAGCATCAAGAAGCAATGATCTCAGCAGTTATCGAGACTAATGATTAATGCTTGGGCAGTCTAATCAGAAATCTTGATTTTGTTTCTAATTCTGGCAGGCCACAGGACTGGGGAAAGCCCCAGTAAGACACAGCATTCCAAGAGTACAGCCTTCAGGGAATTCAGTGACAAGTTTTAAAACACGGTAGCTCGTGACTAGCAAGATTTGGTCGTATTCTCTTCCATATAAATAAGAGTTGAGAAAACCTCAGGCACTAAAAATATTTCTTCTCCAACACTTACAGTTTCATAAATTAGGAAGTCAGAATAAACTGGTTTGGTTCCCAGAACTTCAAATGCTTGTGCAGCAGAGAGTAAATCCAAAAATTCCACAGCTACTTTACATAGTCAGTTATTTCAAAGCCAAAAAATAACATTTTAAATTAAAAACTAATTTCCAATTATTCACACAAATTGAGATACAGAAAACACTTTTTCTTGATAGTGAAAAATTACAAACACATGAATATGATACTATGAATCGAATAGCCTGAAACCTTTATGAAACACTGCCATAAAATCAATTAATGAAAGTCTGCCATTTATTACATTAATAAATGGTCGTTCACCAATGCTACTGTGCTTGTGTGAGGTTAGTAACAAACAGGGCATTTCTAGGAAATGACCCCACAGCTCTTTGCTTTATATCTGCAGTACTGATCTTTATTAAAGGGGTACCATGAGAGCTAATTCTGTAGTTCTTTCCCAGTTTCTTTTTGCTTACTGGTTGCCCTAGGGGCAGTTCAAGCTGAATGAAAGTCTCTTACCATGAACTATTTCATGTAACGGTTAGAGAAGTTTTCTACACTTACTGTCCATCTTCACTCCATATTGCCATACACCTGTCCCCAACCTTCCAGGAGTGACTGGGGAGAGCAGAAGCTGAACTGTCAGAACTTGCAAGAGTTTCTGAAGGTTGCGTAGAAAGGAGATCTTTGGTCAGTTCTATGACTTCCTACAAAAGACAAAAGTAACAAAGAATAATTTTTCAAGTCCTGTTGCCATTCATATTTTAACACTGCACACCTACAGAAGAGATGTATGGGCTTCACTGTGTCTCAGTAAAGATCCCCATACCTTCCATAAAACTTTAAGGCACCTATTATTTTTATTCAATTTCATTCTAGAGGCATAAAGATACAGCTGGACAGCCTTGAGGGAAAGGAACTAAAATAACAGTGGTGTGACGTTCTGTGTGCGCGGCTGCACGTTTCTGTACTCTGCTGTACATAACACTCCTGTTCTGTCTAGCCAGCAGTTACTTCCATCCCTTCTGCACTGGGACTAGCTGACTATTTTATATATAGTCATCTATAAAATACACAGCTGTAATTGCAGCAGATCTAAGTAATCTAACACTTTTCAGTTTATTCAGAAATAGGGGGATTGGCTGAACTGATGCACTCAAATCCATGGTGGAAGAGCGCAGTGCTTTCTAGGACTGACACTCAGTAAAGCCCTTTCTTTTCTAAAAAGCATTCTGATGCATATTAAAGAAATAGATTTCTTTAAGTCATTTTAGGTGTTCCTTTTTCTCCACATTCAGTGACCTCAAGATTTCAGGTCAGCATTCCCTTACTAATCCAGCAAGTGTTAGGTTGGTTTTAGTTCATGTGCTTAACAAATTTCTCCACTTCCTTTAAGCACTATTTGCTCAAACAGGAGCACACAGCCAGCCCTCTCCCCCCAGCTTCCACCCCATATTATGTTCTTACTCCCCAACACTGAGACCACTGATTTTGACTAGGATTAACAAATACTTAGGAGCCAGCATCTAAAGGAACATTTGAATTTTCTATGTAAGGCAAGGAAACTCTGCAGTCACTATAACAATTTTTCACACCTTAAGAGCATCACAGCATGAAACACTGAAGCTCATCCAACTAACAGCAAATAACTCAGTTATTGACAGGTACAGATAAACAGTAATCTGTTGTGAGGGTCAGCAGAGCCTCAATTTTCCTCACAGCTTCACAGCTCGTTTCAGCTGTGGACTTAAGACTAGCTCAGCAGAAGGTGGTGAAGAAGCTATTCTTCATTCCTCAAGAACATAAGTGATCCTAAGCAGTTCCCAAATAGCAGGTAAACACAACATACCCTTCTGGGCACTTTTATCCAATAGCCTACACAACCAGAATGAATGTCCTGTTTGTTGGTTGCAGCTGTTAATGTCTTAATTAATCAGCACCTCTCTAACAGCAGCTCTGTTCTTTGTTTTAAGGACCTGCCTGTTTCTGAATTTAACAGTAATCACAATGGGTAGCAACCACAAGCACAGTGACATGCTGAAAATTACTTCTATTTAACTTTGGTCTCTATCTTCTGTAACATCATAGCTGACCCAAAACAGACTGAGGTTCAGAAAATACAGCATCAGCATAATTTTCCCTTCCAAGTGAGAAATCCCAAACTGGTAATCAACATACAGCTAACTACATTCTGAAAATCAAGAGGCATGGTTTGAAATGGGTGTCATCTCAGCATGTCAAATACATGTAAACTGAGTACCAGCACGTCAGCTACGCAAGCTAGCAGCGTGACACACAAGTGGTGAGTTGTTCTCACCACGTTTGCTGGGGGTTTGTGATAGAACTCAAAATGGGAGCAGCTGGAAAGCAGTCCACCAGGAATTCTTCAAATCTGATGAAGCATCATTAAACATGAAGCAAAGAATAGCAAACTTTGGGTAAAAATCTTCCTGAGGTAGTTCTGTAGCAGTCCTTAAGGGAATAGCTGATTGAATGAAAGCTTTTGAACGAGAGACAACCACAGCAGCTTAGTCCAGCCAACTGAGCTGAGCAGCAGGGCGGGCTGCCACGTCTCTGGCACAGGAGTGTGACCTGCAGAGAATTCCTGTGTGAATTGGTCAGGGCTTTTCCTCACCAGCTGCTCTCTAAAAACTCAGGCAGAACTTGATATTTTAGAGTGCGACACCTGCTAACATCATCTCCAACTACAGAAGGTGGTGGCTGTCATCAATTCTACTTCATGCAAAATGCAAAGTTTGTTGCTTTGCTGCATGGACGATGTCCAAAGAAGCCCTTCAGTGAAACAGAAGGCAAAGAGCAAAACATTTATAAAAATTTCTTGTAATATTTATTTTAATCCTGTTAATCAGGAATAAGCTCGGTATACAAAATGCTGAAGTGCATCTCTATTTAGAATGTAAAAGGATCTTTCAGTTTCATGGTAAGTCTTTCTAAACAAAAGACTGAACAGAAGAAAAGCTACACAGTCAGGACACAACTCGCCAAACCCATTTTTACAATTGTTTGGTTGACATATCAAGTCTGCAAAACATTGTCTATGTCATTTGCAAGGTGGAACATATGAATAGCAAACCTTTTGGGGACGAAAGTGTAAACATCTTCCCCATTCTGTGCAGAAAGCTTTTATAAAAAAGTTTGCAAGTTGTCCTTTCACATCAATGATCTCTGCATATCAAAGCCGAGGTCGTGTTGATATCATCCCATATGGGTTTTGCTGTGCATTTTAAAAATATAAAAATATACACACGCTTTTAACAGTGTACAACAAAGGACATTAAGATGATCTATTAAGTGCCCCATGGGCAGCAAGCCTTTGTAATTTAAAGGAATTCTAAAGATCACTAACTTGAGGCACCGCTTGTATCTTGGTTGACGCATCATTCTTAGTGCTGCTTTTCTATGCAGAATAATGGCTTCTCAGTTTTGTACTGGGGCTGTTTTATGCATCTTAACATTTCATCATGTTAAAGCAATCCACAACAGAAAGGAGGCAGCATCTCACACGACACTTGAACAGTACTGCTGTTTTCTTATACAGCAACCTAACTTTATATACACAAGAATCTAAAAGCCCACTTAAAATTAGCCGGTGGTCTTTCTGGCACTGAATGGTACCTTAAGCACAGAAATGGTTTTAGCTTTTTACAGGGCAGGATGCTCAAGCATTTAAAAAAACTGCAGGTGGCAGATGAAGGGCACGTCTGTCTTCCTTCGTAATTTTGTAACGTTAAGGAAACTCTATTGCTGTTCTTTCCCCCCTAAACCAACCCTTCCATAATTCCAACAAGTTATGAGAAAATGAATTAGTAAACCTACCAACCAACGTTTCGGTTGCCACAGGGACATCTAGGAAAGGTGAAAAACCACCGAATAGCCACGGGCCGCTCCCACCCCCTCACCTGTAAGTCCTTCTTTAGCTTCAGCAAGTCCTCGTTGTCGGCATTCCCAGACAAGGCCGCCTCCACCTGCTGGAGCTGCGCCTTGTAGCTGGCCAGCTGCTTGGCCAGGTCTTCGGACATCTGCGGGAAACGCACCGCTCAGACACGGACGGCGCAACGCCGGGCGAGCAGCTTCTTTACCCGCGCAGAGAACCGCTGCAGGGATGATGGCCTGCGTTGCCCACCGCCGGAAGGCTCGGGCCGAGGCCGATCCGAGGCCCGGCCGGCACGCGGGCCTAGGCCCGGGCCCGAGCGCGGGCTGCCTCCGGGAGGGCAGGGAGAGGCCGCGGGGCGGCAAGGGAGGACCGAGAGGGACCGAGCAGCCGCTTCTTACCTCGGCGGGCGCTGAGGGGCCCGAGGGCCGGGCCGGGAGCGCCGCGCTGGGAGCCGTCGGACCGCCGCTGCCCGAACGCCGAAGCCGCAGGCCGGACTACGCGGGGAGACGGGAAGCGGGCGGAGCCGAGGGCCAACGCGCGTCGGACCTCGCGAGAGCGGCCTGCAGGTCACGTGTTTCTGAAGCGCTGCGCCGATTGGTGGAGTGTGTGCGTAGCGTAGAAGGGGGACTCCGATCGCTGCTGAGTGAGGGAAGTGGGAGCGCGCAGGCGCGAAGCTGGGCCTTGATCTTAGGCGCATGCGCGGGGCAGAAAGCGGCGCTGCCCTTGTTCGAATTAGAATTCTGACTCTGCAAATCACAATAATGCTTTTTTAGAAGTTCTTTCACCACATTCTATCATTTAAGCATGTGATTCCCCATATAAGAAAACAACCCAGGACTTGAAACCCCCAATCTTCAACTCTTATAAATTGGAGATTCAAATTAATCATATCCTTAAAATTGACTTGTCTTTGCTTTTGGCTACAGGTATTTTTTCGTTCTTGACAAAATGAGGTCCTTTATACTATACGGAGGAGAAAAAATATTATATAGACTTCGTGCTGTCTTAGAGATTACAGTTCTCAAAGAACATATTTTATAGCTCATGGAATGGTGGGTGTTTGGAGTTACCTGTTAGCCCTATTTAAATGATATATATCCAGTTGCCAAGATTCTGTTCTGTCTGTATTTGTTAAGAGTTCAGAAGTTCACACGTGCTTGTGCCATATCTGGGCATTTCCGACTGTACTCAGCACTTTCATATTTGGGCAGCAGAACTTCCTCTCTTCGCAAATCCTCAGGTTTGCTGAGCTTTGCCCGTGCTGGAGTTTGGCTGGGAGATGTGCGGCCATCGACCAGCTGATGTACGGACGTTTCTGGGCTGCCTCTGGCGGTTGTTGTCCAATAGGTGGCGCTGCTGCTGCACGCACGGCGAGCCCCGATAACGGGAAACTTCTGTTGTCCGACCAAAATTACAGCTCTTTTGACATTATTTTTATAATTGGAACTTTTGAAAACAAAACAGCCTTTGTCACAGAAAGTAAAATCTAAATGTAGGCACAAATGGAGAAGCTGGAAGTTCTGATATTATCCTGGTCATAGTGCAGCATGTCCAGCTTGAAAGTTGGTGGGTGGTTCCACGGGATCAAACTGCCAAGTATTTTTTTATTTTTTCAATTACAAGCATTGCTTTCCTGAAGACATTTTTGTTTTCCTTGTAGTTGAACTGTGCTTCTGAGCAAAGCTTTTTGTGTTTGTGTGTGTGTGTGAGATTGCTGGTTATTCTGTTTTGCTTTGTTTATTTGTATAACTGTTTGTTATTGTAGGCAGAGCTATCCAGTTTGTCCATAAATGCAGTTTTGTGATATTTGCTACTGCAAGGCGTTGTTTTTGTTGCTCCTGCAAAGTTTGGGCTGAATTGTTTTTTCTGCCCTGGCTCTTTGGTTCTGACAAGACTTCAGAAAACTTCAGCAGCTTCAGCTTACAAAACTGAATTACAGAAAGAAATGCTCGTGGGTTGGGCATGAGATTACAAGCCAGCAAGTTAAGAGTTTCCAGTGTCTCTTCATTCTAAATCGTGGAGTTGAAATTTCGTACAGAAATTCTTTTTGTTTTAAGGATGGTTTGGCTCTTGTTGGCTTGTTTGTTTGTTTGTTTGTTTCTGCTGTTACACTCTCCTGAAACTTGGCCTAATTATTGGCGTTTGAAATACCTGTTCTTACAGGAGTTTGTTTGAGAAGTGAATTAGGTAAGCATCCACAGCTCTGAACACAATTAAACTCTCTGTAACCCCGGTACCCAACCTGAGGTATGGTGCTAAGCAGAGAAACTGAGAGTTCTGACATGTTCTGTACTCTGAATGATTACAGTAATTATGTCCCATCAGTGAAAAGGCCCAGTGACTCAAAGTGAGGGGGAGAGGTGAATCAGAATTGAATGAGGATTAAGAGACAGGGCGGAGCATCGTGGAGATAAGAAGAAAAGGTCAGAATTAGGGAGAACAGGCAGAAAGCCTGCATCCATTGCGGCATCACCTGCTACAGAAAAGCCTGAGGTTCTGGGTTTCTGTTCACCTGCTGTTGACAGCTTTGTGAAACCTGACAAAATGGTGGCTCCCATAGGAAATCACAACCTGCCAGCATGGCGTGGTTGTGATTGGATGGGTCTGCATCAGGACTACAACAGGCAGATTGTCAGGTGGTTTTTCAGCCTCCATTATGTAGGAATGTGCCATGTCAAGGTGTGACTTCTCTCTGTGAGGCACTCTACCATCCGTGTCAGTGCGCGTGTCAGTGCTGGCTGCCTGGGGCCTTCAGCAGGCTGCTGGAGATGCTGGTTCTGCAGCTCAGGGTGCTGGGAAGGCTGTGGCTGAGATTGCCTCTGTTCACACGAAGTTTGGATGAGAGCTGAGCTGAGAAGATGATGGGAGGCTGGAAATAGGGAGCAAGGGCCAGCGCAGTGGGTAGAAGTGCCTGGGAGGATTAGAGGAGCCTGAAGCAGTGAGCCAGCAGCGTGGGAGGGTTGGGAAGCAGGAACTCGAGGTTAACATGGGAACAGCGTAGGGGTACTTTGTGTTTACGTGTGGGGAGAGACCTGGGAAGCATGGAACAAGGAGTGCTGCTGTGATGAACGGAGGGATTGGTGTGGGGGCAGGAGACAAAAGCCTGGCAGCAGCTCTGCTCTGCTCCCAGCAGCTCTGCTGTGTGCCAGCAGCCCCTGCTCTGCGCTGGCATCTGACAGCAGTGCCCCCTCAGCTGTGTCCGTGCTGCTGCCCCGAGCCCACCCACCCCTGCTGGTGCCAGTGCTGCAATGGGCTCCTTGGGTGACTTTGCTTTCATTTTGTTACCCGCTTTGCTTTTTGTCTTTTGTTAATGCAAGCACATTATGTTGTGAGAATTAATACGAAGCAAGCACCTGAAATCCCAGCATGAACCTGGCCTTCACGTCTGTTTGACCACTTCTGCTTGTGTGTTAGGCTACGGTCTTTAATTACGTTATCAAATGCCTTCATCCTCTTCCTCTTAATCTCTGTTCCATTCAGAACACGGGATTTACAGCCATCAAGGATGTGTAGTCAAAATAGTAAAAAAAAAAAAAGATTGTTGCTTTTAAGTTCTGCTTCTTTTTTTGTTGCCTTTTAAAGGAAAGAGAGATGAGAGAAGAGAAAATGAGGTTTGCAAGAGGGCAACAGAGCGCCACTGTAGAGATTGGAGTTTAGTTTCCTGTGTGGGAATGTCTGCACTGTGTGAACGATGTGGACAAGTGTGTAGAAAAATAAAGCTGAGTGTAAACACAGAGCAGATTCCACCATGGGACTTGACACTGGGAACTGACAAGGAACTCAGGCTCAGCTGGAGGTACTCTGCTGCCAGTGGGGCAGGATTGGATTGCCTTCAGGAACTCTGTACTTTCCTGGTTATGAAGGATCGTAAAGTCTTGACCTGCAGTAGTCACCATTCCTCATCGGCATTCCTTAAGCTGTATTGGGTTGTTGTTTTGGGTCATCAAAAACAGAATGAAGTAATTTGAGACAGGATAATTTATTTGTAAAGAGTACTATTTATTTGATGCCTCTTCTAAAGTTAATGAGATCAGAACTTTAATTAGTCCCTCAGACACCTTTGGTTATTTGTATCTCTGTTTCTCCGCCCTCCGGTAGAAAAAAGGATAATAAAGTTACATTGTATTATGGAAATTAATATTTAAAGAACGCTGAGATGCAATACTGATGAGTATCAATGAAAGGCAGTAGGAAAAGGAGAATTCTCTCTTTAAAATAGAATTTGAGGAGTCCTTAGCAAAGACTTCATCTGAAAGAAGAGGTGGAAATGTTGAGGTTATTCTGGCAAGCTCTGCTGACACTGAACCAGGATGTGAGCAGAATGAATGACAACTGAAGGCCACTTTGTCATGCCATGTTTTACTTCCATGCTGAGCGCCTTGAGGTTGCCTGTAGTCAACATTTCTAGGGGTGAACTCTGCTGGGGTTATTTTTGCTGTTTACAGCACATGTGAACCTCTGGAGAAACGCCGGCTATTCTTTAGTAGCTGCAGAATTCACATGGCCCCATGTACTTTCTTCACCAACGTAAACATTATGGTCTGCATAACATCCCAAACATGCACATCCCTGTTCCAAGCTCTTCCACCATTCCTTTTACTGACAGACTTTGAGACGCGTTCTCCTAAGTGAGAGAATTTCTGAAGGATGCATATAGCGGCGAGATGTGGCAACAGCCCCTCTTGTTGCAAGAGTGGACTTGTTAAATGTTCCCTTCTTCATTGAGTTAGTCACTACTTGAGCCACAAGGCTGCTTTCATGTGGTTTAACATCCTGTTCTTGGTAACGTTGTCTTACACCTGATGCAATGCTTAGGGAAGCTGAAATTCCTGCAGATGTTTCCTCAGAAAATGAAACTGAAATTCCTCTTACAGTAATTGTTGTGCATGTCACTGCAGCTGTCTCCAAACAAAGTCAGTTTGGATTCTTGGCTAGCAAATATTATTATTTAGAGGCTAATGATGAGAGGAGGGCGTCTCACTTGAGCAGTTAAAACTCTCTATCAATATTTCCAGTTATATGTCGCTTGCAAGAGAAAAGCATGTGGAGCTACTAGTGGATATTCTCCAAATGCTAACTTTCATATTAAGATGTTGCAATATTTATCCTAATATGATGGGGAAACCGATATTGCGGGTTATCAGAAACATACTAAGACACAGCAGCTCTGCAGGCTTAACTGCATGATTCTTGTTCACACAAAGGCATCAACACATCTGGGCGCCGGGATAATTGTTATTCATTGTGCATTGAGCAGAAAGATAGGAACTGTTTGTTTGGATGCTTTTCTAAAATTTTACTTTCAAGGTTTTCTCTCATGGGTGCTGTTGACACTCCTGACTTACAAAGGAAATAAATGTGGGCTTGATTTGTTATACAGTTTCATATGCTGTATTTTTTTCATGCAGATCTGGATTCCCCATGCTGTGCTTCCTTTGGGAGGGAGCTCAGCTCTTCAGTGTGGTTGTAGACCCAAAGCTTCAGGGCTGCGGGAGGATTTGCAGCTTGGCTTGATACTTTGTTGATGGGTGGTGGATTCTAACGAGGTCCTCTGCAATGGGGATGTTTGTCCTCTCCTTGGTCAAGGCTACTGGCATGATTTGGCGAGTGGGTCAAGCACACTGTTTGATGGCAGTGGACCCTGAATTATTGCCAGCAGAGAGAGCTTAAAATGAAAAGCAGCTGTTGTCATTGGGAACAAGCAGGTAGTAACTGTGGTCAGCAACCATTACAATGGGCATTATCCCTTGTAATAAATTTTCTTGTTATATTCATGGGATTATTTTCTTTTCCAAGGAAAATAACTCTTGAATTGATAGAGGAAATGCTTGTATCCAGCAGTGGGCAAAGTGCTGTCAGAAATTCAAACACTGCCACTGGAGAAAACCTGAGATTATTTCTGCAGAGGTTCCCAGATCTCTGCTACCACCCTTAGCATGCCGTGCTAGTGGAGTAAGCTCTCTTGTAAATTTGATTAGTAGTGACTGTCTGGTTTGATACTATTGCAGTACCTTTTGAATGAATTAAGTCCAATCACACTAATTATTTAGATGCAGGCTGCTTTTCTCACGGTTTTGAGGTTTGCACCAGGTCAGTAATGTGCTGTACGCTCACAGGACAGGTGCTGGCCAGGGCATGTTTAGACCAACACCTGTTCTTGTGTTTGTCAGGGTGATGTGATGTGTGGTTTTTAATTGCGTAATGGGGGGACGTGGATTTTTACAGCCTAAGGAAGGATGGACAAGGATGGACAACTAATCAGCTGAAGTGCAAGCTGAGCCTTTTGGGTTTTAAGGCTTGGTGGGGTTTTATGCTTGAACTTTTTAAGCATCAGCCTCAGAATCTCCTTGGGATTTGCCAAGCAGGCAAATAAACGTGAAAAGCCGCATATGGATCCCAGCTGCCTGCGAGCAGTGCTGCTCCATGGCTTCAACACGAGTCACAACGGCTGTATGTCTAACATTTTTTCCTCTTTCTGCCCTCCCTCCCACACCTGATGAAACTACTTAGCTCTGAAATGTCGGGAGGCCACATACCTGAAGCAGCAGTGGGCTTGTTTCAACATCATTTGCCGGTATTATAGATCCAGATATGACTAATAAGGAAATTTCTTCATTTGGTGTCAGTGGATGACCAATCTGTGCTAGCATGAGGAACAAAGGCAGCACGAGGGGGTTGTGTTGCCCAGGGAGCAGCTCTGTCCCTGGAGTGAGTCACGATGCTGATGTCTTTAGCCACAGGGAGGAAGCACAGTAGCAAAACTTAAATGTCTCTTATTTTTTTTTGCCTTCTGCCTCTTTCTGGAGGTATCTCCAAGCAGACTGACATCCCTGACACCCAGAATGTTAACATTTCTGGATTTAGAGCATTCACAATTTCCCTTTTGTTGTAATAAAATGAAGAAACTGACTACCTGGTAAACCAGAATAGTGAGTATGGTAAGCATTTATTTCAATATCTCTAGTTGACTTTCCATAGTAAATTTCTTTTTAAATCACTTCTGGCATTCAGACGTACATTGCCAAAGAGGAGAAGACAGAGACTTGTTTTTCTTCCAGAGTCTGTATTCCTTTTGGAGTTAGAGAGCAGGCTCAACATCATTATCATTACCAAATTACTGCACGTTCCAAAATGATGTTGACAGCAGTAGACATCCATGCAGCAGAGTCGATCTGTGCTCGGAGAGTAGCTGTGTGCTCAGCACTGCCCCGGGTCCCTGCTGAGATAGGAGGGCAGCACGTTCACAACTGACAAATGCTTTTAGTGGAGTCTTCAATTAAGTCAGTAGATCTTTCCTAATTCCATTTCCTGCTGTACTAAAAACTGCCTACCAGAAGATGATGATGCTTTTCAAACCATGAAACCATCTTAAAAATTTAATCTGGCTAATATGTAAAACCAGTAACAGAATCAGAGCTCAATAAAATATAGACATGATTTCAGAGTAATGTAAAGCAAGATCAAATTAGGCTGTGATATAATTTTAAGGCTAACCTTGAGGGAGCTGTTGTCAGAAACCATGGTTCGGAGTGGTTGAAATATTAGATCAGCCTTGCTAATCCTTTCTTTTTTATTTATTTAGTGAAACCTCTTGGGAAATACTCCGTCTAGATTTCTTTGGAGCTTCTGAACAGATCTGATCAGGGAAACAGTATTGTTTTTGGAACTCTTCAAGTCTCTGTGGACTATTGCTATCATCAGCTGTATTAATAATACAGGTGTTTTTAGCACAGAATATCCAGTAACTATTGATTTGCTTCTCTTTTGGAGCTAGTCAAGCTTCCAAAGAGCATATTTCCATTTTCATGGCATTAAAACCCTCTGTGTGTCTAATAAGACCAATTATTGACATGTCAATATCCTTAAAGTAGAAACAGGAAGAGAGGAAGGAGAATATGAAATAATAGACGGAAGGAAATTAGGGGTGGTTTAACCTGCAGATGAGGGTTAACAATTTGAGTTCTGCTGCAGGAAGAAATGTGACTTTGAATCAATGTACAGTGCATATGGCATGGGCAAACTGAACTAAGCTAAATGCACGTTTGGCTCACGTGCACACACACCAAAGAAAACCAGAACAGCCTTGTGGAGCTGTTTGTTTTCATTAGGCTAATCTGCCTCTGCTTGGATTTGTTTTTGAAGCTGCCAACAGTAGAGCAGCTAAGTGCCATCGCTTGGGCTTAGCTATCTTTGCCTCACTATGTTTTGCTTTTGTGTATAAAAAAATTTAACAAAGGTTATATCTTTATTTTGGGGCTGTTCTTATAATAACGTGCTTGTGAATTGCATTCTTAAGTAGTTTTTACTGTATGATTTTCTCTATTCCTTCTTTTCCATTGTGATGGGCTTCCATTCGAGTTAACTTCAGCTATGTTAGAAGTTCACTTGGTTGGAGACAAAGGACTGAGATGTCCCTTGGGCAGACAGTGAACTGCCCATGGAGAAAGCAGCACACAGTTAGCATGAGGATGTGGGCCCCAGTGGAAGGGGCTTGTGTCTTTGTGCCATTTTTGGAGTGTATGTAAGGTTACATATGGTGCAGAAAAGTTGGGTGCCTTAAGGTTTCGAAGGCTTACTGCACAGTTAAACCACTTAGGAGTCCTGCTTATAGTTTTGTGCTATTTCTCCTACTGTTAGAATTTGTCTTCTGATTCTGAAAACAAGAGCACACACAACTAATTGTTTGTGCACCCATATTCCGATTTGGTTCAGGCTTGTGAGGGGAGATAGCTAAGATAAGCTCACTGGTGCTCATTTGATGTTCCGATGTAAGCAGTTACTGGCACCTCTTGTGGGGTTTTACTAGGATTTACATGAAGATGGCGACTTACAGCATTGGGGCCTGAGGTATTGATAGGGATTTGATTTTGCTACTTTTTTTTTGTCACTTATATCTTACCATGGCTGCACATCTGCAGACTGGAAACATCCCAAGGTAGAGGGCGGCAGGCGCGTGACTTATGCCACGCATTCAGACTCCTCAGCTGGAGCATATAACGAAAGGAGGGTGCTTGGTTGCTCAGCTAAGTCATTTATTTTACCCGTTGATGCTTAAAATAGTCTCGAGGCAGCCTGACGCATGCTCTGCTCTCTTGTGGCCCACATAACATATGTTGATGCGAGAGCTGTGAGCCCTGCGTTCCCTACCGCGTCCTTCCTCCTTGCCTGCTGTCGCAGCCTGACCCTCGCCTTCCCCCAGCGCTGTGTGTGTGGCTCCAGCATGGGCTGAGCCATGGGCAGGTGACGCAGAAGGTTCTGAAGCACACAACTTCAGAAAGCTACAACTCATAGGGAAAAATGAGTGTCTATCAGGTAAATACGCCAATGGAAATGAAACTTCGGGACACTTCTACAGACATGACTAATCCTACGCATGCTGTTACTCAGCTAGCGAAGCGTATTATCAGGAAAGGTCCCAGAGCTCCTAATTATAAGCTAATAAATGAAAACCTCATGTTTTCTGTAATAAACAGAATCACTGAATCTAATTTTGTCGTCTGTTCCTTTCCCCTCCAAAAAATAAACCACTCAAATGTTTTATAGCCGTGCAAGAGAGGGAACATCATTTATAGTAAATGTGTGCTTTGCCTGCGGTCCATGTGTTCCCTCCTGATTCTTGCTGCTTCTCACTTCTAAATTTTAAAACTCCAAAAACTGATTCACTCCAAACTAATCTGTAAAAGCATCCTTTTGGCTTCCTTTGTCATCTGTGAGCTGTACGATGACGACAGCAGTTGTAATTTATCAGGCTTGTATCATCAGTAAGTTGTGTGTGGTGGCTGAGGGCAGTTAGAAGGGATGACAAAACAAATAGTCTTTTTGAATGGACTTGGTAACAGAACTTCAAATAAGTTATTTATATAATATATATACTATATAATAACATCATTTAGAGTTTGGTTATTGCATAACTAAAAATAAAAATAAAATGCAGAACCTAGGCTGGATCCAAACTTGCTGTCTGATTTGTTTTAAAACATGAACCAAATCAAGCAGATCCTACCTCAAATTTCTGCAAGGATATTGGGGTTATTCCACTTTTCCTTAAATTATTGTTTCAGGTCTTCAATTGGTCTTTGAAAGTTAACAGCAAAACAAAAATGAGTCAGTCCAAAAATTTCAGGAAAAAATCATGGCTTCAGGTTTTCCCTTGGCTTTTTGGCTGCCAACCCCCGAGATTGCAGATGTGAGTTTTCGTCCTCCCTCCCTTTGGTCCAGGTTGTGGCATTCACTCCCAGTTAGTATTTAAGGCTGCATCTTCTACTGTGGGGCCATTTAAGGTTTATAAACTGCCAGAGTCCCAAGATCTGTGTGTGCAAACATAGCATCTTCTACTCCAGGTGGAATTTAGACAAGGATTATTACCTTTTCTCCACATTAATTCTTTCTCCTTTAAACACAACTAATTTCTTCAGAAATTGAACCTATCCAGCCCTGCAGCCTGTCTGTGTTGTTCTCTGTCCTGTCAATGTGACTTTGATGAATCTTTGAATTTTAATAAGGGTGAAATATCCCATTTTCCTGCTGATCTACTTCAGGAGTAGACAAATATCAGCTCAGTCCAAGGGCTGGGTTTGGCCTTCGATGGCTTCTTTAAAAGCAGTACTTCCCCCATTCTGTATTACCTTGGTTCTTTATTTATGGGTAGTGTGAATGGACAGAAATTACTTCTTTTTATATGGTGATAAGTTTGGCTGCTGTGAAGATGTAATTACCTGGAGATTTCTCACTGTAGTTGGAAGCACTGAATTAAGTTTTTGGGTGGGGTGTGAACAGCTGATTTTGATTAGTTGGCCCTGGAAAATTGAATGTCTCAGGTTGTCTGTTGATTATGAAGTAGCAGTTTATCCTTGAGTTGTTCCAGCTGATACAGGTACAAGGTAAAATTTTACAGAGGGAGTTCTTGCTAAACGTGAAACAAGTATGCAGATCCCAGCCTGCTTCATAGGAAACAGGAATCCATGCATAAAAACAGCACCACTTTCAACAAACCACATTTATAAGCAATAGCTCAAAGGCTAAAGCTAAGGCAGGTTGCGTTATACTGAGGCTATTCCTATGTAATTAATGGGTATAATAGGTCTGTCTGCATTTCATTTCACTGTCCAGTCTGCAATCAGCCTGGCTTTGCCTAGCAATGATATTTGTGTTCTTAACTGAGATGCTGTAGGCTTGTTCTTGATGTAGGTTTGTGTTCCATCGTTTAGGTGCCCACGTGCTTGGCAGAGAAATGCCCTGGCAAACGAGAAATATGTCAGAAAATATATTTTGAAGAAGCTGAAACATCAGCTGCATAAAGCTGACATATATTCAGTCAGTTTAGCGTGTTTAAAAGCCACAAAAATGTAATTTCAGGTTATTTCTTCCTTCAGAGGTGTCCCTGCCAAGATGGAGTTCCAACTGGATCAGTTTTGGAAGCCTCAGTGTCCTGCCATGAGTCTGCCTGCCACGCCGACATCTTGCTTGTTTATTCTTCTGCCTCTACCACTCAACAGCGGTTGCTGCATTGACAGCATTCCTCTTTTCAGCCATGGTTTGTTACAGGATAGGTAAGCTGAAACATATTGCTCAAAGTAGAATTGCTTTGGATAGTGAGGAGATGAAGGGATGTGTGGAAATTAAGACTTTTACTAGCTCAAGAGCAAATGTCTTTTCTGTTTAGAACATCATGTCATTCTTGCAGTTTGCTGTTTGAATAGTGTGTCATGAAAGTGGCATCTGCCAAATACCAAGCAGGCATTTCAGTTCTTTGTGTCGTCATTCTGTGTGAAATAAATGGAAGGGGTTTGAACGAAGGACAGTCTTCATACAGCAGCCTGTCACTTTGCAAAGCAGCTGTGAAATTAATGGGAGTACAAATGAAAAGCAGCTGATAATTAGGCTGCTGGGTGTTAATTTTAAATTAGGTTTATGCTTTTGAGAGGCATATATTTCATGGGGGTCTGTTTATTTATTTATTTAATATCCTAAGAAGGGTTCCAGCTGGGTGGCATGGCAAGTTACAGCTCCTGGTAGTAATTTGGTATCAGAAGGGATTCAAGGGTCCTACTGAGCTTGAGAGGAAGTGGATTGTGATGGTAAGGATGGTATAGTGAAGCGTGATTTTTATTTGTAGTAAATAGGCTGTGAAACTTAGCTGAAATTTCTTTTATTGTTGATCTACACATCCGATTTGTTGTGTCATTATTCTGGGGCTCCTGTCAGGGCATGAGGGTGCATGTAAAAGAATGGAGAAGGTGCATAGGAATTCCTCTGTTTCTGCTATGGTGGGCATGCTAGATGGAACATTTATCAGTGATTTTGGCTTAAGGATTGTAACACATCATGACAGAAGGCATGTGGAGTCTGTTCATTCTACAAGTGAGTAATTATTTAGTTACCACGCCTCTTCTGTGCAATCCAAAAGAAGAGGAGACCTCTTGGTGTTAAGCAGACCATAAGATATACCTATATCTGAGTTGAAAACCCTAAATCAAAGAGAGGCTCAGGTCACAGCTTAACGGATAACAAAACAGCAATTCTTTACATTCTGAAAGGCTTTACGTTAGTATGTGATTTTTTTGAAATTCAGAGTTGAGTTTGATTTGATTCGCATTTGATTTGCGTGCTTGTATTGAACCATGTGATTTGCTCATCTCTATGTCAGAAATCAAAGGGAGCACTCATAAAAACATGGGCTTCAGCTTCAAAGCAAAGCCACTCCTCTTCAGTCAGGGATTTCAGGTCATGATTTATTACACCTATATTATTTGTGTAATTTTTATGTCCTCTTATACTGGGCATGAGAGAAGCTCTGAAACTTGCTTCTATGATGATGCTCTCTTGTGCTTGGTTATAGACTATTGCATGGTGCTAGTTTCTCTGTCTCCTCTATCTAGCTAAGCAGCCCCTGCTGTCTTTCTCTGTGGCTGTTCACTGGGCCATGGAACAACACTCTAGATAACACTTTGCTTCCCATAACCTCTCTCCAAATCCTGTAGCCTTTTCTACAGTGCTTGCAATTAAATGTTAACAATGAGTTGCATGGGAAAATAGTTCTGCGTTACAGCTGAATGTTGTGCTAGCTCAGCAGGTCTGTGAGCAGCTGCCTGCATGTCCTTCCTGTGCCAAAACAACAGGCATTCTCTTTCTAGTCTGTGAAATATAGAAGTGGCTGAGTGCACCTACTGCTGTGTTTTTTGATTAGGGGAGGGAGATAGCAGTTTGCAAAGCAAAATTGAAATTGCCTGCAAGAGAACATGAGCCTTAATGGTAAGGATCTCCTGCTTTTCAGACTGTGCTTAGGAGAAGCAAGACTTATTTTGCTGTTTTGGGGTGCAGCAGTAACATCTGAAGTGCCAGATCAGGGTGCTGCTTTTACAGCTCTGCCTGAGATAAGGGTATGTGAAAATGGAGATTAATTCTTTGAGATATGCCCTGCTTCAGCTGTGAATATTGCCCATGCTTCCTAATCGTGGATCTGATTTGGCATGTGACTGTAGCACTGAGTGACAGCTCTGTACTGAGCACTGTCCAGATGGTGAGCTCTTGTACAGCTTTACTCTCTCATTCCTCACAGACCTACTTATTAGGTTATTTTGTGTCCTCACATGATCAGGCACGAGAGCACGTGCCAACTGACAGCAAGGTGAGGGGCAGGAGAAGTTCCACAAGTGGAAGAAAATGACACTGAATGTTACTGTCAAAAACAGGATCCCTGTGTAATTGATCTTGGTCTGTTGTGACTGAAGCACATCATACATCCTTTTGTTGCCTAATACTGATTGAATTATTGTACACATAATCTTCTTTCCACTATGGTACTGCAAATTATGCATATGTCCCAGGTTCATTCTTGGTGCAGGACACTGGGCAGTGTCTTGCATGTCTTAAGAGCGTGCAAGGCTAACAGGCAGCTTCAGTCCAAAGCACTGCTCTTTATGTGGCACGGTAGCTGCTGTTGTAAAACCTAGTAGAGTCTATGGCTTGTCAGTCTGTTTCTCCAGTGCTAACCTAATAGCTGAAGTAACCCTGTAGGATCTTCAGGCAAAGCACTCCAGAACTGATATGGAAATGCTGAAGAGTCAGAACCTTATTTTCCTTTATTCATCTTCCAGGCCTCATGTGCTACCTGGCTCGATGTCATAAGGAAGAATGCTACTGCTAATGCAAGGATGGAGATCCAGGAGGATAAAACCTTCGCTCCATCACAGATTCTCTTTATCACAGATTCTCTTTGTCAAGTGATAGCAACTTGTTCAACTAGTTGTACAGCAGGATCATGCTCTACTGAAGTGGTTTCTTTTCCATCAATGGTTAATTTTTATCCCTAAGAGCATAACAAAACCATAACACCTCAGATGTTACTTGCTGGTGGCATGACAGATGTTGTTGCTGTTGTAATCAGCATGACATGTAGGGGTGGTGCTAGCTTACTAAAATTAGAAAGAACTGAAGGCTCACCCTGAAGTGCAAACATTGTTATTATGTGACTTGCTTGTTTTTGTCATTTAGCTAACAATTGTCCCATCAGAATAGGGATAATGCATGGCAGATGAAGAACAGTGATTTTTATTGAACTCTCCACGCAGGTGACTCATGTTTTGCTCTATTTGCCTTTTTTTTTTTGTCAATTTAAATTATTGTAAAAAACCAACTGCTATCCTAAAAGGCATGCCAGGGAAAGAAATGTGGCGTTTTGTGTGCTTTCACAAAAATCTTCAGTTTTGGATTGTTTCAAAATCAAAATTGTTTCACTCACATGCAGACATTGCTGCTGATTTGGTTTGAAAAGTTAAGTTTACCTCCACACCAATTCGTTCTCCCCTATGATGAAGGCCATTCAGCACCTCAATTTTTCTGCTTTTCCATTCTCTGTGAGTAAGTCCAGTGTTTCTTTGGTTAATTAAAGTTTACTGCAGGAGGAGCAGGAGTGGGTTGAGAGCACTGATGAAGAGAGATGACTAACAAAGTAATCGGCATGTGATTAGAGTGTGGGCTGCCAGGCACAGATTAGCCCTCCCTGGACTCTGCTTTTATCTTAGCTCCATGTTTTGAAATAATTCCATGTTAATAATATATAGAATTTCTATCCCATCTAGCTTATCACATTAGAGTGAACTAGACAAAATGACTCAATTTCAAAGGCTCTGATTCAGCTCAAGCTGCAGCCACTCACTTGAAATATGAAGTTAGATGACTGACTCCTCTTGTTTCTTACAGATTCTCACTCTGTGGGAAGTCTAAGGGGGAGAGAGTTGGTCAGAGTGGAAAATTAAGGTGACATTATAAAGTCTCCTCATGAAATGCATCAGTGACAGTCACGTCTCAAAACTCCGTGTGAACTGACAGCCACTGGAGGGTGGGGAGCATGTAGAGGTTTGAGTTATGGATAAATCATGAAGAGAAAAGTAAAACTTTTCCCAGAGGGAGAGCTGCCATGTATGGTTGCAAAGAAAGTTGTTTATTTGCTCCTCACAGTGTTTTTCACAGTCACTTGAAAATGTGGGTTTTTTCCGGTTCTTTTTCTTCTATAAATAAGAAATCTTGTTTGATTACTAACACATACCTGGTGCAAAAGAATAGAAAGACTTGCTTTAAACATGCCACATTAACATTTCCTGCTGGTGCTCATATCCTCTTCCCCCTATGTAACTAATATCCCATGAGTCTAATGCTGAGGCATTAGCTTAACTGCCGTGCAGTTAACAAAATTGTGACTTGGGGAAAGTACTGACATGCAGAGAGAATAAAGGGATGTTCATTCACTTCTGCCCCAACTCATCCATCTGCTGTTATGACTATGGGGAGGAAACCATATATGATGGGAAGAGAGAGCATAGAAGCTGTAGGTTATTGAGGACATGGCAGGGAAGGCAAGGAAGAAATCATATGAAAAGCTGATGGCAGTGGCATGTGGATGACATGGATGCTGCTTCAGAGATGACTACCATAACATGTAGTGCTCATTCCATCAGACAGTAGAGACAGCGTCATCCGAGTTGCTTGATTAGCTGTTCTTCAATAACACACTTGAAATTTGAACACTGATGGCTAGGAATAAAACAGAAAAAAACTCTTGAGCATGAAATACAGAAGAAAAGGAACTTAAATCACTGAGTATGGTACTAATACATTATTTCTGGAATCTTAGAAAAGCAGCAGAGGAAAAAAGGAGAGAAGGGGGAGGAAACTTCAGTTTCCCAGAGAGTTTAATAAAGTTTCAGTGTGTTGCTTCTCTCTGAGCACAGCTCTCTGCTATGGCCCTGATGATTTTGGGGAGCTTTCTGCCAGAGGTTGCAAAGTCATCATTCCACCTGCTGTGGACATGCAGGATCTGTCAGGGGCCTGCCACTGCATTGCTGTCTCACTTGACAGTAGTGGAAGAACCCGGATAACTTAAGCCAGTAAGTGGATAGTACTTCTGAATAATTCTTTTTAATTGCTGCTTAGGACAGCTGCGACAATCTGCATGTCTTTGAGTGCTTTCTTGGATGGTGATGTATCCAACTAGTCCTAATGGATGAATTGGTAATTGTTTTCCTCTTGCAGGGTAACATTGGTGTACTTCTTTGATTTTTAAATTGTTAAAGGTGTTCATTTGTAATCCACTTAAAGCTGCCAATTGAATATTTGTTTTAGAAAAACAAACAAGTTAAAATCTTAATCAGTTTTCTTGGCAACAAGTGTCTTAATCAGCTTTCTTGGCAAAGCCCTTAATGATGCTCTGCTTAAAGCCAAAACCAAACCAAAACAAAACAGAAATGTGATGTTTATGATGCAAAGTGAAGAAGAGAACCTTCATGCCATAATGACAGATGCATAAATTTGCACATTAGCTGAATAGTGTGTACAATTTATTGTCTCTTCAGATATTTTTCTATACAGAAGAACAAAGTTAGTTTCACAAATACCAAATCTGATGAAGTCATTCTTGAGCTAGAAATGATCTTCCAGGTGCTCAAGGAAGCCAATTCATCTGTATGTGTCATGCTCAATTCAGTGTGAGGCCCTTGAAATTGGTAATGGCAACACGAGCCCCATTCTCCTGTTTCAATTCTTATTTTACCTCACGTGGGATTTAGGAGGGATGACTAGATCAGTAGGTGTTGAGCACTGTGATACTCTTATTTCTCTCGATAGAAGTTTAGAAGTTGGAGCTTGGATGACCATGGTAAGGTGTTTTCTGACCAAACCCTTTATTCTTGAAAAAAGTAGAGAGGGAGCAGCCTTAGGTTTTAGATAACTTAAGGGAAAAGAGATTGCTGTGGGCTGTTGTTTGTAAGTCTGAATTCAGCAGTGAAAGCCCGTTAGCCTGTCTGAAATGCTTTTTTCTTCTTT